>NC_137021.1:25308142-25600642 GCF_032717465.1 Coenobita brevimanus | reverse complement strand
TCATAGATAGGTGTTAGTCAATCTGAATCTAACTTAGTGGACGTGTTTAAGGTTAAGCGATGATGGAATTCTCAGAACAATGGGTCAAAGGTTCAGGTCACAGGATAAAGTCGGCTTAAACACTTTTCATTATTATAGAAACAAGGCTTGGTGAATGGGTTTAGGGTCACATAAAGATGAACTGATTCAAATTTAAGAGCAATCAGTCAAAGGTCAGGGGCACAGGGCACTGTCAAAGGTTCAGCCTTTAAGATGTTCCACATGTCCCCGTGTAAAGGTTGTTGCAAATGTCCCCATTGCGTAAAGGTTGTTCCACATGTAAAGGCTGCCCCCATCCTGTAAAGGCTGCTCCACATGCCCCCACCGCGTACAGGTTGCTCCAAATGCCCCCATCGGGTAAAGGCTGTTCCACATGTCCCCATTCTGTAATGCCTGTTCCACATGCCCTCATCCTGTAAAGGCTGTTCCACATGTCCCTATCGTGTAAAAGTTGTTCCACATGCCCCCATCATGTAAAGGCTGTTCCACATGCCCCCATCATGTAAAGGATGTTCCAGATGCCTCCTTCATGTAAAGGCTGTTCCACATGCCTCCACTCCATCATATAAGTCTGTCCCATATGCCCCCATCGTGTCCGAACACGTTGCACATCAGTTTGGAAGTATCATGACAGATCACCCAATAAGCAGTAGATCAGAAGCTAAGAAGGTGCTTCAGTGTCATAGGTTAACTCTGGAACTGTCTTCTGCTGTCTGTATTTCCTTCTTCTTATAACCTCCAGCCTTTTAAACGCAATATGTCGAGGCATCTCGAAATAAACGGATCTCGAAGTTGGCTTTATTTTTATTTATTTAATTTTTTTATGGAGGGAAAAATCTTGCGGGCTTTCAGCCTTTGGTTCCCTGTACACTGCATGATATAATATCACGAGTAAATGATTATTATCCAAAAAAATTTCCTTGCCATGTTCCAAAACCACAAGTACCAACTGACTGTGTGGACATACATTTAGACTGACTGTAGGCACGGCTGTTGTGCTGTGAGTGCTCCATCTTGTTCCTGCTGCCACCAGATGATTATGCCCATCTGAAGACAGACCTCTAGTCAGGGGAGAACACTGTTTTGGTGGGGTAGAGTATATAGTTGTCCGTAAAGATAAAATTGTTGCTTCATTAAACCTGGCACATAAAAACGTCTCCAGTAATAATTACTAGGTGTCATCTTCCATCAACCTATTTCTCTCTAGGGATCTGTTCCCAAATTGGCAAGTTTCCTCCTCATGGGCCTCTTTTCCCTGATGAACCTGTTATCCCTGTGGACCAATTTTCACCGGAAAACATTTTTCCATATGGACATAGTTTTCCTCATAGACCTAGTTTCCCATGGGCCTTTATTATCCATGCAATAATTTTTTTCTATAGGGCTGTTTTAAAGATGAACCTATTTTTATAATGGTATTTTACATGACGGAACTATTTCACCATTGGATCCTTTTCCCTATGAACCTAGTTTCCTTTGTGGACCTATTATCCTATGGACTAATTTTCCAAATAAACCTACTTTCCATTATGGACCTATGTTCTTCCAATTTGGCTTAACCAAATCTGCACATGAACTTTCTTTCATGATCCCATTTGCTTCTCTTGTACATGGTTTTGTCAGGGGAATTTCTGAAGGGCCACATTCACCATCGCTCTGTTTCCAATATAAACCTGTTCCTACCACTGACGTCCTCACCCTACTGGCGCATTTCTCACTCGCCACTCCCCCACCCACCCAGGTTGGCCTCCCACTGCGTGTCCACCCATGCAACCACCCAAATCAATCCATCCCACCTCATACACCCATACACCCACCAATCCACCCACAAGCTCATCTATCCAATCAACCTAACCCATGTACCCACTCACAGAGCCACCTACCTATCCTCTCATTCCATCAGCCCACCTTCCCTTCCCATTCACCCTACCCACCTACCGCCCTGCTCACCCTACCCATCCTCGCAGCCACCCTGCCTGCTGGCCTGTTTTTTTCTTCGGGTACACTTAGTCATCCAATCAAACTGGCAACGTCGGGGCGAGGTCAGAGAGAAAAGATTCGGCAAAGTTGCACCTTCACTGTGGAATATATGAAACAATTTGGCTAATCAAACCAAATACTCATCAGAAAAGCCGTGTTTTGGCATTAAACTTACAGTACCTATACCTAACCAACTTTGGCGTAACCTAAGGTAAACCTCCCACAATACCTAAAATTTGGTCTGGGCGATGACGAAGACGTGACATTGCCGAGTCTTTTCTCGATGCACTAGATCCAACCGTGCCAACATGAAAAAGACTGCACTGCCCGCCCGCCGACCCACTTACCCACAGACTCACCCTGCCCACCCACTCACTCAGACTGAGACTCACCCTACTCACTCACATACTCAAGGACCAGCCACTTCCACCCACCCACAGCGTCCATGCACAGCACCCACTCACCAACCTCACCCATCCCCTTCACCCTGACCAAGAACTCACCCCAGACATAGCGTTCAACCACCTTCCCACCCACCCACCTACCTGATCTACCTCGCCCGCCTTCCCTACCTCATCATTGACCCTTCTAAGGTACCCACCCGGCCACTAATCTTCGCAGACATGAATTGCAAGTTTTCACACACACACACACACACACACACACACACACACACACACACACACACACGGCCACTAATCTTCGCAGACATGAATTGCAAGTTTTCACACACACACACACACACACACACACACACGGCCACTAATCTTCACAGACATGAATTGCAAGTTTTCAGACACACACACACACACACACACACACACACACACACACACACACACACACACACACACACAGAGCTAAGTGTGAGTGGATACATAGGTGTGGATGACGGGATGTGTGCGTCTATCTGTAGCAGAATGTGGGTAAGTAGTAGGGGAAAGGACGAGAAATGTATAGTGAGTGAAGGAAAGGAAGCTTCGTCAATTTGAGCATTAAATTCTTCGTCGTTCATTCTTCATATTAACATTACGCGTTCATGATTGTCTTGCAAGATCATCCATTAGTCGAACGTCAAAAGGAAAGAGGGATTCGTTCGAACCTTTCCATATCCGTCTGCTTCCATGCCTGATATTTTTATTTATACAACTCTGATTCTGAAATACATTATTTTTTTATGTCTTAAACTACTACCTTATTAAAATGACTTCTGACATCAATTGCTACAGCGCATTCATGCTTCACCTACCCTGATACAAGACTGACACACTTATCCAAGTGAATACTGTATATAATTATTTTATAATAATAATATATGTTATGAGCACTGCAGATATACTCCATCTGAATGTAAAATGCATACATTTATTTGCAAACCACTTCAGCTTATATGGCCAGGCAGTCTCAAACAGTGTGATATGATAGTATAGACGGGGTTTGCCAGTCCAGACATACCCCTGGAGCTACGGTAGAAACAAACACACCTGTGCTACGGCGGCCAGAATGCGCCAGTCATTGTAACGGCTACCATGCTGGAAACTGAACAGCAGTGGTGATATACAGTAGTTCTATTTTGGTACCGACAATATTTAGCGTATATTACAATATGAAGTAATGGCCCGACGTTTGATAAGACAGAAACTGATGTCAATTCCATTTACAGCTGTCGGAGAGCCAATTATAATAATTATAATTGGCTCTCCGACAGCTGTAATTATTACTCTTACCCAAGTCAGCTGCCACTTGTTGACATGATGTCAGTGAGAGGAGTAGACTGTAGCACCAGACGAGCACGGCAGTATTCCCGAGGTGGATGGCAAGCTGGTGATAGGCAGAGCTGGAGCTCCTGTTTCACCAGCCCTCAGGACTTGATCATGACATCTCCCTTTGCTGAACATTTTCAGTGAATTCATTTACACAGAGAGTAGGTCAGCATGCTCTCATAATACCTCAACCTTCAACTGTCTACACCACACTACACACGCATATCACGCCTTCTATTCATTCTCTTTAGCAATGGCTGCTGCAATGTTACTATCAAATGAGGTGGTACCTCGGATTGCCACCACCGGAAGGGTAGGGCTGGCGGCACAGGGTCCTCCCGGTGGCCATCAAGTGACTGTGCCAGCAACGACTCTTGCAATTTCCAGTGATGCTTGTCAGCGGAAAAATGAAAGTGTGGCCTTATTCTTCACCAACATCTGCGGCCTTAGCACAAATTTAAACTTAGTTCATTTTTTTCTTCAGTCCATATCCCCTTTGGCCCTTTTCCTCACAGAACACAAATCTCACCCTGTACTGATATATCCCCATTTTGTTTTCCCGTTTACCATCTCCTCACAAACTTCCGTAACAAGGGCGGCACCTGTTGTTATATCAAATCCCAATATGCAGTTGACACAATTATAAACTTCACTTCATCCAGTTCTGATTACTCATTGTATAAACTAAACTGTCAAAATATTACCAAATATATCTGTGTAGTCTATCGCTCCCCCAATGCTTCTTCGGAACCCAGTGTATCTGATTCCATATCCACACAGTTGAGTAACCTTAACCTTGCCCTTAGCACTGAAATTACCATTTTGGGTGATTTTAACATACATAATGTTCAATGGTTATTGCATTCTGACAGGACTGATGACACTGGTCTAGAGTGTGAGCTGTTTGCAGAATCATTTAATCTCACCCAGCTGGTAAAGCAACCAGCCAGAATACCTGATAATCCTGACCATAATGCCCATCTCTTGGATTTATTCTTGACAAATAATCCAGATGAATACAGGATAGAGATACTGTCATCACTTGGATCCTCCAATCACAATCTCATCAAAGCCTCATTAGTTAACTCCCACACCTCCCTGTTTTGAACCTGTCAGGGTGACCCGATGGCACTTTGATAGGGCAAACTGGGATGGATTTAGAAATTATCTTGCTGACATTTCATGGCAGTCTTTCTTCGCTAGTGATACCAATTCTACCCAGTCCCACATTTGCTACTAAATACTAGCTGGTATGGATTTATTCACTAAAAGATCGAACTCTCCAATATGGTTTGATGGCAACTGTGCCAGAGCAACAGCCCAAAAGTCATTAGCATATAAGTCTTAGTTAAAACAAAAAACATCTGAATTACTCTCTCAATTTAAAATTGCTAGGACTCATGCAAAATCTTTAATAAATCTCGCTAAATCAAACTTTCTTCAAAAGCAAACATCAAAACTACTTAACAACCCTAATGACAATAGAACATTCTGGTCAATTCTTAATTCTTTCAATAATAACTTTAACAAGTCATCATCCATTCCCCCACTATAATCTTCAGATGGCAACATTACAAATGACCCACGTGCGAAAGCAGATATTTTTGCCAGTACTTTTGCCAGAAATTATACCATAGACGATGCCAGCCAGAACGTCCCAGTACTAGAACTTGACTCTCCCGATATTTTTCCACTAAAAATACAGACAAGATACGTAAAAGCCATCCTAGACAATTTTCCCACTAACAAAGCTCCAGGCCCAGATGGAATTCCACCAACTGTTTTGAAAGTGTTCCCCTGAACTTGCCTTTGTTCTAGCTAAATTATTCAGACTATGCATACGTACTTCTTCATCCTCAGATTCATGGAAAGAAGCCAATATCCACCCAATTCCAAAGAAAGGATGTTCCTCTGACCTCTCTGATTACAGATCAATAGCAGTCACATCTTCTTTTGGTAAGGTATTTGAAACTTTAATAAGCACATTGTTAAACATCTTGAATCCAACAACTTAATTAGTGATAGACAATATGGTTTTCGCCACAAAAGATCCACCATTGACATACTTAATCTCGTAACTCATACCAGCCATCAATCAATTGACCTACATGGAGAAACTCATGCAGTAGCCCTTGATATTTCTACAGCTTTCGATAGAGTATGGAACTGCTCCCTGCTGTCCAAACTCCCTTGCTATGGACTAACGTCTTTTGTTCCTTTGATTTCCTCATATCTCAGTGACAGGAAAATAAGATTAAAAGTAGATGATGTATAGTCCAACTTCCACTCAGTTAAAGCCGGCGTGCTGCAGGGATTAGTTCTGGCCCCAGCCCTGTCCCTGGTACATATTAATGATCTCTTATCTGTTACAATCCCATCCACTCATATGCAGATGACTCAACACTACAGAGTTCATTCACACTCAGACACCCATTTACGAAGTCTAATATCTCTACCTCTCAACTCAATATAGCCATCTCCATAAATGAAGACCTATCTATGATCAGTGAATGGGGACAAAACAACCTTGTCTCTTTTAATGCTAGTAAAACTAAATATATACAGTTTACTAATAGACAGATATTGCCAGATTCGTATATTACCTTCAGTACTACTAATATTCCCATCTCCAAAAGTATTGAAATTCTCGGTGTCTCACTTAACAATGCCCTTAGCTCGACCTCCCATGTTAGATCACTTGCTAAAACCGCCTCAGAGAAACTTGGATTAATGTACAGAGTCCGTAACTTCTTCACTGATGAGCAGTTAGCTGTAATTTATAAGAGTCATGTGTGCTCTCAGCTTGAATATTGCTCACCCTTGTGGAACTGATGTGGAGAGGTTGCATTAAAACAACCAGACAAAATTCAGAACAAAACTGTTAGAATTATTAACAACTCTGTCATTACAAATAAACTACCTCCCCTAAATGTATGAAGGAATGTTGCCTCCCTTGCATTATTTTTCTGATATTTTTATGGCAAGTGCTCAGACGAAGTTGCGTCCATGGTGCCACCTCTCCATGCCTTCCCTCGTGCTACACGGGCATCTGGTAGTACTTATGACTGATGACTGGAATGTCAGCCATATTGCAGAACTTCGCCTGTCAGAATTCTTTCATTCCCCGTACTGCATCTCTTTGGAACTCGCTTCCCCAGAGTTGTTTCCCTCCAAACTTCAACCTACAGCTGTTCAAGTCTAACTGTTACATATATTTCATGAACAGAGGACACCAGTAATCTGACGTGTGGATTATTTATTTTTTATTCATTTGTTTTTCCTTCCTCCGTTGTTTAAAAAAAAAAAAAAAAAAAAAAAAAAAAAATGCCGACATCAAACTTGAGCCAAGTCGCATTGTTGTACAAAAATGAAAAAAGTCTTGTCGCAGTTTGGTCCTAAAGTTAAGTAAAGTATGTGACACATTATGACAGCTTTAGAACAGTTATATGTTCACAGTTGGCTAGCCTGACTTTTTAAGGCTTTATATCACCTGGTGATGGGATGACGATATGAATGAACCCAAGAAATTCCTAAGCCTTAACACTGATTCGCGAAAAAAAGGTACGTCCAAGAAACGAAATGTAAACAGTATTCGGTCAGATGATTACCAGGTCGTTTCTTCTTAACCGTACTACAAAACGTCAAGCAAACCTAGTATATACCTTGGTGTGAAAAGGAAACGTAACATGATTCCAGCTACTAGGGAGATGAGAGAGGGCAGGCTGTACCTTTTTAATGGGAGGGAATCCCGAACAGACAGAGCAAACATTCGGTGTAAGCAGAATCATAGAAAAGTGGATTAGTCGATTTCGGGAGGATAGCAGAAAGGCAAACTGTCATTGTTTAGGTCGCTTTCGTATTACTACACCACTTCAGGACCAGGAAATCATTACAACGATGGAAGACAGCACCTGCAAGTAGTGCTCACATTTTAAGACACGAACTGAACCTAGCATGAAGCACCCGAACAGTTGTGCGTTGGCTCCGGTCTTCTTGGTTACGTGTTCGAACTCCGGCCAATGAAATTAATTTCACCACTCATAACAAAACATTCACTTATCAATATACAATGAATATATCCTCATATGCAAAATAGTTTGAACAATTTTGATAACACCGACAGTTAATGCCAATCACAGCTCATAATTATCAACTTGAACTAAATATAAGCTATATGAATAAAGGAGAACTGATTTTGAGGACAGTTCTTTAGGTAACTGAATTGCAGTGTTGCTTACATGGCAGTAAAAAAGAGAACTGATGAGAAACGGTTCACCTATATAAAGTGGAAGTAGGTGTAAAACACGTTATATATATATATATATATATATATATATATATATATATATATATATATATATATATATATATATATATATATATATATATTTCGCTTTGTTCCCAAAAATATGCTCGCATCTACAGGTTCGGCACCTTGAGCAAACAGCATCTCATGTCAGTGCAACCAACTGTCCATATAACCCATAGCAGAGCGCACCAAAACTTTAGCCTTTCAGCAGATTTTCAACCAAATTTCAGGACACGATTTTCGTCTTTGTCCAGTCACGATACCGGAGGAAAACTGTTGATTCTGAATGAGATATGTTTAATATGCCTCGCTGTTTTTCATCCTTGCGTGGTAAACCGTTATTTCGAGATGCAACATGGTATGATGATGATAATGGATTAGAGGAAGACTGCAATTATTATAAAAGTAGGTGTTCTATTAAAAAAAAAAAAAAAAATGCACCAGACTTGCGCACGGCATTTGAAAGTTTTGATTAGGAAGAACAAGGCGCTATTATCAACTGCTATAATATGATGACGTCATTTATACTGTATTCATTTACACAATCAGACGTTTTTATTCAGTTTACGATGGACAAGGGATAGATGCAGCCTTAATTAACCCATGCACTGTTCGGACCTCTCTTTATCTGAATAAAATCGGCAAAAGAAAGCAAAAATAGTTTTTTTTTTCTTTTAAGACATCTAGAGATTTCTCTCGCCTAAAGTTGTGGAAGGGATAAGGACGCGAGGACTCCAGCAACCTCACCCCCTAAACTACCTTCTATACCGGTTTTAAGGACAACTGTTACATATTAATCTCTGTAGGTAGGTGACATTTTCATTTTAATTAATTCTTGGTGCGTTTAGACGACTGTATACAACGTGCATTAATCTCTTCACTTGTAGGGACCTTTCCGAAACTTGGATACTAATCTAGGTGACCTTAAAAAAATATAAAGACATAACCGACCTTACCGACCTGAGGTACCGTAATACTTCCATTTTAACCAGCACTCAGACTGTACTGAACGGCGAATAAAAGATTTAAGCATGGCACTACATAGTATTATCCCCATAGGTGCATGAGTGATCTGAAAGCATGAAATGAGAGGAAGATTATTTTAACTTCTCACTCATAACGTATTTTATTTCATTCATCGAGCAAGAGCATTAACTTTGAAGAGACTTTTTCAATTACAGAGGTTAGATAATAGCCCCCATTAATCCCAAGAAAACCTAATTTCTCTTCATGAGATGAATCTAATCGTTTGGATGTATCAACAATTAATCCCAACATTAGGTCGTTGCAGTGACTGGTATCGAGATAACTGTAACATTTTAACTAACACTCAACTTCTGCCCAAAGATTCGTGTGGGATCAGAACGCGTGGACTCCGGCAACCTCACTTCCTACACTCTGTTTTCCCGCTACCTCGGGCCCTACAAGGCCTCCTATGGCTACCTTTCGTGCCATCGAGCGGAGGGCGTTGAGGGGCGCTACGTCAGCATTCAGCGAGTCACAGAGGAGGACGACATGTTGATTTTGCAAGATGTGCAGGTTTATGTTGCTCCCTAGACAGTAGTCCGGCTATATATCGCTGTAGGGCTTTACTGCAGGATCACACTCTGCCTGTATGGTGTTGAATTGTCCTAGGGTTAAACTAGAAGATCAGATGTTGAATCTACCTAATGTGTAGGTCTGTTTTGCCCTTCTCTATTGCTTTGTTGATATTGTGGAATACACAGGCAAGTGTCGCTCCATAGAGACTTGCCTTTCATTTATTGTACTAGTATATTGCCCTTGGGTTAGGGAGAATGATCACATTTTGAATCTACTAAATGTGCAGGTCAGTGTTGCCCCCTTCATACTCCTGTTTTATTATTGCCCAAGATAATATGCTTGGTGCTTTGCCCCCTGGGGTCACCTCTTTTATTATCAATTATTTTGCCCCCCAGGCTCTTGCCTGTTTTATTAATATTCAAGGTGATTGTAACTGATGTGCAGGATCATGTCTCCTCCTAGAAATACCTGATTAAGTAGAGACCTAGTATACTACTCTTAATTTATTGGCCTAGTTGTTGTCTGGGGATCACAACAGAGAGGTGCTTATATCAATTCTGCTTGATGTGCAGCCATGAGCAAAAGTTCGACGACATTCCTTTGCCTCTACTTTGTCGTGCTTTGCATATTACTCATTCCCCTCTAAACGACAGAGGGTATTGTTCCTTCTCATATTCATCTGCTTTGTGCTTCATATTTCTGTCACATAAAAACATTTCATACAACACCTTCCATCGTCACAACAGCCAGGGAAGTGTGAATGAACTTTTGTTTATGGCTGCACAGGTGTATGTCAGCCTCTACAGATGGGGCTGCTTCCAACTGTTATTAATAGATTGGATGACAAAACATGACATGGTGTTTCTGTTTGCCGAATAAAATCGTTAAAAGATTTCCAGAAGGAATAAAGTTTTCAATATAATGAAAGGGATGGCGTTTTATTTACCCTTTGTCGACGTGGAATTCCTTTCTACTGGAAAACTTGTTACTGTGCATAATTAAGCTAAAGTTTTCATAGTGTGTCTCTCCGAAGACTTCACAGGACCTCTACCTTAACGATTTATTATGCACAGTACACCTCAATATAATCACTGTATGGCATTAATGCAAACTGTGTCGATATTAAAACAGTATCATCAACTTCGAAGAGAATGTTAATTCATAAATCGCTATCCTATTTATAAGGCTCCAACATGCTTGCAAGCTGGGCCTTGGTCACCTAATGGCAGCTTTCCACCTTGTTTGATGTCTGTTAGCCTCTCTATTCAGTCCTTTTTCACTGAGGTCACACACCATAATTCATTTCCTCCTTCCACTGCCACAACCACACCCACATTAGCTGACTGAACCGTCCCCGCAACACAAAAGACAGTGCTACACGAGTTTCTAGCGCAGTGCTATTTTCCAGCCACCCTGTATACGTCACTAGATTAAACGTCATAAGTGGAATTCCAGCGTTGTAAATTATTCACTGGGCTGTATTCTCGTTGCCTTGTGGGGTATCTAAAAATCCCTATCTCGGGGAATGTGATTCACATATTACTTCGTAACACTGGTTCTAATTAATGGAGGACACCTGTAGTCTGGTAAATGTTTCTTTTTCCTGTGTTTAATATATTCTTCCTACTTCTATCCATCTGTAAAAAAAAAAAAAAAACTAGCACTCAGTTTATGAGAAAACTATATTTATCCTGACACTGAGCGAATTAATGATGACAGTATTATCATCCTGCTATAACTTACTCCTGGCTACGAAAAGGAGTTTGGTGACAATCACAGTACGCGTACCGTATATCAGGTTGATCAGACTACTTCATATTAACGCTGTATGTATTTAACTGTTACTGTCGTAAATGATGTTGACATTAAAAAGATACACCCTATAGATATGCGTTGTAAGATGTAATATAACAAAGTAACTGCAAAAGAAGACTTGGTCATGGTCTTTTACGCGGATGTTATTATATGGAATATTTTGTGCGTAGTCACAGTGACTGGAAAAGACCTATGGAACTGATTATTGTGCGTTTCACTCCATACTCGATTTTCATGGCTTGAATTTCTATTTATTCAGGCACGTTGTTTCTGATCGACCTATGCGCCTCTGCGTACTAGAGCATTTCTCACTCACTCTCCATGCACGCTATGACCTTCCTCGGAATTTCTGTACTGCTTCCCCCAAAGAAAACAAACCTTGACAATCCCTACCTACTGTAGTTACCCAAATGCTGCATTCTTGTGAGGCTATGACAGTGTGTCTTATTGTAAGTGGTATTCGATGTTTTGCAACACCTCTTCCTTAAAATTTTACATCTCAGCATCTTCTGAGTTATTAATACAACCTCATCGGTGTGAAAGGTATATAAATACAGTATACTATATATAGCCCGACGCCCTAATCCCGCAAAGGGTGGCCGCAGACAAAACGCCTCCAAGTCACCCTGTCATCCACCATTCGACTACCCTCCCCCCAACTCACTCCCTCATATACCTCTCAACTCCATCCCTCCACCTCATCCTCGGTCTACCCCTCCCTCTCCCTCCCTCCACCTCACCTACACACACCCTCTTAGTCAGTCTTTCATTCTCCATTCTCTCCACATGTCCAAACCACCTCAGTGCATTTCTCCTAATCTTTTCAACCACATCCACATCTACCCCACAACGTTCCTTCACTTCTTCATTCGTCAACCTGTCCCTCAACGTCACTCCACATGCTGCTCTCAAGTAACTCATTTCCACTGCTCTCACTCTTGACTTGTTCCCCTCTTGCAAGGTCCATGCCTCGCTTCCATACAGTATACGATATGTGAAAAATACATCGCTAGGGAAGAGGTGTTACGAAGCGTTCTAAGGCATTTACAATACGAACCTCGGAACCTGAGATCAAACTTTACATTAAGCAAGATCTGATGGGCCACATTCTTTTGACAATGCATGCATGTAAGAGAGAAGAACACTAAAACTGGTCCAAGTGCAATGTATTGCACGAGGTATTACACTGCTACTCTTACTGAAGGATGGCCCTTGTATCACTGAACATAATAATACTGATAGGATTGTCAACAAATATTAAAAGCTATGGTTTGGACACCAAAGTAAGTAAATAAACCAAATACAAACTGGATGTAGTCGTATTTTTGATGCATGCAAAAGTAAAGGCGCTTAGCTATTGGGCTTCGTGACTGAAGCCTTTGAGCCTGTGGCGTTATTCAGACACTATCCTGGGCTATGAGACCACTGCATCATCCAGCTTGCGACACTTACGTCCTCGTTTTATCTGCTAACTCACAAAGGGTTCACCGACACCTGGGTCGAGTGACCCCAGCTTTCAAGTGCTATCGGGCGGACTGCTTGTAGCTAACCACTCGGCTGCCACGGCAGTATAATGAAACCGGATCGCAGTTTCTGGCAGGCAGCTGGTTGGGCTTCCCTTGCTTAGTAGGATTTTTAGCACCTCTTCGTTAGGTAAATATTTTTGTCTTTCACCCCTCGATGTTCAACTAGCCATCTCTTATTTATGTCGTTTTAGTTACGTGTAACTTTGCATAACTAACTATTAAATATAATATGTACGTGTCATAGCTAGTAACAAACAGGTAAAGTGTTTGAGGGGATCTTAATCCCTTCTACTCGACATCGAGTGTTTCATTTTCTTCTTGTTATCCAGATTTCATTCATCTTTGGAGGGATCTGTAGTAATGGAGATGTTTGTAAAGGCTGTGTCCTCTTTGTCACATCAAAATATCTCGTCAGCCGAATAAAATCATCTGTAGGTGGCAGGAGTAAGCTAAAAATCACGTTACAGGATTCAAAGGGATAAGAAGGCAAGAATAATGTCCAATGAGTTGTATTCTTGCTGAAACCGTAGACACTGGCGTTTAATTAGGTATGATATTTATATCTTATTGTTCACAGATTTTTTTTTTTAAGTAACATGTATGATAATATGTGTATAATAATATCGTTCTTACTCAAACCTGGCCTAAAAATCCAATATCTCAGTTTTTAATGCTCAATAGATGTGTTTCCGGTTCTCGGTAAACATGGGAAGTACACTCTGCCATATACTTAGAAGCTTACGGTACATGTATCTTTTAATATACTTTATCAGTTGCAGTGATCAAGACGTGGTAACTTTAATTTTTTGCGGCAGGAGGGAAGCAACCACCATATTGGGGATGACGTCAGTATTCATAATGCAGACAACGCTCAAATCCATCACACAATTTTTTATCAATAACAGCGATATTGGTTGTCAAGATATTTACCGACATGGCCACTGTAGATCCAGACTACCCTCTTCAAGTAGGTTGTGAAGGAATGCTCTTCATGGTGAAAATGGGTGATACCTATTAGGTAAGTAATTTGCAGTGAAATCGACTAGAAGTACAGCTACACTATCCCCGAGCGGTGCTCGTACACCTCATAAAGTGTAAAATGTTTAATGTATGGCGTACAGTATCAGTTGTATGAGCTTTTCTTGGTGTTATGCGCATGAATGTTTAATACTGGACCTCTTCATCATTAGTTCTCTGAAAGAACAGTTTCAGTGAGTGCTCTGAACTTGAAGGATATAGCAGTACGTTTAAGAGGGTGCAACGAAACACCAAATTGGCGGTCATATACCGAATCACCGCCGAATTGGCACTTTTACTTGGTAAATGTTATAGATTTTGTCACTATATAGGTTCATCCACATCCTTATTATCTGAATCCCGTCAAATTTTTGTTTAATTTGTTAATAGATTCAGAGCCAAGAAGCGCTAAAGTTAGCGGAAGTGTTTCTCTACCTCAACACCTTGCCTTGACAGACTTATACTTTGTATAAATATTAATTTAACATGCAAATACATTTATTTGCACTGTAAATCAGTATTTGTGCAAAACAGAAGTCTTTCAAGATGTGCTGGCGATCTAAAGTAGAAATACTTGCAACCCTTAGCACGTTTTCGGTCTGAATCCTAATTTTCTATTCACAATTAATTTAAGTATAATTTTTTGACCGGATTTCGGATATTTAGGTGTGTACGAACTTATATCGTGAAGAAAATTATATTTTCACAGCAGTAAAGACTGTATTCCAGCACTGGGAACTTCCAACGACCAGCCAGCTACCACTGCTTTCGTTCATTTTTATTGTCTGGTACACAGAATAATTTCCCAGTCGTCCTTTTGTCTGTGCTCTTACACTTTGGAACGAAACACTAGCGATTATTCCTCTTGTCACTGGACATTCTTGGAGGTCAGAAATAAGCAGTGTATGCGGGCTAGACGTAGAGTCGACTACTTTGGACTATTCTGCCCGAGTGTGAGTAGTGACGTCATGACCAGAGGCCATTTCAGAGTCACGTGATTTTTCAGCTACTTTATCATTTTTCATGTATCTGCACAGTTTTATTGGAAAAAATAGCTGGCATAGTAATATTTTGCGTATTTTTTACCAATGAAAGTATCTTACGTAACCCAAGGGGTCTGGCACATATTCCCACGAACCCTTTCCAGAGCCAGGCATTCCTGAGAAAATAGTCTGTTTTTAAACCTTCATCTCTCAGTTAATACTTAACCAAAATTAAAAGACAAAGTGTCCTAATACTCACCAATCCTTCGACTTCAAGCTGAATGCATCACATGGTCCATGAAGTGCGTGTAGGGAGAGTGAATGAGTGGGGAAAGGGGGCAATTTTTGCTGTATTTTTGTACGTGTCTCTATGCGTGGCAGAGGTGTGGTGACACACTAAGGCATAGACTAGCCATCCACAATAATAACACTTCGATAACAATTCCAGAAGACCACAACCCACCACAAACACTATTTACGTGAAAAGTTTCCATTTTTTTTTTTTTTTATGCAAGTGAGAAGGAACCAAATGCTAGAAGCCCACAAACAATTCCTTCCAAGAAAAAACAAAAACAATACAAAAGTGAGCCAAATTCAAGATCTGTTCATTTCGAAATGCCTGGACACAATGCGTTTGAAAGACTGCAGATCATAGGAAGTAGGAAATACAGACAGAGGGAGACAGTTCCAGAGTTGACCTGTTGCATAAATGAAGAACTGGGACTAACGATTTGACTCCTGCATTCGAAAGTTGGACAGAAAAGGGATGAGAGTTTGTTGCTAGACGGGTGCTACGCGCCCGTCATAGAGATGGAGGGATGCAAGCAGACAGTTCAGAGAAGCAGTGACCATGGAAGTAGCGACAGAAAAGAGATAAAGAGGCAACAGTGCGGCGATGAGACAGAGGTTGAAGGGAGCCAGTAAGAGGAGGAGAGTTAATGAGACAAAAAGCCTTTGATTGCACCCTATCGAAAAGAGCTGTATGTGGGAAGCCTTCTCACACATGAGAGTTGTACCCTACACAAGGGCGAATAAAACCCGTGTATAAAGTCAACAACTGTGCAGGGGTAAAGAAGGTACGGAGTCGGCTTAGCAAACCTAATCTCCAGGAAGCAGATTTTACAAGAGATGTAATATGATCTTTCCAAGGTAAGTCCCGAGGGAATGAAACCCCAAGCATGTTCAACGATGATGCAGGCTTGAGCTGGATATTATTAAACATTAGTGGGAACTCCTGTGGAAGAGTCAGTCAGGTTCATAGGTGAAAAAATGAGTCTTTGATGCATTAAAAACAACAAGATTATTTTTACCCCAGTCAGAGATACGAAGCAAGTAAGACATTAGGTGTGCCATAGTCTCATCCCTTGTTTGTTGAAGTAACTGCTGGGATGGACGTTGCAGGAACCGAATGGAAAGGTGAACGGTGGAATCATCAGCGTACAAGTGGATAGGGTTAGATGTACAGCTTAGAAGATAATTGATGAGTAAAAGGAAGAGAGTTGGTGATAGGACAGAGCCCTGAGGAACATCACTTTTGATACATCTAGGAGAAGAACGATGACTATCTACAACGACCAGAAAGGAAGCTGTAGATGAAGGCACAGATAGCAGCATAGAAACCGTAAGAGGGCAGTTTGGATATTAAAGATTTATCCCAGATTTGATCGAAGCCTTTGAGATGCCAAATGCAATGGCAAAGCTTTCGCCAAATTCCCGAAAGGAGGATGACCAGGAGTCTGAAAGGTAGGCGAGAAGATCGCCAGTGGAGCGTCCCTGACAGAACCCATACTGACAATCAGAAAGATGGTTGTGATAGGAAAGATGCTTTATTTTTTTTTTTTTTTTTAAGAATAGACTCCAGAACTTTTGAGACACAGGATGTTATAGCATTTGGACGATAGTTAGAGGGTTGGGAATGGTCACCCTTCTTTGGGACTGGCTGAATCAGAGCGAACTTCCAACAGAAAGGAAAGGTACAAGTTGAAAGACGAAGGCGAAAGAGTTTACCTAGGCAGAGTGTAAGCACTGAACCACAGTTCTTGAGGACAACAGGAGGGACCACATCAGGCCCATATGCCTTGTTAGAATTGAGGCCAGTGATGGCAGAAGATACATCAGCTGAAGAAATTTTAATGTCAGCCATGAGGAAGTCAGAGGGAGGAAGTGATAGTGGAACAGCACCGGAATCGTCTAAGGTAGAATTGGAGGAGAAAGTCTCAGTGAAGAGATCTGCATTATCAGTAGAAAAAATAGCTACAGAGCCATCAGAGTAGAAAAGAGGAGGGAAGGATGATGAGGTAAAGTTGTTGGAAAGGTTTTTGGCAAGATGCCAGAAGGAGTGGGAAGAACTTGAGTTTGAGAGTTGAGAGCATTTAGTATGGATGAAATTATTTTTAGCAGAGCGAAGAACAGACTTAGCACGATTCCAGGAAGAAACACACACAAAAATATGAGTCATGGATGGGTTGGCTCTGGTACCTTTTATAGGCCCTCTCCTTGTTGTGGAGAGCATGGAAACAAGCGTGATTAAACCAAGTCTTTCTTGCATTAGTCAAAGGATATGAGAAAGGAATCTATGCTTCCATGCCTGAGAGCATAACCTCCGTAATGCACAAGGCAGACTCAGATGGCTCCTGTCCACGGAAGCAATAATCTATCTATCTATCTATCTATTGCCAGACGCCTCAATCCCGTTTGGGGTGGCCACAAACAAATCGCCTCCAAGTCGCCCTGTCCCCCACCATTTCACTGCCCTGCTCCCAACTCACCCCCCCCTCTCTCATATACCTCTCCACCCCATCTCTCCATCTCATCCTCGGCCTCCCCCTCCCTCTTTCCCCCTCCACCTCACTCACATACACTCTCTTCGTCAGTCTTTCACCCTCCATCCTCTCCACATGGCCAAACCACCTCAGTGTGTTCCTCATAACGCTTCCTATCACATCCACATCAACACCACAACGCTCCTTTATATCCTCATTCATCAGCCTGTCTCTCCATGTGACTCCACAGGCTCCTCTTAAATAACTCATTTCCACGGCTCTCACTCTTGACTTGTGTCCTTCCAACAACGTCCAAACTTCACTTCCGTACGTTAGAGTTGGTATCACAATACTGTCATGTAGTAACTTTTTCACTTTCATGCTCACTTCCCTGTTTCTTATCACTGCTTTCAAAGAACCAGCAACCTTTCTTCCCTGCTGTACCTTTTCAAGCACTTCACCCTCCAAACCTCCATCCTTACTCATCACACTACCCAAGTACTTAAACGTACTCACATTTTCCAATTCCTCACCATCCAACCTCGCTGTACATTCACTGACTTCACCTCTCTCAAAGACCATCACTTTACTCTTCCCTACATTCACCTTTAGATTCCGTTTCTTACACACTCTCTCAAACTCATCCACCAAGCCTTGCAGCTCCCCTTCGTCTTCACTCAACAACACGGTATCATCTGCAAACAACAGTACAGGGAGTTTCCAAACACTATCCTCTCTCACCAGGGCCACTCCAACATCCACTACCCTACCTTGTACCTCTTTATTACCCCATCCATGTACAAATTGAACAACCATGGAGACATGACACATCCCTGTTTCAACCCAACTTTCAAAGAGAAAAATTCACTTAGTTCACCATCCACACGCACTGCAGCCTTCGCACCATCGTACATACTCTTCACAGCATTCAACAACTTCCCATCTATTCCATATATTCTTAACACTTTCCACAATCCTAGTCTATCCACCCTGTCATATGCTTTCTCCAAATCCATGAAAGCCGCATACAACTTCTTTCCCTTCTCTAGAAACTTTTCCACTAAAGATCTGAGAATGAATATCTGATCTACACAACCTCTTCCCTTCCTAAAGCCTCCCTGTTCTTCTCCAACTAATTTCTCTGTTCTTTCTCTAACTCTGTCAGTAAGTATCCTACCATATACTTTTCCTATTATACTAAGAAGACAAATGCCCCTATGATTACCACACACTTCTTTTTCCCCTTTTCCTTTGTACAAGGGAATAATTATACCTGACTTCCAATCCTCCGGGACTCTACCTTCCTCCCAGGCCAATCTGCACATCTTCCACATCCATTCTACTACTATCTCTCCCCCATGCTTCAGCATTTCACCACACACTCCATCAGCAATAATCATTCCAGGAAAATCAAAGAAGTACTGCCTGAGGGCCTCTCAATTCACAGCTCCAAAGTGCCACAGTCGACGTTTCCTTGGAGGGTCCACAGGCTGTACCGGAGCAATTGGACAGGTTACCGTAATAAGGTTGTGATCAGAGGAGCTCAACTGAGAGGAAAGATTAACAGCGTAAGCAGGAGGATTAGTTGTAAGGAAAAGGTCAAGTATATTGGAGCTCTCTTCAAGGAGGTCAGGGATATGGGTAAGGTGCTGTTCAAGCTGCTCTAGGTCATTAAGGATAGAAAAGATGTAGGCTTGTTCACCAGGTGGATCAGTGAAAGGAAAGGAGAGCCAAGGGTGGTGGTGAACGTTGAAATCTCATAGAATGGAGATTTCAGAGAAAGGAGAAATGGATGGAATGTGTTCCATCGTAGAAGTAAGATAGTCAAAGAATGTTTGATAATCAGTAGAATTAGGGGATAAGTGGACTGTGCAGGGATATTTAGTCAGAGAATGACAGAAGAGCCGAAGCCAGAGAGTAGAGAATTCAGAAGAATCAAGTTCAGGAACACGAGAGCAAGATAAGTCGTTGCGTACATATACACAAGAGCCACCTTTGGTTTTGAAATGAGTATAGAGAAAGTAGGAGGATAGAGAAAAGGGTTTGCTGTCAGTTGCCTCAGGCAACTGAGTCTCGGTAAGGAAGAGAAGGTGAGGTTTAGAGGAGGAGAGGTGATGTTCAACAGAGAGAAAATTAGAGAAAAGACCACGAATGTTGCAGAAATAAAGAAGTGAGTCAGACAGTTCCAGGCAGCTCTTAGAGTCGTCACCGGGAGAGGGGCGGATGGTGGGGGCATTTATGGCCCCCCCGCTGAGACTCTGTGGCTTCATTAACATGCGCCATTTTAATTTTTCAGTTTTGAAAAGGAAGTGTAGTGTGTACTGTGCATGTAGTTTCGTTCTGACAGTTAGAGAAACATGTATTAGAGAGCATGCTGGCCTATTCTCTGTGTCACTGAAACACTGGAAAAGTTCAACAAAAGGGGATGGTCAGGAACTAGTCCCGAGGGCTGATGAAACGGGAGCTCCAGCTTTCCCTGTCATCAGCTTTCCACCCATCTTGGGAGTACTACCCTGCTTGACTGATGTTACAGTCTACTCCTCAGAGTACTTGGGCGTACTTGCTGCTGGGAGTCCAGTAACCATAGGAACGACCTTGAGGCAGGCTGCCTCTTCACATCACCACCACACCGCCTTACACACACACACACACACACACACACACACACGGAGATGTATGTTTAGTTTGCGCTGTTGCTCGATTCGGGCACCGCTGTGACTTCAAGTCTGGGTATTACAACTACTGCAAATGCTATTACTACTAATGGTACTACTACTACTACTACTACTAGCAATACTACAACTACCACTACTACAACTACTACTACTACAACTACCACTACTACAACTACCACTACTACAACTACTACTACTACAACTACCACTACTACTACTACTACTATTACTACCACAAATACTACATATACTACCACTTCTACTAAAACTATTACCACTACTACTACAACAACAACAAAATTTTGAGCAAAGTAGTTATTCACGTACTGTCCATAATCGAAAATACTTACCACTGAGTTTTTTTTTCTCTCTCTCTGATTTGTACTTTTTCATCATAAATGTTTACATGAAAACTTTCAATAAGAAGTAAGGCACAGACTTCATCGTGAAATAAATTTCTGCTTCCAGTATTCACATAAATATACACAGAGCAGCAAAATAATTTTTTCTACATACACAACAACCAACACACCAGTATGTACTAAACTAACACTAACTTATGCATACAACCCAAACTTCTACCACTCGGACTTCGAGTGAAAGTCGAAGAGATAGGTAGTGCACAGTGCCATCTCACATTCAGCACAAACCACCTCGTCATACGGCATTGCTGTGGTCGGCACGATGAATTGGTGCATACATAGCAAGGACTGCGGATGTTAAAGGCAGCGCTTTCATGTAATGGCTAGGGAGGTAGTCTCTGCAGTGCAGTCGGTCAGGCAGTTTCCGTACACTGTGCCTCCATTTCACAGAAGGCATTACTTGGCCATATCTCTCCAGGAGGCAGTAAATTACATCCTACACAAACTGCCTGAGGGATATACTGGTCTGTTACATCCTTGTACAGAATGAAGACATTAAGTACACAAATGTCAAGTGCATGAAAGAATGCTTTCTTGTACCAGTTACATCACCTCAGCCAGTCGATGATGCCGATCTGCATATCAGATTTATCAACGAATTGCTACGTTATAATCGATAACAGCATCCTCGTTCTCTTATCAATCTTGCCTATGTCTACCAACTTACCTTCATGGACCGTGGAGAGGACATTTACCTTTATCCTATCATGCCAGTGAACAGCAGTGGGTTTACTTGATTTCAGGGTCCTGCAATCCCACTTCACGGTGTCCTTTGAAAAGGATGGCCAAAGTTTCCTCTTTTTCACGGACATTGCCACACGATCCAATTTTGTGCTCTTGCAGGTACTTTGCAAGACTTGGCGCCGTGTAGTAATTCTCAGTGAACAGTATATGGTTGCCACCGAAGTACCCGTCCATGAATTTCATCATGACTGAGCCAAAAAAAACATGGGAGTGGTCCTTCGATAACTCTGCATCACTTGCTGTGTACACAGTATAATATAACACATACCCAGTCTTGGAATCACACAAAACAAAAAACTTACCCATCTCATGCACCATAAGTTTTCAGTAAGTTTTGGTTCCATGCACAGAACCGAAACCTGGCTCAGGCTGGCTCTGCTTGTGCGGCAAGGTAAAAAATTCTATGGCCCAATTAACCCTCAGAAAGTGCTTATACAGTATTGTTATAAATCGCTTCCCATCATCTTCGTTGATGTTTATACTATCAGATAAGGAACAAAAAAACATCAAACAAATGAATAAATGTACAGACAGGAAGCATTAATAAACCTTATTTAGGTGAAAACTAGCTTCTCATAACCTCCCTACATCACTGTGAAAATTTTTTCCCATTACACGCAGTTGCAAAGGATGTGTCTATATGCAGAATTTCACAATCTTTCATATGAGAAAGTTTCAAGTTGATTCGTCCAATATTTTTTGAGTAAATAAAAAAAAATACGAAAATTGCCTAATCGATAGATATGTTTTTTTATTTCGTATGTTATTAGTGACACTGTAAAACACATATGTAAATTCTATTCAGTTTTGTAGCCCAAAGGTTAAGGAAGCCCATGATATAATTCACAGTGTTATAACGCTTATTATTATTGAGAAAATGAATTTTGAAAAGTTACGCTGGGTTGTGCACGGTGACACCACTTGCTCTCCGGCCTGTAAGCTGACTATGTTCGTCTTTCGTAACTTTTCCCCAATTATTTTCACACATATGTTACTGTGCTTTACAAAAGTATGCATAAGAAATCATCAGCTTGATCAAGCTTTCTTCAAATTTTTTATGCGACCTATACTTCACGAGTATAATGACTGAGAGAATAGCAATGAAATGCACCACATTTTCCCTACAAGAAATATATATTAAACACATTTTATACCTTACAATACAATAGTATAAAAACTAGACAAATAAGCTAGTTACTCATGTCCTCTAGCAGTGTTGTAGTGTTTCTGGAGATGGAGTTGCAGAGAGGAGGACAGGTACGATCACAGCCTGTGTGTGTGTGTGTGTGAGAGAGAGAGAGAGAGAGAGAGAGAGAGAGAGTATGTCTGTCTGTCTGTGCGTGCGTGTGTGTGTGTGTGTGTGTGTGTGTGTGTGTGTGTGTGTGTGTGTGTGTGTGTGTGTGTGTGTGTGTGTGTGAGAGAGAGAGAGAGAGAGAGAGAGAGTATGTCTGTCTGTCTGTGCGTGCGTGTGTGTGTGTGTGTGTGTGTGTGTGTGTGTGTGTGTGTGTGTGTGTTCAGGTGATCGTGGTGATGGAGATGGTTGTGGTGATGGTTGTGATGAAGATGGTTGTGGTGATGGTTGTGTTGAAAATGGTTGTGGTGGTGATGGTTGTGGTGATGGTTGTGATGAAGATGGTTGTGGTGGTGATGGAGATGGTTGTGGTGATGGTTGTGATGAAAATGGTTGTGGTGGTGATGGTTGTGGTGATGGTTGTGATGAATATGGTTGTGGTGGTGATGGTTGTGGTGGTAGTGGTGTTGCTGCTGCTGATGGCTTATATTCAGGGGGAATGAAGTCTGAAGGGGACAGTGACTTTCCTGATTTAGCAGGAAAAGATAATATGGAAATATCTTTGTGTGGTGAGAGTGTAGGGTGACTGTGGGGGTAAAGAGGTCAGTTTTTGTGGTGGTGTTGGGGGGGATGGAAGAGAGGTGGCGATAATGCGGCTCAGTCTCGAGGGTCAGGGTGGTTCCAGTGGTGGTAGGCATGACATTAGTGGTGGTAGGACTAGTGGCAGTGATGGCAGTGGTGCCACAGGTCATAGGACTGATGGCAGGGATGGTGGTTGTCACAAAAGCGATGGCACAGGTGACAATTGTCCTAGGAGAGATGGCAGTAGTGACAGGAGTAGTTATACCAGTGGTGGCAGTGGTGAAAGGAGTGGTGGTAATGATGATGATACTACTCTCTGTTGTGCCAACAGAGAGTAGTATCACCGCAGCCTTGACTATGACTTTGTGCTTATCTCCATTAGGGTCAGATTTAGCCCTCACTCTCCTGCTCCTCACTCTCTCCTCCTCAACATATTCACTTTCCATTTCACTTTCACTGCTTTTTTCACTCTCACTTTCACTGCTTTTTTCATTCTCACTTCCTCTGAACAAGTATTTCATGTACTCTTTCTCAGATAAGCCCTTGCAAGACATTTTTAGGTATAGTGTTAAACAGCAGGGGAACAGTAAAAATCAGTTAGGAATTTTCAAATCTGGCTCTCTGAAAATATGTAAGAAACACTTATAAACCTTCTTCTCAAGCACACGGCACTATATATAACACAATATCACTATAATACTTGTAAGGTATGGACGGTGTAGTAGTAGGAAACGTGGGTTTAAATGGCTGGCTGCGTGCTCACACACCCTTCAAGGCTGACTGCCAGGAGAACACTGAGCTAAATATAGGCCGCTTGCCCCTCCGATAAGCTCCTGGGTGTTGCCCTATATTTCCCCTAGACCTGGCCACCCTGAGCTTTGACTCAAACGAATTTGACGCAAATCCATCCACAGGAAAAGTTTCTACGACCAATTATAGGGAAGTTGTGTCATGTTGTGTCATCGTTACTCTTCAGATTGCAAGGATTATGACTCACACTGAGTCACCGTGCACGTAAGGGTTAATTCCAAAACGATGTCTCTTTCAGGGAATGTACTGTATGCAGGCAAGATGTCCCCTGAACAGAGAAAGCGACTCATTAATAACAACCTTCTGGAATGGCCTGAAATAAGATCTAAGTTTCTCCTTCATCATTTCTAGAATCAAGCTAACTTTCCATAGCCTATCTTTCAGATGTGAGTCCATATTGGTGGAGAAATGCAGGTACCTGAGGATGTCAAGGTACCTGTCCAGTGGCATATACCTACTAAACATTGGTGTTGCAGTGATGTCATCTACTAGCCAATAATCATGAATATTATGGTTTTTGATATGAGGCATGAACATGGTCAATGCCAGCCAAACATACTTCTCGCTGACATTCGTCACTGTCCATTCTTTCATCTTTGCACTCTCTCTTATGTGTGAGGTTTCACCCCAATTGCAGCAGAATTCCCTGAATGCTTTTACTTCCTTTACAATGAATTCCATTACTGTTGTCATAAAAATGGCAATGAAAAAATCAACAGGGGTAGATGATGGATTGTACATGTATTCTGGCTGCACAACTGCATTTGTGTCATCAAACACAGGTACATTGGCCGAAACCCCGTCCCTTCCTCCTAGGCCAATGTTTCCAACATACCCACCCTTGGTCCCTGCCTTGCATGCCGTGCATGTGGCCTGCCCTGTCCCCAGCTCTGGTCCCTAGCATGGCACCGTGATGGTGAGTCTGCTGAATACTCATTAGATGAGGCAGGTGATGGTGGTGGTGCTTGTGGTAATACAACTTTAGGAGTCGTGGAAGGGCCTGAGCTTTTGGTACAACTATGCCATACATTGACTCCTGGCTTAATCCTAGATACACACTGTTGGGAACAGTACCTTAACTACAGACATGTCTGGGATTTTGGACATACCTTTGGGGGTTAAAATAATATATATATATATATATATATATATATATATATATATATATATATATATATATATATATATATATATATAAATGGTACAAATTTTAGTCCTATATTTTTTACACAAAATACATGCATTTCTAAAGTAAATTATCTATTACTTACATTTCGAAATAAAACTAGCATTGAAGAAATAATGAAAAAAATTGTATAAAATGGGGAAAAAAATAAAAGTCAACCTTCTAAGGATCGCAGCCAGCCTTAGTGTTGAGGTGTGCTGCTGCAACTTGGCACATGGAGTCCACACGTCTCCCAGGTCGGTCCAGTTCCCCCACGCCTTATGCCACATGGGTTGCTGTGGGCCATGCTGTAAAATTGTTTCACCAGGTATGTCCAGGTTTCTGGACAATGGGGCCCTAAATCTATGGTAGAAGCAGGAGCCACACAAATACAACTCACACGGCAACAGCACATCTCAAACATAGACGTCATGGGCAGCAAGCCTCAGGCCTAACACTGTCTTGTCCACAATGGAAAATATGCCTCTTGCCGGAATCTCAGACAAGCCTGTTTATCTAGGGTTGGAACGATGAGGACATTGTCACGAGTCGGCTAGTGACATTGGCTTTTGTGGGAAACCGCGAACTTAAGTGGAATCCCAGTTTATCGTTTAGTTAACCGCTCATTCGGACGGAAGCTTTGTCAGATCAATTTTTCATTGTCATACGTGATCGTCTTTGTGTGAGACATTAGCGCTTCCGCTAAGCGATTTGTTTTGGGCGCGTTTCGCTCACTCGACCGTTAGAAAAATGCGGCCTAGTGCTCCGCTTTTCTTTCCCACGACTTATTCAGTCAAGTGTTTGCTGTGACGGAGAGAGGTCCTGTGCTCCAGCAGTGTGAGAGGCCAGCTAGTACCCAAACTCCACTTTACAGTTCTCCAAGCTCCCACCCTCCTTGGGTGATACACCGCATTCATTGACCAGTATTTCTTTTCGTTTTCCTAGTTTTAAGAGTTTAGTTTAGGTGTTTTTCCTAGGTGTAAGAATTTAGCTCTTGTGTGAGTGAGTGAGTGCGATCTCATTAATTTGATTTTGAAATGTAACGTTAAATTTATTTTGTAATCAATAAATTTAACAGTTCTTTTTCTTGAGCTTAATGTAATGAAAACTCTTGTTTCATTTCTCCGCAATTAAGCTTATTTCTCATAGCTCCTAGCTTGCATAAACGTTTGCCATTCATAACTGGTACTTAGGCCAGTCTTGTGTATTAAGCTTAAAATCCGTTGTGCCTCCTAGGAGTTAAGCATCAGCAAGAACCTGATAAATGTTATTAGTATTAGTTATTTATTGTCAGGGGTGAAGAAACTTTCTCCAGAGGCTACAGTACTAATAAACAGCAATTGAGTGATTAGTCTCTGCTGTGTACTGTCGAGAAAGTTTATGAATTCTCGTTCTTAGAGAATCGTGCGAAGCAAGTCAGCGTAAAGTAATCGTTGCTTGATTTAGCAAGACAATCATTGTCCCTGCTCTACAATATTATTGAATATTATTATCAATTAAATAATTTAGCATTTATTTTAAAAACCCCGTGACAATTGGCGACCTCATTCCAGGATATTAACTCCTTGCTCTAAAGCTATTCATGAGATAGTGCTCACTCGTTCATATTTAGGTATTTATAATTAAAGTTTATAGGCACAAGTTTACTGGTGTTTACCGTTAATTTAGCAAGTGAATTTTTGCTTTATTAATTCATAGAGTACTTAACTCTATTTAGTACTTTATTCTTGGTAACGCTAGACGATTTTATTCACTCCTGGGTAGCCGCCGTACCCATTGTGTTAATTATTGAGTCTTCCCAGTTATTGGCATTTTTGCTTTATTCTTTTCCAGTTAACTAGATAAGACTGGTCACCAGTAGCTTGTGTCTGTACTCTTTACCTGTGTTATTAGCATTCGTTGCGAAGCAGTCAGTACTCAGTGTCAGTTTGCTTAATAAATTAGCGACATGACTACCACCATATTTTTACAGGAAGCCAAAGATATTGGTCTTATAGACCCAACTGAAATTAAAGAGTACATACTCTCACGGCATGATATGGACCAGCAGCGCGAGAATGATGCCCGTGATGAGCGTAAGATTCAGTGCGAATATGAGCGAGAACAGCGCAAACACGGGCAGAAACAGCGCGAACTCGACTTAGAACATGAGCGAGAACAGCGTGAGGAACGAGAGAGAGAACGTCAATACGAGTTACAACAACGCGAGAGAGAAAGAGAGCACGAACGTGCCGAGCGAGAAGCACGTGAAAAACACGAATATGAAATGCTGAAGCTCAAGCGAGATTCCTTGGCTTCAGACACATCCGGTGCAGTTGGTCCAAGCTCTACGAGCGTTCTCCCTGCACATGTCCTGGCGACCCCACGCATCAAGCTTCCTTCATACAAGGAAGGCGAGCGAATCGAGCTGTACATAGCTCGTTTTGAGGACATGGCAGACATGTATCAACTGGATGAGGCAGCTAAGTGGATCCAATTTCTTAGTTTATTTGAGGGCCCTGCCCTCGATATTCTCCACAGAATTCGTGGAGACAATCTCACGTATGAGATGATGAAAGCTGCACTCATTAAGGCGTATGGTCTCACAGTAGATGACGCCAAAGTTCAGTTCATGCGAGCTCGTCTCCAAGACAAGGAGACAGCTGTTCAGTTCCTTGATCGTCTCACTGCTTACTTAAATGAGTGGATGGAGAAAGATGAAACTCCTTCCACGCGTGAGGGGATAATTAACCTAATGCTGCGTACACAGCTAGAGAGGTCGTGGCCTGCTGAGCTCATATCACAGCTTAAGATCTGCCAGGTGAAAGATGCCAGCCAAATGGCAGAAAAGGCTGACGCATTCTTTACTGCATACGGGTATCAAACCCGTAAGCAAAACACCTGGAACAGAAAACTTGATAAGTCTGGGAAGCCGTCTCAGACTGAACCCCAGCAACAAGGCCATTCTCAGAATAATGTCCAAGGTCCAAAACCGCAGTGGAAGGACCAGGGGCAAACTACTCAGAAACCTGAGTGGAAAAGGTACAACAAGTACCCTAACCAGCAGCAGTATCAGCCACGCAACCGACTGTCGGGACAAACTTTTTCACCACCAGCTCAAAAGAGGCAGGAAATGAATGCAGCCTTCATTCCTCAGCAGCAGCACGGTGGTCACCTCCCTACCAGTATAGGTACTCCCCCACAGTTCACTAGTCCCACAGTGACAGTGAACCCCCTCCACAGATGGCCAATGTTCCATCTTCCCAGGCAGTGAGTACAAACCCTCAAGTATATAATTCACAAGGCACAATGTTTACCGCATCAATTCAGCAGCCTCATGAGTGGCTAGCTGCTTCCTCCACAGGCCCTCCCACAGGTGACAGTACCTTTCTTGTTCAGCCAGGGTTTGTGGGAGGCATTCCTGTGAAGGTCCTGAGAGATAATGGTTCCTCAGGTTGCTCTGTCAAGCAGAGTCTAGTTCGGCCTGAGCAGTATACAGGTCGACAGATCCATGCAAACCTTATTGATGGATCAGTAAGATTGTTCCCTGAGGCATGTATCCAGGTGGCATCTCCATTTTATACTGGTACGACACTCGCAGTTGTCATGCCAGAACCTTTATTTGACCTCATAGTAGGAAACATTTATGGTGTCAAGGATAGTTGCACTGAACATGACGCTACTCAGACTTCGGCTGCTGCGGTAACACGAGCCATGGCTGAGGCTCCAGACTGTGTCACCCCAGTGATCATTGAATCGCCACAAGATCTGATGTGTAGTCAACTTGTTGTACAAGAACAACATTCTGACCCGACACTTGCTGCCGTGCGGAACAAACAAAAGGGTCGAGTGATTAAGTATTCACGGGGAGGTCGAGCCAAGTTCCTTCGCAAACAAGGACGGCTCTACCGTGAGTCACAAACACCCGAGGGCGAGGTTCGACTGCAGTTTGTCGTTCCCGCCAAGTACCGCCTAGCAGTGTTACAATGGGGTCATTGTTCAGCCTCAGGAGGTCACATGGGCAAAAGGAAGACCCAGGGCCGTATCCGAGCTGACTTTTTCTGACCAGGGATGGGACGAGACATAGATAGTTTTGTCCATTCCTGCAGTGTGTGTCAAAGTAACATCACTAATCAGGGACATGTCCTTCCTGTGCCGTTTGTAACCACACCTGTAATCTCTGAGTCAGTTGAGAGACAGGGTAGTGGTGAAGTGGGTGCAGACCTGACGTCTCGCCCATTGGCCCCACAGGACACATTATGTCCAGGGCCTGTACATACATATTATGTACCGTAGGTTAAGGGGGAAGTTCGAGAGAGAACTCCGCGGAGGTGACTCGAGGCTATGGAAGACCCGAGTTTGCACAAGGATTCTCAGCTCCCCGATATTAATATAAGTACTGTAGGTTAGGGCACAGGTTGAGGACCCGTGTGCAATTCGAGGCTATGGAAGACCCGAGTTTGCACAAGGATTCTCAACTTGCCGACACTAATCGTGTGCTATAATTAATGGCGACCTCGAATGTACGTCGTAGCACTGACTGCTAGGCAGAGAGAGTAATTGTAACATAATAAAATTTTTGTCTCATTGACGTTTTTGATGCTCCACCTCAATTGATTTTGCAGGTACAGCAATGGGCATAGGAGTTTTGCTGTGCGGGCCAGCTGATCGTCTGCCGCACGTTGCTGCCTCTTCTCCTCTGCCTTCGTCGTCGCCATATTATTAATATTACTGTGTCATTTTACATGTAGGTACAGTTACACTACAACTGTCACACCTACACCGTGTATTACATACACCACGCTACACAACAATTAGTTGTCAGTGTAAATGTAGCGAACTTTCGCTCAGTTTGACCTGAGTACAGGATTTTCACCGTCGTCACGGAGTTTTTCCCTCAAGCTTGCTTCTATTAACGTAAATATGAGGTTTTTTCACTCACTGGCGACTGCGACTTTCTCCTGTAGCAGAATAGCACACACACCACAGAGTGAATCTTGTGTGACTGAGCTAGGATTTATATGTATGCATACTGAAATCTTTTTTCTGAAGGAAAAAAGATTTGACTTTCATGGGGCGTAATGTCACGAGTCAGCAAGTGACATTGGCTTTTGTGAAAAAAAACGCGAACTTAAATGGAATCCCAGTTTATCGTTCAGTTAACTGCTCATTCGGACGGAAGCTTTGTCAAATTAATTTTTCATTGTCATACGTGATCGTCTTTGTGTGAGACATTAGCGCTTCCGCTGAGCGATTTGTTTTGGGCGCATTTCGCTCAATAGACTGTTAGAAAAATGCGGCCTAGTGCTCCGCTTTTCTTTCCTACAACTTATTCAGTCAAGTGTTTGCTGTGACGGAGAGAGGTCCTGTGCTCCAGCAGTGTGAGAGGCCAGCTAGTACCCAAACTCCACTTTACAGTTCTCCAAGCTCCCACCCTCCTTGGGTGATACACCGCATTCATTGACCAGTATTTCTTTTCGTTTTCCTAGTTTTAAGAGTTTAGTTAAGGTGTTTTTCCTAGGCATAAGAATTTAGCTCTTGTGTGAGTGAGTGAGTGCGATCTCATTAACCCGCCCCGTCCCGACGACGTATGGGTACGTCACCACGATTTGCATTTGCCAGTCCCGGCGACGTACCAGTACGTCGTGCAATTGCAATGTGCATAATTTCGACATTTTCAAATTTCACGCTTGATTTGCGGTACGTACCCTCGCCTGACCTTCCCCTACCTGCCACCAGGCGGGGACACTCGGTGACCCCGCGCGACCCGCGCTAGCCCGCCACTCGTCCACTCACCTGGTAGCCACGGTCCTCCTCAGACATGGCTAAGAGAGGTCTCTCAGAGAGCGAAATTCAAGTCGCCCTGGACACCTTTACCGGCGACAGTGATTCCCCACTGGATGACGAGGAGATGGACAAAGATTATGTGCAGCCAGAGGAGGAAGAAACCACCAGCAGTGACGAGGAAGTTCCGTCACCAAGGAAGCGGCAGTACGTGACTTACCGTGCTGCTAGAAAGGGGCAGGAGGCAAAGAAGGCACGTGGTATGTCATATCCCTATCCCCAGCGTGCCTTGGAAGCCGAATTCGAGGTCGAGGACGAGGACGGAGACGTGGGACGTGCTGCCACGTGGTATGGGCGGGAGGTGATTACGCATCGTGGCCCAGAGCGCACACCACGTCGTCTAAGCAGGTATGGGCCAAGCATTCTGTTTGGGGCGGTAGGAAGTGAAGTGGAGGGAGTGGGGGAGTGAAATGGACATTCCTGGGATTAGGGAAAGTGAGAGTGAGGTGGGTGAGTCATTGCTCTCCCTACGCAGTGTGAGGCGGCAGAGTGGATCACGTGGGCCAGTGCGGGTGCGTTCCTTATCACGTGGGGTTGTGAGGGAGGGGGAAGGTGGGGAGGAACCACTCCAAAGCACGTCTTATGCTCCCCAATATCACCTAACACGTGGTCGAGCAAGGTTGCGTGAGAGAGCACGTGGTGTGGTAATGGAGGGGGAAGGTGGGGAGGAACCACTCCCCAGCACGTCTTCTGCTCCCCAATATCAAACTATTTCATCCCCACAGCCCCCTAATGTTCCTCAAGGCCGTAAGGGTAAGGGAAAGGGAAAGGGTAAAGGCAGAGGGAAGAGGAGTGACAGTGGGGAAGCCCTCCGTACTCCTTCTCCCCAATCTCCCCAACCAGGATCTCCTCCCCACCCAGACGAAGGCGGTGATGGGGACGAGGGATTTGTGTCGTGGGATTGGGAGGATGGGAGTGATTTTTCTCCCCTCATTCACCCCTTCACTGAGCAGGGGCGATCTGGCTGCATTGCACCAGGTATTCACTGTAATTCAAGCAGGTTGGATTTTTTCCACCTGTTTTTCAGTGAGGCCTTCGTTGATCAGATCGTGCTTCAGACAAACCTGTTTGCAAGCGGCCAGCGGCTAGAAAGTGAAAGATTGGGAACAAGGAGTAGGCATTCAATGATTTATGATTACCCTGTCTCCATTCCAGAAATGTTCTTATTTTTTGCCCTTGTCCTTTTGATGGGTATAATAAGAAAAAATAGAATTCCTGCTTACTGGACTAGGGACCCTGTTATGTTTACCCCCATATTTGGTCAAGTGATGAGCCGTAATCGGTTTCAACAAATTCTAAGTCGCCTCCATTTTTATGATGCTAATGACCCTGCAAATACAAACAACACGGACAAAATGAGGCGAATTAGGCTGGTCTTTGATCACCTCAGGCAAACCTTTCGATCCTCATTCTATCCCTATAGAGATCTCGTCATAGACGAGAGTCTCGTGTTGTGGAGAGGCAATATTTCATTCAGACAGTATATACCCAGCAAAAGGCACCGTTTTGGGTTCAAGATCTTTGTTATGTGTGACTGTAGGACTGGATACGTGCAAGACATAGTCTTGTACACCGGTGCACAGACAGACATAATAGAAGATCGAAGTATAGGACTTTCTGGAGCAGTGGTAAAGACGATGATACAAGACTACCTTCACCGTGGTCACGTTCTCTACCTCGACAACTGGTACACTAGCCCTCTTCTCGCTCGTTATCTTCACAGACATGAAACGGGAGTATGTGGAACCGTAAAGGTGAACCGGCGTCACATGGTCAAGGTAGGGCGGAAACTTGCAAGGAGTGAGGTTGTCTTCTTCAAAGCAAACAACATCCTTGCAACAATGTGGAACCACAACAGAGAAGTAAGCCTCTTGTCCACGGTTCACCGCCCCTTGATGCACCGTACTGATTCTGTTGATTACCATAGCGAGAGCAGGCGTCGTGTTTGGAAACCTGAATGTGTCATGGACTATAATATAAACATGCGCCTCGTGGACCAGTCAGACTCCATGATATCGACGGTAGAGTGTGCCAGGACCACGATGAAGTGGTATAAGAAACTGTTCTTTCACTTGCTAGATATCACTGCTCTGAATTGCCACCACCTTCACGCCATGACCACAGGAGTTCAGGAAACCTTTGAAGGGTTTGTGAGGGAGCTCACACGAGAAATCTTTGCAAAATATGCGGTTGAAAGGCCCCAACAGCGCCCCCGCACTGCCCCTATTACCCACACTCCCCAGAGAATATCCGCCCGCCATTTCCCCACTCCTATCCCGCCCCAGCCCAACAGACCTAGGCCCCAGCGCAGGTGTCACGTGTGCAGTCATTACCAGGTGAGACTCACGACACAGAGGAAGGACACCCGCTATGAGTGCGTGCAGTGTGACGTGGGTCTGTGTATTCACCCATGTTTTAGTGAATACCACACGTTGCTGCAATTTTAGCATGGTGTGATTGCGAAAGGACGCAGAAATTATGATGTAAATGCGACAGACAGACGCTCTGTGAAAATATCAGTCATGTGGATCGCCAAATATTAGTATAAAGTGCCTACAGGTAGAACATAAGTGCAAACATTGGGTGTAAGTATATAAATCTGCCCTAAGTTGAAACTTACATAGAGAGGGTTGTTTGATGCGATATTCTGTCGCTCAGTGCAATAAATACGGCCCCTTATTATATATTTTCTATTATGTGACATTCTTACGGGTATAATATAAGTTCAAATTATTGTATATGATGATGTATTTCCTAAGTCAAATATTCATAGCGTGTCTATAAAGATAAGATTTCCTGACGTCTAGTCGAATGAATAAGGCACGTATTAGTCAAAATAAAAGTCAGCAAGTGATAAAGTGAATAATTAGTATATAAGTGTGTGCGTGAATTAGTATATAAGTGTGTGAGTATTATGTATGACGTAACATTCCTTGCGAGGGTATTTTCAGGCGATATTCTCACGCTCACTTGAATAAATAATGGCAGTAAGTATGTACAGTGCATTGGAGGGTGTAAACGTGTGTAATGTAAGTGGGAAAATATAATTGGAGTGAATAAATAAAGTAGATGATGAAACACGAGTGTTTGAGATCGTGGTTGCTACGTGAATAGGCGCTAGCATATCGCTAAATGCCCTCGTAATGAATGAAAATAATTGAAAACCTTCACAGTGGTGGGGGAAAGGTTCTATGTAAATGGGAAAATAATTAGAAAGTGATAAAACAATTTGGTATGTTGAAATACGAGACATAAGCGAAAGTGCGCTTACTAAGCTGATGTGCGCTAAACTTATGCTGCATGTCATCAAAATGAATGAAAACATCTGAAATCACTTACAAACAGTTGTAATTAGTAAATTGTCATTGAAACAGAAGTATACAAGTAGAAAAAATGATCGGTAGACTCATAACAGAAAATTAGCAGATAGCATGATACGACTCGGACCTAACTCGCTATGCTCGCGCGATGGTACAATGCTTATTTTTCCTATATATGTGTCTGAAATCCATTATATTGTTACTGTTATTGTTTATTAGTACAAATTCAATAAATGTAGAGGTGTTGTGTGTTGTTTGTCCCATTACTCCTTACCATAGAAAACGTTTACGCATATCCAGCCCATTACAGAATACGATACCTGCGGGGGGAAACCGCACCTGTATAGACCACTTATAGACTGCAGAGACAACTTTCTTCAAGATTTTCCATAGTTTCTCGACCTAAGCGGAAGTTTCATAAGAAAAAAAATTTTTCCAAAAAGGCTCGGGACTGGGGGATGTCATAGGTGCGGAAAGGCTCGGGACGTGACGGGTTAATTTGATTTTGAAATGTAACGTTAAATTTATTTTGTAATCAATAAATTTAACAGTTCTTTTTCTTGAGCTTAATGTAATGTAAACTCTTGTTTCATTTCTCCGCAATTAAGCTTATTTCTCATAGCTCCTAGCTTGCATAAACGTTTGCCATTCATAACTGGTACTTAGGCCAGTCTTGTGTATTAAGCTTAAAATCCGTTGTGCCTCCTAGGAGTTAAGCATCAGCAAGAACCTGATACTGTTATTAGTATTAGTTATTTATTGTCAGGGGTGAAGAAACTTTCTCCAGAGGCTACAGTACTAATAAACAGCAATTGGAGTGATTAGTCTCTGCTGTGTACTGTCGAGAGTGTTTATGAATTCTCGTTCTTAGAGAATCGTGCGAAGCAAGTCAGCGTAAAGTAATCGTTGCTTGATTTAGCAAGACAATCATTGTCCCTGCTCTACAGTATTATTGAATATTATTATCAATTAAATAATATTAGCATTTATTTTAAAAACCCCGTGACAGACATCTCCACTTCAATGTTCCAGTACAAGTAAGGGTAGCAGTTCTTAAGTATAAGTGGTAGCTGCAATGGTGGTTGGTGAAGGGGTGTGATGTGGGCAAGTTCAGGAGGCCTGGTTGGCAGAACACCACACACACTTCTCTGAGGCAGAGCAGTAGATTGATATATGTCTGAGTCCCCAGCATTTGAAACGCCATGGGTGTGCGTCCTTCATTCAGCATAGCTGACAGGATGGGAGACAAGGGAGGAAACTGAAATTGACAAGTGATGGAGGAGGGTCTGGGAGACTCCAATCACAACAAGTTGGCTGATGGGCGTCCCATTTTGATTGAAATGACGAGCCGTGTAGATGCCAGGAAGTTCTTTGGCTAAGGAAGGGATCAATGCTGACATGGTTGCAGATGATGAGGTAGGTGGCAAACTTACAGGGCCTGTCAACATAGTCCTGAATTTCCAGGAATAAGGACGGGAACTCAGCACTAATGACCCTGTCTATGATGTCCATATGTCGTCATGAGATATAGACGAATTGGGAGGTGATAGCAGACATTTTGATCTCTGTTAGCTACTGACCTAGGCAGAATCTCTTGGTGACTCCGAGAGCCAATGAAGCTTTTATATTGACAGTCGGTTACTCTATGAAGAGGAGTTTGATGCACTCAGCCCAGGAAGCAAATGCTGGAGGAACTGGTGCAGGCTGGAAAGGTGTCTTCTGAGAAGTGAGGTGTGAGAGGAAGTGATCAGGACCCCTGCAATGAGAAGAAGTCTCATTGTGCTTGGATGTTTTTGCAGCAGGAGGCGATGGTTCATTGTTGGTAACTGAAGTATGTTCCACGGGGTGTTTGGTGGAGGTGGAGCCCTGGGTGACATGATGGGCTGTTACAGGTTGAGACAACCTGTGAGTCATTATGACTGCAGTGGATGCAAAGCCCTGGTGTCTATGAAGGTCAGATAGGGACCAACCTTCCTCAGACAGGACATTGTCATCACTGAGTGCTAGGTGAACCTCATCTTCAGCAAGAGTGGCAGGTCCAGAGCATTCCGTATCACCCTAATAAGGTAGCATTCAGAGCAATGGCAACACCTTCACCAGTGGAGTGGAGTTGGTGCCTGTGCTCACGTAGAGTGGCATTGCCATGACGATGCTACATGTCATGCTCCTCACGCTGCACATGAGCAGACACAAGAACTACCAACTGGAGGTGACTTGCCAGGTGTATGGGATTTAATATAAAATATAGTGACAAAGTCCAAAAACCCTTAAATTCCCAGGCAACAGTTTACTAAAGACAGGGTCTTACAGTGCCTCTGTCAAGGCTGGAGGGTGGCAACTTGCTAGACCCTACAGAATTTCGCCAAAATCAGGAGAGCTTTCACATGGGTTTGTTTACATGCTGTGAACGCCATCTATTCCCCCTAAAATAGTATTAATAATAGAAACAAAAAAAATATATATAGTAAAAAATAAAAGAAATATCTTTACATCATGGTTTTAGAATATAATGCTTCACAGACTCTGGAACAGGAAAATAGTTGTGAATAATATAGCATCGATAAATCTATAAAAACTCCTGATGTATTCGAGTCTATTCATGTCCAGTACTTGTACACCAAGGCGGCTGGAGTCTGATGAAACAGCAGTATCGTTTCTTACTCACCTCTGGCATTGCTGTGTTGGATGACTTGCGTGCTGTGACAAACAATAATCATAATGTAAGTTGTGCTTGCCTCTTTTTACCCTTCACCTGACAGAGTCAGAGGAGGGTGTTGTTATCAATGTTATCAATAAGTGTCCGTCCATAGAGTTGGGAAGTAGGGCAACAGGGCGGCTGGCCAGGCATCCAGTTTTCATTTCCTGGCCCAAACTCGGAAAGTATTCACTACAGAGTCATGAAATTTCACACAGATATGTGTCCTCTAGTGAACTAGTGCATTTTGATAATAGAATGCTGTGTCGTAGGTAGTTTTCCTTTAAATAATGAAAAAGTAAAAAAAAATAATTTTTCCTGAGATATTAGTGTGACCTGTGCAAGGACTCTGAAGGACCCAGATTATGTGTCCTCAAGACGTTCTCCTTACAGCCACCTTTAAAAGAAAAGATTGTGGAGGGGGGTGTGAAGGCCATTATGCGTTTGGTTAGGTGTGCTGGAAGGTGGGGGGTCTTTGCTTGGTCGGATAGAGGGATGTAACAGCGTAGCGTTGCTTATATTTATTTGCCGTGATTGTCAAGCTAATTCAGGAGTAGAGTAACCGATTAATGGTCTAGTAAATGAAACAGCTTAAAACAGGGAATTTTCACTCAAGGAAGGAAAAGTGCAGATAAACTTTGTTATGACTGGTGTGATAAGGTTGGTAATTTCTACATGATTGTTCTTATCAATTAAAATACAAAAGAAAAGGAGGAAAAAGAAGTGTGCGGTAATCATATGGGCATTTGCCTTCTTAGTGTAATAGGAAAAGTATATGGTAGGATACTTATTGACAGAGGTAGGGAAATAACAGTAATTAATTGGAGAAGAACAGGGAGGTTTTAGGAAGGGAAGAGGTTGTGTAGATCAGATATGAATTCTTAGATCTTTAGTGGAAAAGTTTCTGGAGAAGGGAAAGAAGTTGTATACAGCCTTCATGTATTTGGAGAAAGCATATGACAGGGTGGATGGACAAGAATTGTGGAAATTATTAAGAATATATGGAGTAGATGGGAAGTTGCTGAATGCAGTTAAGAGTATGTATGATGATGCTAAGGCTGCAGTGCGTGTGGATGGTGAACTGAGTGAAATTTTCTATTTGAAGGTTGAATTGAAACAAGGATTGTCATGTCTCCATGGTTATTCAGTCTGTATATGGATGGGGTCATAAAAGAGATACAAGGTAGGACAGTGTATGTTGGAGTGGCCTTAGCGAGAGAGGGCAGTGTTTGGAAACTCCCTGTACTGTTGTTTGCAGATGATACTGTTTTGTTAAGTGAAGACGAAGGAGAGCTGCAAAGCTTGGTGGATGAGTTTGGGAGAGTGTGTAAGAAACGGAATCTAATGGTGAATGTAGGGAAGAGTAAAGTTATGGTCTTCGAGAGAAGTGAAGCCAGTGAATGTACAATGAGCTTGGATGTGGAGGAAATGGAGAATGTGAGTGCGTTTAATTACTTGGTTAGTGTGATGAGTAAGGATGCAAGTTTAGAGGGTGAAGTGCTTGGAAGGGTGCAGCAGGGAAGAAAGGTTGCTGGTTCCTTGAAAGCAGTGATAAGAAACGGGGATGTGAGCATGGAAGTGAAAAAGCGACTGCATGACAGTATTGTGATACCAACTCTAATGTATGGAAGTGAAGCTTGGACCTTGTTGGAGGGGCAGAAGTCAAGAGTGAGAGCAGTGGAAATGAGTTATTTGACAGGAGCATGTGGAGTCACATGGAGAGACAGGCTGACAAATCAGGAAATGAAGGAATGTTGTGGTGTGGATGTGGATGTGATAGGAAGCGTTAGGAGGAATACACTGAGGTGGTTTGGCCATGTGGAGAGGATGGAGAGTGAGAGACTGACGAGGAGAGTGTATGTGACTGAGGTGGAGGGTGGGAGAGGAAGGGGGGGGGCCAAGGATGAGATGGAGGGATGGAGTAGAGAGGTATATGAGAGAAGGGGGTGTGAACTGGGAGCAGGGCAGTGAAATGGCGGGGAACAGAGCGACATGGAGGCGACTTGTTTGTAGCCACCCCTTGCGGGATTAAGGTGTCTTGCAATAGATATTTAGATAGATCACTGAGTTTGCAGGTGAGCGTTTGTGAACAAGTGAGACAGATATATAACAGGACAATATCTGGTGCAGGGATGGAATATTCATATTCGGTATTCGTCTTCCAAGGCATCTGATTACGTTTTTAGGTTTATTTGTAAGCGAATAATTCTTATGGAATTTGTATTTACATTCAAATTCATGGGCAGAGTACTCGTAATCACCGAATAACTATACACAGTAGTATAGAACATGACAACTTGTCGCAGACTTGTTATCGAAAATAACTGTCCACTTTACTGTTAATTTATGTTTGAAGGTATATAAAGGTGTACTCGTATACAGTTTTCTGAGAATAATTTTCACTTAGTAATTATTATTAATACTTTTATTATTATTATTATTATTATTATTATTATTATTATTATTATTATTACGTAGTAGTAGTAGTAGTAGTAGTGGAAGCAGTTGTAGTAGTTATGAATTTGAAAACAAATTTTTATACTGGTGATTTCTAGTTTTCGATCTGTCTTCCAGCGTACTTCGAAAAATGAGTAATGTATGTTGAACAGTTTATAATCTCTCTCTCTCTCTCTCTCTCTCTCTCTCTCTCTCTATATATATATATATATATATATATATATACACACACACACACACATGTCGTGCCTGCTAACGAAACTTGCCTTCTAAAGAAGCGTGTTTCGTTAGCTGACAGCTAAGGTTGTAACGAAACGCACCTTCCAGTGACACAACGCTGTAGTTTCTTGTTTTCATGATAAGTTCTTAGGCTTCCCTTCGTTCAGTTTCTCTCATCCCGTAAATTGGCCAACTGTTCCTTTATCCCTGCTGCTCCAAAACGCAATAGTAACACGGGTGTGGCTTAAACGATTCTCAGGTGGTGTGCTGAAATAACATATGATAACTCTCTACTGCATTGCTAAATTTTGCTCGCATTGGTGACTTGTATCCATGAAGAGGTGTAGAATATTATATAAACTCCTGCTTGGATTCGTTCTGGTTGATATCCTCAGCCTAAGATTAGGATTAGAGTTGGGATTAGGGAAGCTTCGAAGGTAATATAAAATAGTAGGTAATTTATTGATCTAAAAGTTAATACTAGGAAAATTAATAGAGCTAAGTTGACTAATAGAAATAGTCTGGGAAAATTTGAGGTGAATGTAATTTTTACTCTGGATATAACAATGAGTGCTATGATTCAAATGCTTAGTAGGATTAAAATATAGCTTAAGTAGTCTGTACCTAGTCTAAATCCTAAGTTATATATGAAGAAGTCGTGATTGTATAAAATGGCGAATAAAAACGATACAGCTAAGATTCCTGTTTGAATTAGAGACCAGTCCTTTACAAATGTCATTAACATAAGGAGTATTAATAAGTATTTTAGCATTCTAATCTATTAAAGGTTCTAAAGTAGTCGTTTCCGTGGGAGCGAACAATGGAGACTAGTAGAGCTAGACCTAGGGCGCCTTCGCAGGCTGCTAGGACTAAGAAAAAGAGAGAGAAAAATAATTCATTTCCGATTGAGGAAAGACAGTTGGATATCAAGAAGAAGATTCCAAGTATAATGAATTCTAATCTTAGGAGAGTATTTAATAAATGTTTTCGGTTTGAAGCGAAAGCTCATAGTCCCCTGAAAATTATAGTGAATGCAATAAATAAGAACAAGTTATTTAAAGTTAACATTAGTTTTAATAGTTTAAATAAAAACTCTGGTCTTGTAAACCAGTAATGAAATTTTTTTTCTTGAAACACCAAGAGATTGGAGTGATAATGTATGGACTTCCTTTTATTATTTTGTTTTCTTTGATTTTTATGCGTTTAATTCATCCTCTGTCAACAGGTCTTGTACTATTAATTCAAACGGTTTTGATTTCAATTACTACTGGATTGTTTGCTAAAAGTTACTGGTTTTCGTATATTTTATTTTTGATTTTTTTGGGTGGAATATTAGTGTTGTTTATTTATGTTGCGTCTTTAGCAGCTAATGAGCAATTTAAGGTTAGAAGAGAATTTTTTTTTATCTTTTTTTTTTGCGCTGATTATTAGTTTTTTTCTGATTTTTGTGGATCCTGTGATAGTGGCAAATAAAATTGGAGTGTCTACTACAACTTTTTTATCTAAGTATTCTGATATTAGAAATTCTGCTATGAATGTGAGGACTATTTATAATGAACCTAGGGCTATGTTTACGATGTTTATTATTAGCTATTTGCTATTGACGTTGTTTGTAGTTGTTAAGGTGATAAGTTCGTCTTCTAGTCCTTTACGGTTAATAACTTATGATAACACCGTTGCGTAAGTTTCATCCATTGTTAAAAATTGCTAATGGGGCATTAGTTGATATACCTATTCCGAGAAATATCTCTATTTTTTGGAATTTTGGGTCATTGCTTGGTTTGTGTTTGGTTGTTCAAATTGTTACTGGTCTGTTTCTTGCTATACATTATGTTGCGCATATTGATTTGGCATTTTCTAGGGTAGCTCATATTCAACGAGATGTTAAGTATGGGTGATTACTACGGACTTTACATGCTAATGGGGCGTCTTTTTTCTTTATTTGTTTGTATCTTCACATTGGTCGGGGGATGTATTTTGGTTCTTACATGATTTTTCATGCTTGAATAGTAGGTGTTGTGATTCTTAGAACCCCAGTTGTCCGCTAACGAACACGTTTCAGGTTTGATTTCCAGAAAGAATGATGGCTCATAGCAAACATGAATTGCAGAATAAACCTGAGTTTCTAAAATACGGCTTCAGTGAGCTGAGAGAGTGATCGGGGAATGCCTGTCCTCATTGTGTTCAGTGCCTGCAAGTCCTCTCCAACGAATCTATGAAGAGAAACAAACTAAAACGTCACTTGCGTTAAGTTCACCCGAACTTTTTTGAAAAGCCACTAAGTTATTTGAAGGATAGGGAAGAACAGGTAAAACGAAGTCAGAATGGTGCTCCTTCAGGGTCAGCTTCTCCTTTGGAGAAAGCTTCATTGGTATCCTTTGAAGTGCATTGAGATGTCTCATTGTGCTTGGATGTTTTTGCAGCAGGAGGCGATGGTTCACTGTTGACAACTGAAGTATGTTCCACAGGGCATTTGGTGGAGGTGGAGTCCTGCGTGACATGATGGGGGCCTCTTGGTTGAGGCAACCTGGGAGTCACCACGACTGAAGCAGATGTGAAGCCCTGATGTCTATGAAGGTCAAATGGGGACCAAGCTTCCTAAGACAGGACTTTGTTGTCACTGAGTGCAAGGTGGACCTCGTGATGAGCAGGGGTGGCAGGTCCAGAGGACTCCATATCACCCTAATAAAGTAACATTCAGAGCATTGGCAGCACCGTCACCAGTGGAGTGCAGTTGGTGCGTGTGCTCAGGCCAAGTATCGTTGCCATGGTGATGATACGTGTCATTCTCCTCGCACTGTGCCTCAGCAGACACGAGAACTTCCAACCGGAGAGGACTGGCCAGGTATATGGGTTTTAATATGAAATATACTGACAAAGTCCAAAAGCCCTTAACTTCCAAGACGACACTATACAAAAGACTAGGTCTTACTATGGCTATCTGTCAAAGCTGTAGGGTTATAGCTTGCTAGACCCTGCAGAATTTTGTCACATGGGTTTGTTTACTTCATGGAAGAGCCATCTATTTCCCCACCCCCGCAAAAATAATGAAAATAAGAAAAAAATGTAGTACAAAATAGTGCAAATATACTTTCATTACATTTTTGGAATATAATGCATCATTGACACTGTAGAATAGGAAAATAGTTGTGAATAATATAGCATCGATAAAAGTATAAAAACTCCTGCTGTATTCGTGTCTGTACATGTTCAGTACTTGTGCGCCAAGGCGGCTGGAGTCCGACGAAATCTCAGTATCATTTCTTACTCACTTCTGGCATTGCTGTGTTGGATGACTGAAGTGCTGCTGTATGCAGTTATCATTACATAAGTTTTGTTTGCCTCTTTTTACCCTCTGCCTAACAAAGTCAGAGGAGGGTGATGGTATCAGTGGGATCAATAAGTGTCCATCCATAGACTTGGGCAGTAGGACGAAAGGGTGGCTGGCCAGGGATCAAGTTTTCATTTCTGAACCTCAGCTCAGAAAGGATTCACTATAGAGTCGTGAAATTTCACACAGTTATTTGTCCTACAGTCAGCTAGTGCCTTTTCATAGCAGAATGCTGTATCTTAATTTTTTTATTTAAATAATTAAAAATGACAAAAACTTTTATTTCCAGAGATTTCAATGCGACTTGTGCAGGAATCTGAAGGGCCCAAGTTATGTGTTCACAAGACGTTCTCCTTACTCCTTCCTTTAAAAGAAAGGATTTGGGGTGGGTGTCTGTTATGCGCTCGGTTAGGTGTGCTGGGAGGTGTGGGTATGTGCTTGGTCAGATGGAGGGTTGCAACAGCGTTGCGTTGCTTATGTTTATTTACCATGATTGCCAAGCTAATTCATGAGTAGAATAGCCGATTAATGGTCTAGTAAATGAAACAGTTTGAAACCGGGAATTTTCACTCAAGGAAGGAAAAAGCTGAAGATAAATTTTATTGTTATGACTGGTGTGATAAGGTTGGTAATTTCTACATGAGCGATTTTTTTTTTTTTTTTCAATTAAAGTTATTAACATTGAGTACGCAGGTTAGCGTTTGTGAACAAGTGAGACAAGTATGTGACAGGACAGTATATGGAGCACGGATGAAGTATTCATATCAGGTATTCGTCTTCTAATGAATCTGAATACCGTATTTCGATTTATTTGTATTCGAATTATTTTTATGTAATGGCATTTGCATTTAGATTCAAATTCATGGGCAGAGTACTCGTATTCATCTAGTAATTATATATATAGAATTTGACAAGTGATCGCTGATTTGTTATCAGTAATAACCATCCATTTGATCGCTAGTTTCTGATTGAAAGCCAATAGAGATGTACTCGTTTACAGCTTTCCGAGAATAATTTTCACATTGTAATTATTACTTTGGGGAATGAAGTACGTGAAAGGGTACAGCAGGGAAGGAAGGTTGTTGGTACACTGAAAGCAGTGATGAGAAATAGGGAGGTGAGTATGGAAGTTAAGAAGTCACTGCATGATAGTATTGTGATCCCTACCCTGACGTATGGAAGCGAGGCGTGGACCTTGCAAGAGGGGAACAAGTCAAGAGTGAGAACAGTGGAAATGAGTTACTTGAGAGGAGCATGTGGAGTGACATGGAGGGACAGGTTGACGAATGAAAGTGAAGGAACGTTGTGGGGTAGATGTGGATGTGGTTGAGAAGATTAGGAGAAATACACTGAGGTGGTTTGGACATGTGGAGAGAATGGAGAATGAAAGACTGACTAAGAGGGTGTATGTAGGTGAGGTAGAGGGAGGGAGAGGGAGGGGTAGACCGAGGATGAGGTGGAGGGATGGAGTTGAGAGGTATATGAGGGAGGGGGGGGTGAGTTGGGGGGAGGGTAGTCAAATGTTGGGTGACAGAGTGACTTGGAGGCGTTTTGTCTGCGGCCACCCTTTGCGGGATTAGGGCGTCGGGCTATAGATAGATAGATAAAATTATTATTATTATTATTATTATTATTATTATTATTATTATTCAGTAGTAGTAGTAGTAGAGGTAGTAGTAGTTGTTGTTGTTGTTGCTGTTGTTGTTGTTGTTATTGCAGCAGCAGCAGTTGTAGTAGTTCTGATTTTAAAAAGAAATTATTTATACTGGTGATTTCTAGTTTTAATCTGTCTTCCAGAGAACTTCAAAAAATAAGTAAATAAATAATGAAAGCATTATGTTATATATATATATATATATATATATATATATATATATATATATATATATATATATATATATATATATTGAGAGAAGGTGTCTCCCAGTGCGATGTTACAGTGAATGGAGAGAGACCGGAATTTGTGAGAGAGTTCAAATACCTGGGTACAGTGATAGAAAAGAGAGGAAAATGTGCAAAAGAAGTCGAAAGTAGAGTGACACAAGGAAGAAAGGTAGCTGATGCAATGAAGGCCTTGATAAGAAACAGAGGCTTGAGTGTTACAGCTGCACGAGGCTTGCATGAATGAGTGTTAGTGCCAACTTTAACATATGGATGTGAGACTATGGTGTGACATGAAAATGAAAAGTCAAGAGCAAGAGCAGTGGAGATGGGACTGCTGAGAATGTATGTGGGGTACAGAGAGTGGATAGGATACGAAATAATGTGATTCGTGAAAGATGTGGGATGAGGAGATCTGTGGACACCAGAATCGAAGAGAGTGTACTTAGATGGTATGGTCATGTGGAGAGATTGGATAACACTAGAGTAGTGAAAAAGGTATTTCTGAGCGAATTTGAAGAAGGGAGGGGGCGAGGTACGCCAAGGAGAAGGTGAAGAGATATGGTGGATGAGTGTGTGAGGAAGATAGGTTTGGTGGTCGGTGAGGCTAGGGAACTGACAAGAGATCGAGCTGGCTGGATGAATGTTGTGAGGAGAAGTGCATGATCAGGGATTTGGCACCGCATTTTAACGTGGCAGCATCCAGGTTGACTCAATCGGATATGTTTATGTGAAGCTACAGAACGTGGTGAATGTTTTTGCCGTATCCGATAAAGCCAGGATTCTGAGAGCTTGAATGATGAGTGAATGGAAGCGTGGCCTATTGGGCAAATTTGGGCTATCTGGACATTGCAACTCCTCACCCTGCCTTAGGGTGGGAAAGGAGGTCTGGGTGATATATATACAGTACATATCATTATATATATATATATATATATATATATATATATATATATATATATATATATATATATATATACATGTGTGTGTGTGTGTGTGTATAGTCCAACGCACTAATCCCGCAAAAGGTGGCCGCAGGCAAAACGCCTCCAAGTCGCTCTGTCACCCACCATTTGACTACCCTCCACCCAACTAACCCTCCCCTCCCTCATATACCTCTCAAATCCATCCCTTCACCTCATCCTCGGTCTACCCCTCCCTCTCCCTCCCTCCACCTCACCTACATACACCCTCTTAGTCAGTCTTTCATTCTCCATTCTCTCCACATGTCCAAACCGCCTCAGTGTATTTCTCCTAATCTTCTCAACCATATCCAAATCCACCCCACAACGTTCCTTCACTTCTTCATTCGTCAACCTGTCTCTCCATGTCACTCCACATGCTCCTCTCAAGTAACTCATTTCCACTGTTCTCACTCTTGACTTGTTCCGCTCTTGCAAGGTCCACGCCTCGCTTCCATACGTCAGGGTAGGGATCACAATACTATCATGCAGTGACTTCTTAACTTCTAACTCACCTCCCTATTTCTCATCACTGCTTTCAGTGAACCAACAACCTTCCTTCCCTGCTGTACCCTTTCACGCACTTCATCCCCCAAAGTTCCATCCTTACTCATCACACTACCCAAGTACTTGAATGCACTCACACTCTCCTTATCCTCACCATCCAACCTCACTGTACATTCTGTGACTTCATTCCTCTCAAACATCATAACTTTACCTTTGTTTACATTAACTTTCAGCTTCCTCCTCCTACACCCTGTCCCAAATTCATTCACCAAACCTTGCAACTCCCATTCATCTTCACTCAACAATACTGTATCATCAGCAAACAGCAACACCGGAATCTTCCACATTTCACCCTCATTCATTAGAGCCACCCCCACCTCCACTGCCCTACCCTGCACCTCCTTTACAACCCGATCCATGTATTTATTAAACAGACATGGAAACATCACACAACCCTGTTTCAGTCCCACATTGAGATCAAAGAACTCACTCAGCTCACCATCCACTCGCACCGTAGCCCTAGCTCCTTCGTACATACTCTTCACAGCATTCAACAATTTCCCATCCACTCCATATATTCGTAATACCTTCCACATACCTTGCCTATCTATTCTGTCATAAGCTTTCTCCAAGTCCATGAAGGCAGCATACACTTTCTTTCCCTTCTCTAGATACTTCTCCACTAAACATCTTAGAACAAATATCTGATCTACACACCCTTTTCCTTTCCTAAATCCCCCTTGTTCTTCTCTAACTAGCTCCTCTGTCATATGCTTAACCCTATCAATGAGTATTCTAACATATATATTGCCAGTCACACTAAGAAAGCAAATACCCCTATGGTTACCACATACTTCTCTCTCCCTTTTCCTTTATATAAAGGAACAATTATACCTGATTTCCAGTCCTCTGGAACCCTTCCCTCTTCCCAAGCCAATCTACACAACTTCCATATCCACTCCACAACAATCTCAACGCCATACCTCAGCATTTCACCACACACTCCATCAATTCCTGAGGCCTTTCCCAACTTGATCTTCATTGCGTCCACTACTTCCGTCCTACTGATCTCTTCCTCCCTCCTCTCATCTCTTCTTCTCCTAGCCATTCCCCAACCACTTATACTCACACTGCTGTCACTCTCTACATTCAACAAATCCTCAAAGTGCTCCTTCCATCTCCTCAATTTCTCTCTCTTCTCTACCAACAATCTATTATTCCTATCTTTCACTCCCCTACTATTTCCCCTTTCACACTGCCTTACTTTCTTTACCTCCTTCCAAAACAATATCTTGCTCTCCCTCCATTTCACACTCAGATTCCTCCCAAGCTCTTCATCCACTTTCTTCTTACTCTCCTTCACCAGTCCCTTCACCTCCCTTCTCCTACTCACATATACCTCTCTCTCCTCTCTCTCATCTTCTCCCCTACCTCTACTCGCTAACCACTCACTATATGCCTTCTTCTTTTGTTCCACAGTTCGTTTTACCTCATCATTCCACCATGCTGTCACTTGCACACCCTTGCATCTCCTCCTCACTCCACAAACCACCTCACATGCTGCACCTATCTCTTCTGTAAATATCTTACATACGTCATCCACCCCTTCCATTTGCTCTAGCTCATACCTTCTCAATCTTTCTTCCACTATGCTCTTATACTCTGCCATTTTCTCACTATCATGCAAATTCTCCACTCTTCTCACAGGAGCTGTTTCCTCCTGTCTTCCCCTTCGTCTCCTCAACCATTTTCTTTGCAGCTTTACCTTGACCATCACTAAGTGATGGTCCAAGACTCCATTCCCCCACCCTCTCCACACTCTTGCATCCAACTGTCTTCTCATTCGCTCATCCACACACACTTAGTCTATCATTGCCTTTCGTTCAACACATTCACCATCCATCCTCCTCATTACTCTCCATGTATACCGGTGGATCATCTTATGTCGAAAGTAAGTGTTGGCTATTGCCACCCCTTACCAGCACAGATATCCACCAAAGCACTACCATTCCCATCTACATCAACCATTGAGGTCCACTGCAGGACCGGCTTATCCCTACCGAACCAGGGACGATACAGCCAATGTATCTCTACCCAGTGGCTTAGGCTGTCTGGTATAGATGGTATGTAGGGTGAGAAGTGCTTGTAAGTGTAATTGTAATGTTGGAGTGGCTTTGGATGTGTGTGTAGTCTGTGAACCGAGTGTAATCGGCCAGCGCAAGCCGACTGGATGCAAGCACACTTTATTGGAAGTGACACTGGTTCAACCACAGCACCCCTTATGTCCGCCAAAGCAGTATGTGGCCGGGAGAACACTTCCAAAGTTTCTTACCCTGACGGGGGCGAACCCTGGTTCTCCAATGTACGAAAACGTACACTTTACCACTGTACCACAGAGGCTCCACACACACACACACACACACACACATATATATATATATATATATATATATATATATATATATATATATATATATATATATATATATGCTGTATGCGAACGAAACTCGACTTCTAATGAAATGTTTGTTAGTGGACAACTAGGGATGTAATGAAACGCATCTTAAACGACAGAACACTGTAGTTTCTTGTTTCCTTGAAATGTTGTTTGGCTTCCCTTGATTCAATTTCTCTCATCCCCTAATTTGGCTTACCTGATCATCTATGCCTTGTTCTCCAACATGCTATAGGAATAAGGGAGTGGCTTAAACGATTCTCAGGTGGTGTGCTGCAATAATATATGATATCTTTCCACCGCAAAATTAAATGTTGCTCACATTGCTGTGTTGTGTTGTTAGAAGACGCGTTTCACTAGACCCACAGTTGTCCACTAACGAAACGCTTTTCCATAAAAGACAATTTAATTTGAGAACACGACATACATATTTATTTCAGGTTTGAATTCCAGAAAGAATGATGGCTCAGCGCATACGATAATTGCAGTATAAACCTGAGTTTCTGAAATACCCCTTCAAGAGCTAAGAGTGATCGTGGAATGCCTGTCCTCATTGTGTTCAGTGCCTGCATGTCCTTGTCAATGGATCTATGAATGAAAACAAACTAAAACGTCACTTGTGTTAAATTCACCCAAACTTTGTTGAAAAGCCACTAGTTTATTTGAAGGATAGGGAGGAACAGGTAAAATGAAGTCGGATTGATCTTTCTTCAATGTCAGCTTTTTCTTTAAAGAAAGCTTAATTGGCGTCCTTTGAAGTGGCATGACAATGCAAAATGCAAAAGGCATCATAACATTGGAAAGGAGCTGGTAAAACCACCAGGAGTTGCTATGGTGAAACTACTTGTTGAGCAGATGTTGCTAAGAAGGTTGAACTGATGCCACTTTCTAACAACACGAAACGTCAGATTGATCTCATGTCATTAGATATTTTCGGTCATGTGTTGTGGCGCTGAAAAAAAGGAGGACATTTTTCATGGTTTTTGTGAGGTACAAAGGAGGTGACAGAATTCTGGAGGAATTTCTTTTCTGTAGTGCCGTAAACAACCACCACTGGAGGAGACATCTTTGTAATGGTGGACACTTTTTTCAACAGACAACTTAGACTGGTTGAAGTGTTTGGCTGTGGGTACTGATGGAGCTCCATCTGTGTTGGGAAATCATGTAGGTTTTGTCACTCGAATTAAATGAGAAAACCCCGATGTCTTAATAATTCACTGTTTCTTACATCGGGAAAACTTCGCTACTCAAAGTCTCTATCCGGAACTCCATGTGATTCTCAATGATATTATCCAAATTGTGAATTCTGTGAATGTGAGAACTTTGAATTCACACATTTTCCATTAAATGTGTGAAGAGATGGGGTCACATCTCCAGGACTTACTTTTCCACTCTGATGTCCGCTGGCTATCTCAAGGGTGCATTCGCGGATGGGTCATTGAACTAAAAGCTTAAATAAAAGTTTTTCTCCAAGAGAAGAAGCATAAACTGGCCGACTCCTTCAAAGATGCTACTTTGGTGGCAAAGCTAGCTTATTTAGACAACATCTTCAGACACCTGAACGAGCTGAACTCGACATGAAAGGCCGAAATCAAACTATGGTGAACATTAGTGAAACAATTACCTCACTGAAGAAGAAACTTGCACTTTGTAGAGAAAGACTGGTCAGGGGAAAAAACAGCTGCTTTTCCATAGCTGAATGCAGTGCTGGAAGATTCGTCAGAAATAGTCCTTGCTGACGTTTAAATAGTTTTTCAAGATCATTTGAAGAAACTTCGGGTAGGAAATGGACAGATAGCTGCCACAAAATGTCGACCTATGTCAGCATAGGTAGGTCAGGAATGTGTTTGGTGTGAACGTCAGTGAAGTTGAAGATAGGAAAATCAGGGGCAGAAGCAACGTTTTGAAAGTTTCTTGTACACTGAATTCCGGGCTCGACTCAAGGATAAGCCTAACCTGACTCGTGAAGCTGAAATGGCTCTTCTCCCTTTTCCAACCATATACCTCTGTGAATAAGGATTTATAGCTGTTGTGACGATCAGGACTAAAGCAAGGAACCGCCTGGGTCCTCAGCATGATTTGCATTGCGCTCTATCTATCAACTTAAAGCCGAATCTTGAAGATCTCGCCCATAAAATGAAGGAACATCATGGTAGCCACTAAATGTTTTCTTCCTTTTCAGTTTTTGCAATGAAGTCCATTTGAAAAAAGAAATTATAAAATTCCTGTCATTTGTGTGATCATAGAAAAGCATCATCACGGTAACCACATATTTTTGTTACTAAATTAATCAGCAAAAAATCAATGGTCAGAAAGGCTCACTCATGAAGCAGCATCATAGTTGCGAGCAAAAAGATTGCTTTTCTTGCCTAATTTTGAAAAAAAAAAAAAAAAAAAAAACATTTACATGAATTTATGGCTTTCATTTTCTTCGATCAACATAAGAAATATCAAAATTATTGATTACTGAATTAAAGTATAATTCGGTAAAATTTATTCAATTAAGAAGTCCATTGCAAATTATCCAATAAATTTAACTGGATAAAACTAAATGAAGAAACACTGAAATTATGTTTGTTCAGTGTGTAACTGACATCGTAATTAATGTTTTCTTGCAACCTCACCTTTAGGACTGCAAATGTTTTATAATATTTCATATAATACTTGCTGGCATCATCAGTCTAGTCCAATAATCCTGTGCGTCTGTGTCCATAACGAAGAATCCTCATATACCAATGTCATACATTTCACAATAACTTTATTATCCCACCTGCTGCGATTCAATATTATCATTAGGGAATGTGTTCTTAACATGTCTCCGAATACATTTCTTTTATATTAGCCACTTAAACTATACCTGTCAACTCTATCTCATGCTGTGTTCCCAGATCAACAGGCTTGTATCACGAACGCTAAGAGGGACGAACTTCTGCTGTCGACCGTACATTCCTGTCCACTTTCAAATGCACAACAAGCGTACACCAGAAGTCTCAAAGACACATTCACAAATATTTAATCTGCAACACACCCTACCTCCTTAATGCAACATCAGAAGCCGTCTCAAAAACCTGTGAGCAAAGTCAGGATTAGATATAATAAGGGATTTATACATCATTAATAAAGATTTCCTGTCGGCAATTAAATAATTAACATGATATCTAAAGTTTAATCTCCGACCAAAATGCAAGCTCAGAAATCTGAAATCATTTTCAAAAGGTACTGGCTGGTTGTCCGAAGTCAGTTGCAGGTCATGAACGTTATGGGCGGTTAAAACTACAGCGGTTCACTTTTGGATGGAAAAACTTCAATTATCAGTGGAAGGCCCACTGTGGACGCAATCAAGGGCCGCCTGAACCCACTAAGCTAAAAATTTGCATTACTGGGAGTGCCGTACTGTACAATCGTCAGCATACAGTAGAGTGAGCTTTTAAGATTCCTGGGGACTGGACCTAATAACAGAATGTCTTTGATCATAATACTAAATTACGTAGGACTAAACTCAGTGCCCTGTTGGACCCCTTTTTTTGGGGGAGTTGGGGTGGATAAATATATATGATGCTATGTTAAGGGGAAATATCAGAGAAAATTCTGTCCTTTCAAGAATTGGAAATAAAAATAGGCAAATTGCCTTTTGACACGTAAGCACCAAGCTTCAGTAGTATACTGTGTCTCTATGTCATGTCAAAATCTCAAAGGCTTTATGGATGTCAAAGAACACTAGCATGAATTCTTTTGGCTAATGCCTCTAATATGCAATATTCCATATTCATTACATGATCAAGTGCACTTCCTTATTTCCGGAAGCCACACTGTCGATCATTAAACAATTCTTCAACTTAAAAAACAAATAATAATAACAATCATTCGGTCCATGTCCTTAAGTAGACAAAAAAGGCAATGCAATAGGAGGCAAAAAACTGTTATTCATAAAGTGACCAGCCTTTGGAGGTATCGGCACTATGTGCACAAAGCGCCTCGAGTTTGGGAACTTTCGGGACAGCTTACTCAAGTTGTCATGATTAAGATACTTAATCATACCACAAGTGACTGTATCTGGCCCAGGACGGGTGTCTTTGCAGGATTTTAGTAAATAAGAATTTCATTCATCATTAACTCTTGGTTGTACTGGGAGTTTACGTCATCTGTGACAAAAGCTAATACTCATAGTCCAGGCAAGCCTTTGTGGTCTTAGGAACATTGTCTGAGGAACTTATATGAGAAAAACTCCTGACAAGGATGTTAGCCTTACCCTCACAATCGTCATAGATTTTGTTTTGCACCTGCAGAGAGGTTACATTGATATAAGGGCGTTTATTATAGCATTTTAATAGTGGACCAGACCTTGGTCAGTGGGGTAATGTGATTCACCGTTTACAGGACAGAATACCAGGAGTCAAGTTTACTCCATCTAATTAGTCTCTTTTCCTCAGACTTTGTATATATGTATGCAATAAAATTTTCCTATTTATGCGGACTGTCAACAATCCTGGATTTCCTGTTGCGTTTCCTAAATACCTGTTGGCAATCCGGTGTCCAACTATGAGCTGTGACCGTTTTCATGAACTCTCCTGGAGAAGTCTTGGGAATAGTAGCCTCTGCTGTATTTAATACAGAATTACTTAAATACGAGATTAGTTAAATATTGGAGCTGTTGAAAGGAGACAGCGCTTAAAAACACCAGTAGTGTCATGTCTAGGGCGTGGTCGGCAACCTTAATGGACTGGAAGCCGGAACTGCTCTGTTACTCAGCTGGTGGGCCAGATGTTGTGAATTTACTACTACTACTACTACTGCAACTAGTACTACTACTAATACTACTACTAAAAATAATAATAATAATCATGAAATACAAATATGGATATAAGTATTACAATGAATATATATGATTAACATTAATAAAAACAATATTTATTCAAAGTATATTTCCTCAAATTATAGTGAATACAATTCTTATAACATTAATGCATTAGACACAAATGAAACAACTTTCACAGAAACGAATACCAACATGTGAAGTAGAAATATTCAAAGTATTACCTAAAGAAGATAATGAATACAATTTTTATAAAATTAATGCATTAAAAAAATGACTTTCATTAAAACAATCATCATGTATAATAGAAATATTTATTCGCAGTACATATTCATTACTCTGATATTTCAGTGTAGTCATACTGCCAACCTACAGGCAATAAGAGTCTGCGATATTTAATGCAGTTTCTTATGCGAAAGTTTCTCAGTGTTAGGCTTTAGGCTGGAAGAGGCAAGATGGAGTATTCCATTCAAATGTGCTTTTTGAAATGTGTGTGCAACTTCTTTGTGATTTTCATTTTCGAAAAGAACTACTCACACATGAAAGTATTTCCAAAGCTACTTGCCATCTTTTTGGCATGCTCTTTTATATTTGCATATTTTCCATCTTACAGAACATATTTTTGGTAAAACTCCAGTAAGGAGACCCCTTCTGCATAGAATTTTCATTTTATCAGTAAGCCGCTTTGAAGCGGCTTTCAGAAGCTTGGTCTACTTCCACATCAAAAGGAGTTGCAAAATTTTGAAATAATCTTTGTCTGACCGAGTCCTGCAAAAAGCTGGAAAACTGAGTTCTGAGTTTGCAGATAATGGCCACATACTTGGTAGTGTCAGTGGGCTGATTTTTCCGCAACGTAAAAATTGATTTTCAAGCTGTCTCTCGAAAAGCTGAAGTTTCATCTCAAATGCCACATTACGTTCATAGAATACATTCACTAGTTGACTGAGTCCATGTAGTTTCAAATTCAGTTCATTTAAGTAGCAAGTAAGATCCATTAAAAATGCAAGACTAGCGATCTATGCGGGATCATGAAGGTGTGGGATATTTACATTTTTCCTTTCCGAAAATTCAGTGATATCTTCCAGAAGAGCATAAAACGTCAATAAAGCACCTCCGCTGAGCCGGTGCACATCACAGAAGAATGGTTAGTCAGAGCACTGAGCCTTTACATCCAATAATAGCTGCTGAAATTGTCGAGGCTTTATAACATAATATCAGATAAATAGCTTTCACTACCTCTCGCATTCTTGATGGCTTAGTATACAGCATCTCCTTATGAATAATACAGTGCAGCCTGACAATTTTCTTTTCATGTCCAGCTTCTTTCATGTACTTCTCAAGAAGTACAACAAAACATTTTTCTTCACCTACCATGGTTAGTGAACCAATTGTATTTACTGCATCTACTTTTGGGAGATAAAAATTCAGGTCCTTTAAAGTTATTAGAATGACTTCGAGAATGTCTGCTCTGGTATGCTTGAGAGGTCCTAGCTGCACAAATTCTTCTAAAATTTCAAACTCTGAGATGATACTTCGAACAAATATTGCAAGTTGTACAGTGTCCTTTGCTTCAGTACCTTCACTGAGTGCAAAAAAAAAAAAAAAAAAAAAAAAGGAAGTACATCACAGCACTTATTATTATTATTTATTTTTTATCAGGAGACATTCCTTCAACTCGTCGTGTTACAATTCTTGCAGACAGACTGCTATAAGAATATAAGTTATTTTTTGTCTGGGCAAACAATGTCTATCATGGTCATCAGACACTCCTTAACAAACTTTTCCTCAGTGAATAGTTTCACTTGCTGCATAACTGGCACGTGCACTTCTCTCTGATTCTGCAACTTGTTTAGTAAATATTGAGGTCTGTGCTTCCAAACTTGCTTTCATATTAACAATTTTGTCTTTTCTTATCTATACGGTTAACTCATTGTGTTTTTTGTGTTCGGTCTCATAGTGTCACGCCAAATTAAACTCCTTGTTGACAGCTACAGATTCAGGACAAATCAAACATAGTGGTTTGCGACTGGATTTGACAAAAAAATACTTCTCTGCACATATTTCTTTGAACCTCAATATTCATACTCGACCTTCCTACGTTTTGTTGCCACGCTGTGATGAAGAACATAAGTGCAGAAATTAGGCTGTTTGTCAAAACACATATTTATGGAGTACAAAGCAAAACACTACAACATCGCAAGGAACAACATAGCAAACAAGACACATATGAACAATAACATATGAAACAAAGCAACACAGGAAACACAACAAATAGAAAAGGTTGAGGCAAGATGCTTACCCAAGGCTACTGACAGACAAAACCTACATTTCCTCACTAGCGACTGGCAGACTGATGGGTGGGCGCCCATAGCATTTTTTAATCATTAAACAAAATTATTGTACCAACATAAAGGCATTTCTTTTAAATATGCATTAATTATTAAATATATCTCACGCATGCTACCGTTTATTGAACAAGCTAGATTATCTTACTGAGCAATAATTTTTGCACATCTGGCAGTGCTGGATCACTGAGCACTGGGTGCAGCACTTCATGGCCTCCTGATCTGAGCTCAAGTCTGTTCGAATACAAGCTTCTTCGAACAAACTAAGTCTAACTAGTGTTTGCCATAGTGATTAGAGCCACTAAGACTTATTGGTTTTTCACTAAGTGAAAAAAAAGGAAAATTCTGTGAATTTGTGGAGCATATTGGCGGGCTGGTCAGATTAAGCTTATGGGCCGGGCCAGGCCCATGCGCAGTAGGTTGCCGATCCTTCTCAATGGGAAGAACAGTGGCTGTCTACAACAGCAGCTATAGGACGACCAAAGAGGAAGTTATAGATGAAGGCCAAGACAGAATGATAGAAACCGTAAGATGACAGTTTGGAAATTAAAGATTTTTGTCATTCTCGACTGAAAGCCTTTGAGATGTGAAGCACAATGGCAGAGCTTTTTCCAAAGTCCCGAAAGATGATGAACAGAGCCTGAAAGGAAGGTAAGATCACCAGTGGAGTGTCCCTGTCGGGCCCATCCTGACGATCAGAAAAAAAGGTTATGATGAGAAAAATGCATTTTTTTTTATGTTAAGAATAGATTTTACATTCTTTAGAAATATAGGATATTCAAGCAATTAGGCGGTAGTTAAAAGGCTGGGGATGGCCACCCCTCTCTGGGACAGGCTGAACAAGAGCAAACAATCAGTAAGAAGGAATGGCACAATTTGACAAAGGCAAAAAAGTGTGGCAGGGTGTAGGTACAGAAGCACAGTTCTTATGGACAATAGGAGGGATCCCATCAAAATCTATTCATTGTTAGTAGTCTGCTGAGGCCAGCAAGGGCAGAAAAGTGCATAAACTAAATAAATTTTGGTGTCACTCATGAGCAAGTCAAATGGAAGAACAACATTGAAATCATTTGTGGTGGAACTGAAGGAAAGAGTCTGAGCAACAAGGTATGCTTTTTCAGTTGAAGAAACGGCTACAGAGTCACCAGGGCAGAGAAGGGAAGGGAAGGGTGATTTAAAATTATTACTGTCTTTTGTGATGTGCTAGAAGGAGCGCGACAAATCTGAGTCAGAGAGTTAGAACTGTATTTGTTATTTTGTTCATGCATGGATACATGGGTCGAACTTTGACTTTATTCTGTGACCTTGACCTTTGATTGATTGTTCACAAAATTGAATCCTTTCCTTGCCAGACGCTTAACCCTTCCATTAGTTTGGTTCAGAAACTGAGCTGAACTTGCTCTGTGGCCTTTGTCTTGACTGATTGTCCTCAAAAGTCAATTCATTTATTTTTCTTTATCCACAACACTTTCATAAGGTTTGGTCTAAATTAGTTAAAAAAAAAAAAAATTGCATATGCTGACCTTGCCCCCTAACCTACTGTGTATCTATGACCTATTGTTTGGAAAAGCAACAGGTATTCTAGGCTGGTTCTCAACACTTCCACCAAGTTTGTCTAAAGTCGGACCAAAACTTATTGAGTTATTTGTTAAGCACTGCGCAAATGGGTCGAACTTTGTCATTCTCCTTGACTGTCTGAACTTTGACGGATTGTTCTGAAATTAAATATATCCATTCTTGCCCTTCCACAACGTTTGATCTAAATCTGACAAGCATTGTTTGTGTTGACCTTGCCCTTTGATCCTTTCTTTTGGCCTATTGTTCTGAAGAATAATAGTATTACCCCTCAGGTGGCTCTTAATCCTCCTTCCAAGTTTGTTTAAAATCAGGTAAACATTTTTTAGTCATATTGTTAACAAATACACACGTGATTAAAAATCTGACCATGTCCTGTGACCCTGACCTTTGAGTGAGTGTTTGCAAAGTTCAGTAACTTCATTTTTGCCTACCCTCAATTCCATCATAGTTGGATCAAAATATTTCAAGTAAATTTGACTAGGTTAAATTTCGACTTGGCCTTCACCAGTTGCCATCTAATTATTTCTTCAGAAAAAGCTGAAGTTTATTTATTAGCGGATTCAGATCCCTTCCACCAAGAATGGTTAAATTACGATTAACCTGTTTTTATTGCTCAAGTGCGCACACACACACACACACACACACACACACACACACAAAGCTAAGTTACTACAGGGAGTTGATCGCATGTTTGTATGTGACTTTGGGCCCGGAAACATGCGACAGCAGGTGGAGGGTCAGTATTAGGACCAGGCCAGGACTCATATTCAGATGGATTTGTGAGGTTTCTTGTAATCCATTCTTAGCACGGTGTCTTGAACGATGTCAGGACTCTAAAATATCTTAATACATAATAGCTAGCAACATACATATATAGTCTAGAGGTTAGGTCAATGTCAAACCTAGGGACCAAAAGGAAATGACATTAGCACCTCTCCAGAATGCCTCTCACCAGCAAAATAGCCCACAAACAGCGCCTCATCACCATACACACACATACACACACACAGGCTTCTAGAACATTTCAGCAACTATGTAACACACGTGACACGACCCCTGCTACACCAGAATGTAGGATTCTGAATCAGAAGGAGACTGGCCATAGAACCGACAGGTAGTAGGGAGAAGGAGGCTGGCAACATGGGCGAGAGGGTGGAAGAGAGAGAGAGAGAGCGAGACAGGAGGTAGCTCGCGGGACTCTACTTTATACTTCACTCGTGTGTGAGAGACTTTTTTAATATTTCCAAAACAAATAAAAATAGTCCCATACCAATCTTCACCTCTCCTCTCATTGCATGACAATGGGATTTAAGATTATCTACTTACAAAACTACTCACGTATAACAACCGCTCATCCACGAGTCTAATATATGTATAACTAAAACACACTAAGAGAAGCTACAAAGTTACTGTAAGAACACTACACATCAGTAATCTGAAATAGACTAGTGATACCTTTGCAATGCCGACATAAAGTGCATAATTAATACAGAAGGGGATATTAACATGCCAGGGGCTAAATAAACTTGTAAATATGAATTGCTACAAAATTTCCAATACTGAGGAGAAAATGGGTCCACCATTCAGAGAATCTTGTTTTAAGTCACTTTGAAGATTTCATTATTTCTCTTCCTTGAGGATTTATTTTGAGTTTGTTCTTCAGTATCACCTTGTATAATACCAATGCACAATATGTCGATAGAGATACTATTACAAGAACGAAACAAACCGTGTTACAGTGTAATATGCAAACTGAACCTCTAAAGAAGGAGTGCAACAAAGCAGCTTATGCTTTGTGAAAGACCAGGTGCCATATTTATAAAACTAAAACAGCCAAGCTATTTGTTGTCAAGCATTTTAGGAGAGGGTTAACTCAAGCCTGTATGAACCTCAAAGGCAACACATGCGAGTAGAAAAAGTTGATAAAATTTTTGCAGGAGCGTCTACCTTCGTTTGATGGAGTTCTTAACCAAAAGGGCCAAAAATGGGTCTTAAAAAGTCTCTCACCCCTCCTAAATGACACTAGCCCATAGAGCTTCTTGGGATCGTCTACGGGGTTCCTAGGAAGGCCCTGTAGCTGTTTTGGGGGCTCGCATATGTGGGAGTGGAAAAAATTATTTCAAATCTGCCCCTCAGTGAGTTTTTCTTTTTTTTCTTTTTTTTGCCTATCGACCATTGGGGCCGAAGCCCCTGGTCATTAAGGAAAATATATATATATATATATATATATATATATATATATATATAACGAATGTATAAATCCAGCTATGACGTATGGTTGTGAGACCTGGAAACTGAAAAAATCAATTAATTCGTTCTTAGAGAGCAATGGAAAGGTCAATGTTGGGAATATCTTTAAGAGACAGGAAAAGATCAACTTGGGTGAGAGAGCAGAATAAAGTAAAAAAAAAATTATAGAAGTTATAGAAGAACAGAAATGGAGGTGGGCAGGCCATATAGCAAGAATAAGGGATAATCGATGGAGCAAGAGGTTGACTGACTGGACACCAAGAGATAGTAAGCGTAGCAGAAAAAGGCCAGACGGGAGATGGAGAGATGAGATAGAGAAATTTGCAGGGAAAACGTGGCAAAGATTGGCTCAGTCAAGGAATTCGTGGAAAAGGTTGGGGGAGGCCTGTGTTCAGCAGTGTTAGGGTTTATTGCTCATGTAATGCCACTCTGGGATGAATGAAGCTGGTCACACTCATCTTAAATGTCAGGACCAAGTTGCCTAACCCCAGTCTCTTATGCTTTTCATGGGGCAGCACAGGATTAGATGATGATGATGATTATTATTATTATTTTTATTAATGCTGTTTTAGTCATTCAGTATGCCATACATGTAGCAATCCAAATCTAACATTGCTTTTTGCATAATTATACTTCCACAAACAGATCATCTACTAGAAAACAAAATTTTCTAAAATGATTAAGAAGTAGGAATGGCAAAACTGCACAGATCAGAGATGAAAAAAGTAGAGACAAGAGAGCATTCGGAATGGGAGGAGATTTGGAGACCTATACCCATTACTACATTCCACCTGCTACAAGCCTGTGGCTAAAGTGTGGAATGTAGTAATGGGTATAGGTCTCCAAATATCCTCCCTCGACCAAGAGAACACCATCGACTGCAGATATGTAATGCTACATTACGTACCTGCACTCATCACCTGGTGACTGTCAGTTGAGGCACAACCTAATATAGGGGACATCAATATATGAAAGAGAACCAGACGAGTCAGGAAGATTTCCATATACGTCAGCTGTCGGCCCTAATTAGAATAACTTAAGCAAGATGTTATAATATATTTACATAATATGTACAAAAATTGAAGGACCTCGCCCAACAGACCACCATCGACTGCAAGTGCCCAATACCTTTCTATATTGCACACTTGCACTCATCAGCTGGTGACTGTCAGTCGAGGAACGGGGTTTAATGTAGGGGACATCTATGTTAGAAATAGATCGGTGGAAGGAGGAACTATTCCTAATATGTTAACTGTCAACCCTAATTGATAGTATAATATATACATATTTACAGTTGATAAAAACCATAACCATACAGTAATATAGGCAAATCACTCTGAGTAGTCCGGTCTCTCTCAAGAAAGCATCAATTTATCAGTCATAACAATGTCCCCATCACCAAGGATGGTGGAAAGGGTGAAGGGGACGTCTGCTGCACTGCAGTAATTTATAAGTGAAGCACGTTCACGAATAAATCGCCGACAGTGCAGGATGATATGACTGATAGATAACACCGCATCACAGATGTCACAGTGCGGTGGGAATTGTCTTTCCATGTAATGTTTCATGTGCTTAAGCATGGTGGCATTAAGCTGTAAGCGAGCCAACACTTTTTCTTCAAGGCGACTGTTACAGTTGGCAGTGTCCCAGTCGCGCAGGTACGGCTTACACATTCGAATATTTAGTCTGGTCCACTGACCTTGCCACAGAAGATTTATTGATTTCTTTCCGAGAGAGAGACTCGACTGTAGATCACGAGGAACGTTCCAAGTCTCCTCGAGCTCTTCAGCCGACTTTTCAAGTAAGTCAGCCTGCTCATTGCCGTAGATACGACAATGACCAGGCACCCAAATCAGTGTGAATGACTTGTTGCATGAATGCAATTTATTAATGATGCGGCCCTGGATCACGTGAGAGTCCGTAGTACAAGATGCAATTGCCTGAAGGGCTGATTTTGAATCCGAAAATATGACAAATGAGTCATGCCTAGAATTGAGAGCATAGTCTGTGGCTTTGTCAATAGCAAAAAGTTCGGAGGTGAACGCAGATGTATGAGTCGGCAGCCGATGCCTGAGGGCATATTCAGTTGACCACACACTTGCACCCACACATTCACTCGACTTGGAGCCGTCGCTGTACAAGTGGTGGGACCCTAAGTGACTAACGATGATATTACGAAAAAAGTGGTGGACTTCCGCCTCCGGAGCCTTGGTCTTAAGTGCTGGGAGCCATGTTACATCAACGGTAAAGCCGGGTGGCTCCCAAGGTGCCATATTTTTAATCAACAGTTTGTCACAGTCACTGGGGTCCACACCAAGCTCCTGAGTCAGTAAGTGGAGGCGAACGGCAAGTGGCTGACGCACCCCCCGCATTCAGTGAGTCAGACACTGGTGTTTTTCTGTGAGAGAGCGGCAATTCCCTATGTTTGTGGTGTGTTTGAGATTCCTTACTGATAGTTTTTCTTCACTAGTACTGATACTCTTTACAACTAGTGAATAATAATGGGGAAAATGCTGTACAACGAAACATTGATTCCTGGTAATTCACTGATATATAGTCTTTTTGTCTCGGTGTCGTCACTGTCTGTATGCCAGTATAAAATAACATCAGTTATAACCTTGCAGGTGACATTATATGATCGGGTAATAGTACTTTGTCTGTGGTTACGTTGCACACTGCCACGTCATTCCGATGACATTACATTTTGTTCTAGTTAGTTTGCTACCACCAGACAACTGTATTCAACATTGACATTTTTAAAATTTAATTTAACTAGAAGAGTACCATATGATCTTTATTAATCTGTACACTGCTAAAGAGTTGTATTAGCTGACTAAAACTTAATGTTGGTAGCAAGAATAAAATTTAATGCCATCAATCTGCAAAGCTTAACAATTATGGTGTGTTTTTTATGTATATGCATTTCTTTGTGCTTTACAGCCAGTCTGAAATCATTATAACTCATTCAGTAAAGGATTGTGTGTTTCATGTCTTACAGGTACCCGTATGCATGCTACCTCCAGCCAAATATAGTCCGTTATAACCTTTATATTATAGTAAACAGATTAATGAAGGCTAAATATAACTCCTCGAGTTCCAAAAGTCTTTCCTGAGCTCAGTAAGATCATCTAGAGGCAGCCATGATCGACTAAAAGGCACCAGATTCAAAATCCTTAGCCTTCCCTCTGTAGAGTAGGGGTTCCCAGCTTTCCCATATTTGCCAAAAAAAATCTGTAATGACCCTCCTCCCCCCGACCTTCAAGCTCATTCTTTACTATGCTGTTACAGGTTAAAGTAAGACAAAATTCTCCAATAATGATATATTACTAGTCCCCGCCCCGGAAAAGCACGGGGAGGTATTGTTTTCACTCGGTTTGTTTGTTTGTTTGTCTGTTTGTCTGTCTGTCTGTTTGTCTGTCGTTGTCTGTTAACAACTTTACGCATAAACTAGTGGTGCAGTTTTGACTAAAATTGCAGAAATTATGGGCTATGACCTTCGGATTACCTGATTAAATTTTGGGTCAAATTGGGCTAAGATCCAGGCTGTAGGTCCAAATAATGTAAAACAAAAAAATGGGACAGGTACAAATCGTTTTTTTTTCCATAACTCCTTTTAAATTCGTCATATCGACATGAAACCAAAACCTAACGGTGTATCTTTCAAACCTGCATCCCATAACATGCCTCATTCCATCAGGAGGGTCACCTACCCAGTTGGCGGAAGGGGAGGGGGCTGTGTCAGGCGGGTCAGGCCTAAAATTTCAAATGGGCATAAAATATTAAATTTTCACCCCATTTATTCCAAATTTTATGTGACATCTTTGACTAGATATCCTGTTGTGGTTATACGTCAGCAGTAAAATGACTGCTACAGACAGATTTGCCGTGCCTTGGCATCACTTCTTGTTTGTGATCAGTTACACCCAAGAAAGCGTATATGAGAGAAATGTATGGCAGGCAAACGAAAAAGAGAATTTGAAGTACCTGACACTCCCATTTCAAAACACAAATACTCACACTTTAACACTGTCATGGACTCCTGTTTCAGCACCATCTCTATAATGGCAATGTCTCTCCACACCTCAGTGTGATCCCTTCAACTGTTTTCTTGCTTCTAACTAATTGTGGGGCTGTTTTAAGCAGATCACATCTTAGATCGTGCTCAACTTGGAGCTTGCTTCAGATCTTTGACATTTTCATTGGGAAGAAAAAGTTTGACTCTCACAGATACACAGAAGAAAATGGGAGCAGCACCCACAGAGCGTTGTTACCAAGTCCAAGATAATTGGGGCACATCTTAACCTTGAAATCACTTAAAATTGGGGCATCGAATTCATCTTTCACTGAGTTGTGTTTGACTTCCAAAAACTCTTCCTGAAGCTCTGCAGGAACGTCATCTACACATCATATGAATGGATTCCTTGTCAGGGCCATGGTAATTTGATTGGCAATTTTCTCTAGGATGTAGCACTGGGAGTCATCAGTGAGAGAATTAAGGTACTCTATGATTTCGACCTTGAGCACCTAGTTGATGGCATCTCTGATGACTTCAGAAGGAATTTGATCAACATATATTTATGGATCCGTCTCCCCTAGAAACAATTTTTGAGTGGCTGCATTGGTATTGTCTGTGTGGTGGATGATGTAGAATTGACGACCCTACAGTTTCCACATGAGCTCTTTTAGAGCCTGAAAGATCTCTGCCAAGTATGCCAGATGAGCCAAAAATTCTGGCTTGTTTATCTTGGTGAGTAATTAGATTTTTATTGTGATGGGCCAAAAAAGTCTTTATTTCTTCACTAAGTTCATAGAATCGAACGAGCATGTTGCCCTTTGACAACCAGTGGACATATGTTTGAAACAACAATGTTTGTTTAGCATCCATGTTTTCACACAGTTCATGGAAATGTTGCCTATTTAGCACTGACCATTCGATGAAGTTGACTGCTTTAATTATGACTGCTAAGTTAGCACCCGGGTTGTTGGTAACGTCTTGGAAGCAGGAGCTTCTCTGTGAATCATGCGGTGCATCCCACTGTAGAAATTGAACGCTTGACGAGTGCCAGTAATAGAGATCGAGACCACAAAATTGCTGCAGCAGCATCGGTACACACCCCAAATACATCCTTCCTTCGTAGCCTTTCTGAATCAAACGAAGCTGAGATCTAATCCATCCTATCCTCTGGTTTTGACCATCAATTTATCGGGCAAAAACAAAAAGCTGAGAAAGACTTATCATGTCAGTGGTCTCGTCCAGCTGAATGGCAAAATACTTTGTTGAATATATTTTGGCAATCACTTAATTTTTAAATATATCATCTATACATGATAGTGTTATTAAACAGTAGAATTTGGTTCTGTGTTTTAAGTGTCTCATCGGTGAGGGCAAGTTTTGCATCATGAAATATACATGGCTTGATCAGGATTTCTCTAACTGTGTGGGCCTTCTTATTCTAGGCCATGTGTAGAACAGTTATATAAGACACATGTGTTGTTGCCTTTGATGTCTGATGAATGGATCCATTAACATCCCGCCTCAGCCTCCTCAAACCATTAAATTCTGACCCAACTCTTACAAATGGACAAATTAAAAACAAAAGACCATTTGACCATAGAGTGTACTATTTTTATAAACTATATCCATCAAAAATGCTTATTTGGCCACTGGCATCATGTGTTTATTCCTCCCTACCTGGAATATCCAATTTTCCCCCCCGGGGTGTATTTTCCCCGGGTTGAGAACCCCCGCTCTGGAATATGTTGTGATCTTTGTCCACAGTGGAGTACCTGAGGGGGGTGGGGGGGCTGTTTGAAACTGCCCCCTGGGCCCCCTATTGAGGGGGGGCCCCAAGAGTCCTAAAAATTTATAAGCTAATTTATATATATATATATATATATATATATATATATATATATATCATCCCGACAATCCCGGCTGAGATATTAGATAAGAGGGGGGCTAGGTTCTTTGCGGAAGCCCCCCTCCAGGAGGGGCGGCCCCCTCAAAGAACCTAGCCCCCCGGGCCCCCAAATCTCTAGGTACACCCCTGTTTGTCCACGCTTAAAATACTTATAATAGCATTTTTTTAAAAAATCTCTGAACTCCTTCGAACCGAGGGCGCAATGATTAGTATATTCTTGCTGCTGCCAGATATTGTACTTTTATCCGTCACTGGAGAGCACCCCTGTAGGCAAAATGTTAGAAGTTATATCTAATCTCTGCAGTTTGGAAAGTCTATTCTTAGCTGAAAAAAATCAACTGGTGCCAGAGGAAAGATAATAAAACATGTAACTAGCTGGAAGACTATATAGAAATTGTGAGTGTAATATATATATATATATATATATATATATATATATATATATATATAGAGAGAGAGAGAGAGAGAGAGAGAGAGAGAGAGAGAGAGAGAGAGAGAGAGAGAGAGAGAGAGAGAGAGAGAGAGAGAAGTAAGTGTTGCCAAATCTCGGTACAAGTTTGTTAATATTATATTCAAGCAATTACCTTGGAGTCCTACATGTGGAGACTGCAAAATTTAAAGAGTGCATTTCTGTTCTGTATTACGCTGTTCAGTTTAATATACCTTTTTAGCACAACCAAGTTCCTTCCTCACAACTACTGACCCTTCTAAGTTTGCATGGTATTTGATATTAAGTGGACAATATAACTACCACCCTGTTCAGCACTTAAAACAGCACATAGTCAGAGCCCAGATTTTGCCGACAATTCCACTACTTGTTCTTACAGCTAGGCATGTCAGTCACTTTCCAAACGTCCTGAACCATCACCTCAGAGAGATTCATTTGAGGGAAGTGAAACATACCATACCTCTTCCAACTTACCAGTATTAGCCACCATAGAAAGTGAAACGTAGATGTGAATACAGTAGTCAAACATTTTTCTGGGAAGTGAAACATACCATACCCCTTCCAACTTACCAGTATTAGCCACCATAGGAAAATGAAATGTAGATGTGAAAACAGTAGTCTCACATTTATCTGGACATGCAGTATTTAGAGGTGTTCATTATCCAGATGCTGGACCTTGGCTGTATTAATCCGTCCCGTCCTGACTGATTTTCCACCATTGACTCCCCCCAGTCCCGACCAATTTTGGAAAAAAAATTTTTTTGGCTCAAACCTCTGGTTTTGGTGAGAAACATCGAAACTTCATAGAGAAATCATTCACCTGAGGTTTAAAGTACTAGATACAGGTAGCAGTACCCCTTATCTTACTGGGTTTTCTATCAGGCTGGCTCCAAAGAGAACGAGTCCTATGGGAGGGTAACTATTCCACATCACTAATAAACGGTATTTATTCATTTATTTGGTATGCGTTTATATGCAGTACGAGAATATATTGGTTTTCACACAGTAATATAGGCAATATAAGCATTGTTTCACTCACCAAACACATCAACATACCTGATCTTTTTTGGCGACATTGCTTGATCATCATTTCTGACTGTTTCTTCCTCTAATGCTAAGTAAACTTTGTCCTCCACATTTTCATCGATTGGGGAATCACTCTGGCCTTGAATTTCGTACCGTGGCACGACATGTCTTTACTGGCCAGGTCACTGGTAACAGGTGAATTGCCGAGACAATGGCGTGCAGGGGGGGGAGGTTATGCGGGATAAGGCACTGTCCCTGCCTGGCATCTTGTAGAGGAAGGTGTCCCGTGTATACCTACCAAAAGTCACGTGCAAAATTTGAAAAATGTGCAAATGACAGACCTTGTAATTGTGGCGCGTTTATATAGGTCAACGGGACTCACAGTGACAAAACGTTCGGACGAATATATATGTCAATAGGACGTGGCGGGTTAAACCATTATTCAAATTTACTTGCTATTATCCAGTCGTAAAAGTCCCCAAGAATGTTGGGTGGCCAGCCAACATGTTAAAACATTTGGCATCGTGGCCACTTGGCTCAAGCCATGAGAAGGAAGTAGGCCTTAACCCAGAACCAGAGCCATAATGTCCATTCGCCCCTGTACTGAAAGGCCAGAGTTGTGCGCTCGTCCAATCACTCCCAGTGAACCTTCAGCACTCGAGTAGGCTAATACGACTGTAACCCACAAGAGGTGTTAAAAGGTTTGCACGTATCCCCAAAGAATGTCTAAAGTCGTATGACCATTAGGCTAAGTCTTTCCTAACTGCCACTGGGACTAACACAGACCACAAGCGACGAGTATATCATGGAGTACATGTTCGGTGACAGCGGCTGTCTGCCTCAATACTGAACGTCCAGAGTCCCCGAACAACCATGAATTGTGTTTCCGCATGGCCACTCAGTGTCTGACAGACCGCAACCCACTAGTAAATGTATGGTAAAAGTGCCTTTCCGCCTTGTAACAGAAGGGTGAAAATCTTGCCCACAGCATCGCTTCTCCCAATCCTCTCGTCCCTCCCGGCTCCCTCTTCACTCCCTCAATCCCCACCCTCATCCGTGGTGATAAAACTGACTCGTGAGTTTTTAAAGTTTTTACGATTTATTCGACTACTATTGGTCATATCGAAATTCCGCAAAATCCACGAAAATGCTTATGAAATTGTGCATCTAGATATATGCTTAACACTTGGAAGGTGCTGGCAAAAGTTTGCACTAGGGTGGTGGGAATTTATACTGTATGGACATAAGTTTTACTCCTGAACACTTTATTCTTACTGCAATTCTGTACTTTTACTTACCAGTTTTATGTGTTTTATTACCTTATCTTATAGTATAAACACCATTGAAGATGATAGTATACCATGTACACCAATATAACCAATTTCCGAGGGCATATTTGGCTGTGATTTTTTTTTTTTTTTTTTTTTGAGCCCCAGGAGCAATCACTCATCACAGATAACCGATTTTCAAACCGTCTTCAAGTATTTTGAGGATTTTTGTTATTTATGCATTATTTTCTTGATGTTTAGCATTAGTATGGATACTAGTATGTGTGTTTTGATGTTTCAATATGGCAAAATGACCGGAAAACAATGTTAAAATTAGGAGATGTAGGCCTAGTGTTCATACAGTACTGTAGTGTATAGGTAGGGTGTTGTTTGGTTTTCAGTGTTTGTTTCGTGGTTTTCTTGGTGTCTAGCATTACTTTTGATATCCCTGTGTGTTTTGATGTCTAAATATGGTACATTGACCTGAAAACAGTGCCAAAATTAGGAGGGGTACTGTGCATACAATAGTGTATAGGTAGGGTTTTTTTTTTTTTTTTTCACTCTTCTTTTTCATGGTTTTCTTGGTGTCGAAAATTATTTTTGTTAATCCTGTGTATGTTTTGATGTCAAAATATGGCAGAATGACCGGAAAACACCGCCAAAATAAGGAGGGGTACTGTACATACAGTAATGTATATGTAGGGTGTTTTTTGGTTTTCAGTTTTTCTCCATGGTTTCCTTGGTGTTTAGCATTTCTTTGGATATTCCAGTCTGTGTTCTGATGTCTAAATATTCCTGAATGACCGGAAAACACTACCAAATTAAGCATAGGTAATTTACAAATAGGTTAGGTATAGGTTGGAGGTTGGGTATATGTAGGGTCTGGGTAAAATAGGGGAATAGTGATCATTATCCGGATGTTGCTACTACCTGAATGTGCCTTTAGCTTATGTCCAGATAAATGAGGGATGACTGCATTAAGGTAAAAGTATATTCGTGACTATGCATTACAGTACAGATCACACAAAAATCTTAGCAAACAACATTTAATTACAACCTGTAATTTGAATCCTACTTACTCTTCTTCTGTCCTTCTGAATCTGCTTTGCTTGTATGTATGTGTGTCCACGTGTGGAACTTATGGAATCATTGTCCTATTTTTGAGACTACAGTGGGTGAGACCGTGGGTATGTGGGTGAGTGGGTAGGTGAAAAGTAGGGATGTACGTCCATAGGGAATGGGTCCGTGGTGTGAATAAGTACATGGTGGAAATAGTTCCATGATGGAAAATGGGTCCATGGTTGAAATATGTTCGAGGAGATATGCATCGAAGTCGGAACATAGGTCTATTGGGTAAAAATAGGTTCTTGAAGGAAATGTGTCCATGAGAGAATAAAGGTCCATTTGGAAATTTGCTGTTTCAACCCGGTAAAAATAGGTTCTTGAGAGAAAATAGGACCATTGGAAAAGTATGTCCATGATGGGTAACAGTTCATGGAGTTGGAAAAGGTTCGATATGGAAAAAAAAAAAAAAAACATGGTGGAATATAGGTTCCTGTGGAAAAATGAGTATGTGATGAAAATAGGTTCACGGGGAAAAAAGATCCATGTGAAAAACATACCAACTGGCAAAAATACGTCCATTTGAATTATAGGAAAATAGGTCTATGGAGAATAAAGGAAAATTGGTCTATGGAAAATTTATCAAATAGGTATATGGAGAATACAGGAAAATAGGCCTTTGGAAAATATAGGAAAATAGGTTTATGGAGAATATAGGAAAATACGTCCATGGAAAGTGTTGGAAAATAGGTTCATGGAGAGTATAGGAAAATAGGTCTATGGAGTATAGGAAAATAGGTCCATGGAGATTATACGGTAATTGGTCCATGAAGAATATAGGAAAACAGGTTCGTGGAGACTATAGAATAACTGGCCCATGGAAAATTTAGGAAAATTGGTCCATGAAGACCACTGCATAGGCCCGTAAGGGAAAATATGACCACAGGGTGAAATAGTATCATGAGGGGAATTTGTTAATGCGGTAACTTCCCTGGAGAAAAATAGGTGGGTGGTCGTTGACAGCTACGGGTTGTACGCGAAGAGGGATTTATGTGCTTGTACATAAAATCATGCACAGCATGTAAAACACATCTGTGCCAATTTTTATCCAAATACACTGACACTGAAAACATTCTGCAATATTTGTTAAACAGTTCACCGGAAGGAGAGAGAGAGAGAGAGAGAGAGAGAGAGAGAGAGAGAGAGAGAGAGAGAGAGAGAGAGAGAGAGAGAGAGAGAGACCTAAAGTTAGTCACGTTACAATTATTAAAGCCTAGAGTGAATGACAATTCTATGTAATACGCATTCGACAAATTAGTTGTGGAACAGCAGCCGCGATTTATACTCTTTTCATTCACCACACACATCCACTTCACATATTCGTCTACCAGACACACCCACTACCACATCCATCAGCCAAACACATTGGCAACTTTCTCCAGCCACATCCCTCCTACACTCATCCACAAGAGATGAATACTGCTACATGCATTCATTGTTGTTACCAGCATCATTTCTGTCTTTGTCTTTAGTATCTCTTTTTTGGTTTCACTGTTGCAAATGAAGAATATGTCTATCTTTACTTTATATGAAGCGTTCAACCATCATCAGCCCCACATTGTATGTTATAGGGAATCTATCTATCTATATCTATCTATCTATATATCTATATCTATATTTATCTATCTATCTATCTATATATATCTATCTATCTATCTATCTATCTATATATATATATATATATATTATATATATATATATATATATATATATATATATATATATATATATATATATATATATATATATATATATATATATATATATATATATATATATATATATATATATATATACCGTATATCATCTCATCTCATCAGCCGTTTGAGTGTCCACTGCAGGACCGGCCTAGCCCGACCGAAGTGGGGACGATACATCCAATGTATCTCCACCAAATGGCTTAGGCTGTCTGGTAGAGATTGTATGTAGGGTGAGAAGTGCTTGTAAGTGTAACTGTAGTGTTGGAGTGGCTTTGGGTGTGTGTGTAGTCTGTGAACCAAGTGTAATTGGCCCGTGCAAGCCGACTTGGTGCAAGGGTACTTTACAGTATGCGACACTGGTTCAACCACAGCACCCCTTATGTCCGCCAAGCAGTAAGTGGCCAGATGAACGCTCCCACAGTTTATTACCCTGGCAGGGCACGAATCCTCGTTGTTCAGTGTACGAAAACGCACATTTTACCACTGTACCACAGAGGCTCAAATATATATATATATATATATATATTCATTCATTCTTTGCCAGACGCCATGTATCCCAAACGGGGTGACCAAGGGCTTAGAGTTAATTGTTTTACATGGAGGGGCACTAATCCTCCACCAACCCCACTTGACACATAGGGATGCCAACAGCATCTGGTGTTCCCAGGCGGTCACCCATCCAAGTACTAACCAGACCCAACGTTGCTTAACTTCGCTGATCGGACGGGAAGCGGTGTACTCAACGTGGTATGGCCGTTGGCAATATATATATATATATATATATATATATATATATATACTTTTTTTTTTTTTACAACAATGGACCAATACCCGCTTGCTATGCCATTGTATCTACATTGCACGGAGCACATTTTCGTTTCACTTCTCCCAACTGCTTCATATCTATGCAGAACACCTATGAACAGAGAAACATACCGGCATCTCTCAGCTAGCTGACAAAAGCAAGTAAAAGAGGTGAATTATTAGGGAAGCCCTCGAACTCAGGCAAACTATTTCCTTTATTCTGGAGCTCAGAATAGCTTGTCCGACAGCGGGCCAACAATGCTAATAGTAAGGATACTGAAGACAGTCAGACTCTAATATAATTCAGCAGGCATCAACGAAACACAGACACACCTCTCTCATGTCCAGTGAACCTCTCCACTAAGAACACACTTACCATGCACGTGTTTACAATATTTAAAAAGCGAGACAAATCTGATCCACGTAATTATCGTGCCATCAGTTCACTAATTTTTCTACCAAACCGTGAGATTTTTCTTGTATGTGAAAAACATATCATTGGTTTAATCATTATAAGGAGCAGGCTTGGTCACAAAAGAAAAGTGAATGTATGCGGCATAATGTAATTTTGCAACTCGTTAAAGATGCTGCCAGAAGAAGTAAATTTAAATTTTTTCTTACTCTCATAGCATTTCAGAAAGCTTATGACTTATTACATAGGCACAAAATATTCATCATCTATTAGCGAATTTGATGCGGTATGGTAATGCTTTCGAACTTTCCTATGGAGCATATTAATTTGTAGGAACCGCAATTATAACAGATGACTTAGACATTAGGGGATGTCTGTTCACCTGATTCTTTCAGCTCATAATGTTTGTGAATGAGCTTATTAAAGATATATATAAAAAAAGACATCAGGAGCTATTTTTAGAATGAATCCATATATTGATATTTGTACACGGGCAGTATTATCGTCCACTGCACGAGGAAATATGACTAGAAGTCAGTGTACAACAAGAATTTTTAGTGAAGATAAATGCTGCAAATACCTAGTCTTTTTTTTTTTTTTTTTTTTTTTTTTTTTTTTGTGAAGCACATAACACTGAGCCGCTGCGTGTGGATAGGTTACTCATTGAACACAGTAAAGGTTACTTATATATTAACTCACCATTCACATGTGATGGAACAGAGTCATTATCAGTTAAAGAACATGCAGAGACAAACTATGTCGTCTAATAAAATTTGCCTTATGTATAGGGAAGAACCTAATGTGTCATTTATTGGTAGGCGCTGGGTGTTCAATGAAACCATTATGTCATCTCTCTTGTATGAGTAAATCGTGGGTATGGATAGACGTTAAACATGCATTCAAATTCTACTGTTGGGCCATGACAGAGTTGTTAGAAGTGAGTAGAACAATGCCCAACTAAGTACGCTATGCTGAGTTGGACTATCCTTTATTACCTGACGTAAATGGAACGTACACAACACAAAGTCTTTCATAAGATGTGTTCTGAGAGATGTCTTGTCTGAAAAATCGTTCGCTTCATGCTCCAAATACGCCTATGTTAATCAGAATTGTAAAGAATACCATTGCTAACTAAACACATAGAGTTGCATTGCAAATGTAGACATAAATCTCGACTTTACTCTGCTTTATGTTTACACCAACAAACATGCTATTAATGATTTGCAAAGAATATCCTTTTTGCGTTGTTAAATGTTGGAGTACATTTTGGCAGTGGAGACAGGACGGGAGAAAGTGCTGCTTTGCAAATCCTCTCTCTCTCTCTCTCTCTCTCTCTCTGTGGGGGAGGGGGAGGGGAGGAGGCTCGTGCATACTGAGAGAAGTGTTGATGTTATGAGTCCATATTATAATTACAAATCATAATAGATAGATAGATAAATAGATAGATAGACAGCTCCATGCAAGCCTGGGAAAGGGAAATGATCTTGCCAGTTAACTGAGGAAATGTTGACGAAACATAGGAAGTAGCTTCTTGTAGTGGAGTTTTGTGGATTGGTTATATATATATATTGAACTTGTGGACGAGCGGTTGTTATACGTGAGTAGCTTGTAAGTAGATAATCTTCATTCCCATTTGTCATGCAATGACAGGAGAGGTAAAGAATAGTATGGGACTATTTTTATTTGTCTTGGAATATTAACAAAGTCTCACACACGAGTGAAGTTAAGTAGAGTCCCGCGAGCTACCTCCTGTCTCTCTCTCTCTCTCTCTCTCTCTTCCATGTTGCTAAGCCCTTCTCATTACTACCTGCCGGTTCTATGGCCTGTCTCCTTCTGAGCTCTGCTTCCTAAATTCTGGTGAAACAGGGGTCGTGTCATGTGTGTTACACTGTGGTTGGAAAGTTCCAGAAACCTGTGTGTGAGTATGTGTGTATGTCACTAGGCTTTGTTCACCTGCTATCTCAATGACACACTACCTACATCATCCCCTGACTTTGCTACTTCCTATGTATCGTCAACATTTCCTCAGTTAACTTGCAAGATCATTTCCCTTTCCCAGGCTTGCATGGAGCTGTCTATCTATCTATTTATCTATCTATCTATTATGATTTGTAATTATAATATGGACTCATAACATTGCTTGGCCACGCCGCTGAAGGTCCTCCGACAGCCATCATCATTGACATATGCCAATCTATTAGTACATAATATTGATTATAGTATTGTATACATATAATATCATATAAATTGCAATGATTCAGTAATATTACATTTTAAACAAGTTGTATACATATTTGAATAAATGCACTAAAGGTAAACTATTTAATTGTAATACAGTATGTACAAAGGTTATTGTAGTGAAATGCATACATGCAAAAAAAAAAAAATAGTTTAAAATTAAGATTATGGTAAGAGTTATTAATATTTCATTTAAAGTTATTGGTACTGGTATGCCATACTTCTGTATCATGGGTCATTCTTTTTTGTTTTGTCCTAACAGTATTTTTTAAAACTTTGTGACATAAATTCCATACATAATCTGTATTCAAGGTTCACAAACAATGTTGCATACACAATTATTTGGGTAATTTTATGGCTGTATAAACAATGTTCTTTGTTCACCTGATGCTCTCACCAGATTTGTGTTGTTAATTATGGCTGAAGGATTATCTTTTGGACTACAGTAATATATTACTTTTAACCCTAGACAGGTACCTCTTTTACATTTTGGTGCAGTACAGGTAACCCGAGCTCCACTGGACCCCATAGTTAGAAAAAAATATATATATTGTTGTATCGAAATATCCTTTGGTGTATGTGTGATTTCATCAGTCATTTTTCGTTTAACCCTTAAAGGAAGAATATTTCAGCAAAAAATATATCTAAATAAATGAGAGGAAAAAAAAAACATTGGAAAAGCCTTAATATTCTTTTTCTGAGCTGCTTTGTTGAAAATTTATTGGGCGAAAACTTTTTGCCCCTCCTTTCAGGCCATGGATGAGACTTTCTGTTAACAAAAGGAGAAAAAGGGAAAATGAAACATAGTTGCAAATGAGAAAGTAAAAACTGATATACTTTTTTTTTACGTACCGGGAGTTTTCAAAGGAAATAGATTAATATATTTTACATAATCCTTAAATCATATGAGGGCTCCATATAGGTCTATAAACTTATCACAACGTATTTAGAACTTAGACTGAGAATTGGGAAAAAAGTTGAGCAAAGAAGAATCTGTTTACAGTAAACAAAAATTCAGTCACTCAAAGTCTAACCATATTTATGTTCTAATCTGTAAAAAAGTAAAAAGAAAAAGAAAGGAAAGAAAACGAAGAAAAACAGCAACAATCATCATTAGGAACCAACTATATACATATAACAAACACTTTTGCAAACAATATTTTTGTATACACGTAGGGGAACCCGGGGTCCAATGGACCCCAGTGACCCTCTACTGCCAAATCATTGCCAGATTCAAGAATTACCCCATCATCTTCTTACTAGTCAGGAAGCTACTGAGAGGGTCAGGTCCCTAGACTATTTCTGATATATGAAAACTGTAAAAAGATTTTGACTCGGTTCCAATGGACCACAGGTTCCCTGTCTAGAGTTAATATTTATTGAGTGATATTCTGCATTCACATGTACTCGTCGTTTCCAAAGCAATAATTTTAGTATACACTGTGGTCAGTAAACTCTGTCCTTCTGTACACAGCTCTACCTACAGTTGTGGACATAAGTATGGGCACACTTCATAACGATAATTAATGAGACAGTGAAAAGTCATTTCCAAAAAGCAGTAATGAGTTTTTCAGAGACCAGCAAACTTTCGTGAGTTGCGTTTATTTCGTAAATATTTGGCTAAAAAAATTTGCAGTACTTTCCTCTACAACCACTGAGTTATTAACCACTTCAGTATGATCACGTATTTCATATACTTTTGTTGCGGCCTCCAAAGGATTTTCTGAACTTAAGATTCTGTTTGGCCTAGAAAACGGCTCCCTAAACTGACTGAAATTATTTCCGGAGGCGGGAACACACAATGATAATCAGAATGATAATGAATATAAGGAAAAAATGAATTATTTTAACTCTTGTTACTCTTGCTTCAGGACAAGGAGAGTTATCTCTATCATTATATATCTATCCATTCACCTCTCTCTCTCTCTCTCTCTCTCTCTCTCACACACACACACACACACACACACACACACACACACACACACACACGCTCGCTGGCACAGTGGTAACGTTCTCGCTTGCCATCTGGTAGACGGGAGTTCGCGCCTCGCTCAGGTTGCGAAAAGTTTCACTGAAGAAGTGGGTGGTTACTGTCCCCCTGGAGCAAGGGGACGGGTGTGTGGGTGTGTGAAGGTCACAGCCTTGCCCTTAGATCGAACTATATGAGCTCTCAGCTCCCTTCCGGGAGGGTAAAAGCTGACCATCACGACCATCAAGTGATCCTGACCGACCCGGTGAATTAATTACACACACACGCACACACTCTCTCTCTCTCTCTCTCTCTCTCTCACACACACACACACACACACATACACACACACTCACACACATGCGAGCCCGTTTAATGAGTCTCTCTCTCTCTCTCTCTCTCTCTCACACACACACACACACACACACATACACACACACACTCACACACATGCGAGCCCGTTTAATGAGGCCTAATAGGTGATATTCTCGTCGGGCATGGGGAATTTATAAACCCTTTTTTATACCTAACTCGGCTGACAACAGACCATGTTCAAAAGAAAACTAAGGCAGAAAAATATTAACAATTTCTACGATTAACGTCCTGGCCGAAAATTAAAAAAAAAAAAAAAAAAAAGATCGTTTTTTGTTTCAGCTTACCACGAGGCATTTAATTCAACTCGTAATGATGCAACGGAGACAAAGGATTGCCACTCAGGCTCCAGTGAAGCACTGTTTTTGTGCAGGGAACAACTAACCAAATGAAAAAAGCTCGCCATAATCCCTGCAACAAAAATAAGGATGAATAAAGTCGTTGGGGAAACAGAATACTACAGTTTTCTATACGATGCATGAGCGGGTTAACGATACCATTCTCTTTCCTTAATCTGGCCAAGCTTTTGGTCCTATCGCAACTTTACCCACGCAGCTCAATGGCAGAAATGGAAATACTCTGCCTATATGTCCTTTCCGTGGCACTCTTCGTGACTAGCACCATACTCCAGTGTTCATTTACTGTTGTAACTCAGCATTCGAGACGGAGATGTGGCAATTTTAGGCCCAGTTAAAATAATAGCGGCACAGTACTATGCAGACGCAGATGGCTCACTCTAACTGCAATAAATTACGAAAAGAAGCGAACATGAAAGTGTTAACAGTTCCTCCTCAGTCATTTATTTTTCTCACTAAACTTACATATCAACCTCAATGTTACTAAAGTACAAGAACTGTGTCTATAATGACGAAGCAAAGAATATCATACAAGAGAACAACAACGAATAATAATATGCAAATTTATTCACCAGGAGGCATTGCTGTATCCTACCCATTTTACTTTTCAGTCATGAATGCTGAGGTTTTAGGAGATATTGAGATTAAAATACGGTGCTTCTCACGAAAAATGTGACACGGGAAAGATGTAGAGCTATATTATTAACTTTTCTGCCACTGGGCCACGTGAAAGCTGCTGAATGACACAAATCTGAGACAGGTTAAGGTGAAAAGGGTCTTCTTTTTTTTTCAATGTGAGGAAGAAGGAACCAAAGGCCGCGAGCCCGCAATTGTTGTTCCTTCCAAGAGAAAAACAAAATACAAGAGAGAGCCAAATTCAAGATCCGATCATTTCGAGATGCCTGGACACACTGCGTTTGAAAGACTGGAGATCATAGGAAGCAGGAAATACAGACAGAGGGAAACTGCTCCAGAGTTGACCTGTTGCATAAATGAAGGACAGGGAGTAACGGTTAACTCTTGCATTAGAGAGTTGGACAGAAAAGGGATGAGAGTTTGCTGCTAGAAGGGTGCTACGTGCCCCTCGTAGAGGTGGAGGAATGCATGCAGACAGTTCAGAGGAGCAGTGACCATTTATGTAGCGATAGAAAAGAGATAAAGATGCAACAGTGTGACGAAGAGATAGAGGTTGAAGGGAGTAAGAGAAGGGGAGTTAATGAGAAGAAAAGCCTTTGACTCCACTCTATTGGGAAGAGCGGTATGTGGGGAGCCTCCCTACACATAAGAGTTGTACTCCACACAGGGGCGGATAAAACTTCTGTATAGAGTCAACAACTGTGCAGGGGGAAAGAAGGAACGGAGTCGGCTTTGCACACCCAATCTCTTGGAAGCAGATTTTACGAGAGATGTAATATGATCTTTCCAAGATAAGTTCTGAGTAAATGAAACCCCAAGAATGTTCAAGGATGATGCAGGATTAAGCTGAATATTATTAAGCATTAGTGGGTATACCTGTGGAAGATTTTGTCGGGTTGATAGGTGTAAAAACCGAGTCTTTGATGCATTAAAAACAACCAGATTATTTTTACCCCAGTCAGAGATACGAGCCAAGTCAGACATTAGGTGTGCCATAGCCTCATCCCTTGTTTGTTGAAGTAACTGCTGAGATGGACGTTGCAGAAACCGAATGGAAAGGTGAAGGGTGGAGTTATCAGCATAAGAGTGGATAGGGTTAGATGTACTGCTTAGAAGGTCATTGATGAATAAAAGGAAGAGAGTTGGTGATAGGACAGAGCCCTGAGGAACACCACTATTGATAGATCTAGGAGAAGACGATGGCCGTCTACAACAGTGGATATAGAATGACCAGAAAGGGAGCTAGAGATGAAGGCACAGATAGAAGGATAGAAACCGTAAGAGGGCAGTTTGGAAATTAAAGATTTATGCCAGACTTGATCGAAAACCTTTGAGATGTCAAGTGCAATAACAAAGCTTTCGCCAAAGTCCCGAAAGGAGGATGACCAGGAGTCTGAAAGGTAGGTGAGAAGATCGACAGTGGAGCGTCCCTGACGGAACCCATACTGACGATCAGAAAGAAGGTTGTGGCAGGAAAGATGCTTTAAAATTTTTGTATTAAGAATTGACTTGAAAACTTTTGAGATAGAGGATGTTAAAGCAGTTGGACGATAGTTAGAGGGTTGGGAATGGTCACCCTTCATTTGGGCTGGCTGAATGAGAGCAAACTTCCAGCAAGAAAGAAAGGTACAAGTTGATAGACAAAGGCGAAAGAGTTTGCCTAGGCAGGGTGTAAGCACAGAAGCAGAGTTCTTGGGAACAACAGGAGGGACTCCATCAGGCCCATATGCCTTATTAGTATTGAGACCAGCGATGGCAGAAAATACATCAGCTGAAGAAATTTTAATGTCAGCCATGAGGAAGTCAGAGGGGGGAAGTGATGGAGAAACAGCACCGGAATCATCTAAGGTGGAATTGGAGGAGAAAGTCTGAGCGAAGAGATCTGCTTTATCAGTATAAGAAATAGTTACAGAGCCATCAGAGTAGAAAAGAGGAGGGAAGATGATGAGATAAAGTTGTTAGAAAGGTCTTTGGCAAGGTGCCAGAAGGAGCAGGAAGAATTTGAGTAGGAAAGTTGAGAGCATTTAGTACAGATGAAAGTATTTTTAGCAGAGTGAAGAACAGTCTCAGCACGATTCTGGGCAGAAACGTATAAAAGATGTGATTCACGGGTGGGTTGGCTCTGGTACCTTTCATTGGCCCTCTCCTTGTTGCAGACAGCATTAGAACAAGCGAGATTATACCAAGGCTTTCTTGCATTAGTCAGAGGATATGAGAAGGGAATGTATGCATCCATGCCCGAGAGAATAACCTCTATAATGCGCAAGGCACACTCAGATGGTTCTCGGCCATGGAAGCAATAATCATTCCAGGGATAATCAAAGAAGTATTGCCTGAGGGCCTCCCAGTCTGCAGCTCCAAAGTGCCACAGACGACGTTTCTTTGGAGGGTCCACAGGCCGTACCGGAGCGATAGGACAGGTTAAAGTGATAAGGTTGTGATCGGAGGAGCCCAACAGAGAGAAAAGATTAACAGTGTAAGCAGAGGGATTTGTAGTAAGGAAGAAGTTAAATATGTTGGAGCTCTCTCCATGACGGTCAGGGATACGGGTAGGGTGCTGTACAAGCTGCTCTAGGTCATTAAGGATAGAAAAGGTGTAGGCTAGTTCACCAGGTGGATCAGTGAAAGGAGAGGAGAGCCAAAGATTGTGGTGAACATTGAAATCTCCTAGAATGGAGATTTCAGAGAAAGGAGAAATGGATAGAATGTGTTCCATCGGAAAGGTAAGATAGTCAAAGAATTTTTGATAGTCAGTAGAATTAGGAGATAAGTAAACAGTGCAGATATATTTAGTCACAGAGTGACAGGAAAGCCGAAGCCAGTGTAGAGAATTCAGAAGAATTGAGTTCAGGAACACGAAAACAAGATAGGTTGTTGCGTACAAATACGCAACATCCACTTTGGCTTTGAAATGAGTATAAAGAAAGTAGGATACAAAAAAGGGTTTGCTGTCAGTTGCCTCAGACAGCTGAGTCTCAGTTAGAAAAAGAAAGTGAGGTTTAGAGATGGAGAGGTGGTGCTCAACAGAGCGAAAATTTGAGGAAAGGCCGTGCATGTTGCAGAAATGAAGAAGAAGCGAGTCAGACAGTGGTTCCAGGCAGCTCGAGTCGTCACCGGGAGAGGGGCGGAAGATGGGGGCATTTATGGTCTCCCCCCCCCTGGGAACTCCGGGGCCACGTGTAATGCTGCCATGATTTTTTTAATTTTGGGAAAGGAAGTGAAGTGTGTACTGTGCATGTAGTTTGGTGTTGATAGTTAGAGAAACTTGTATTTGAGAGCATGGTGGTCTACTCTCTGTGTTACTGAGACACTGAAAAAGTTCAGCAAAAGTCTACCAAATTTACAGCGAAAATACCGCTCTCTGGGTCATACACTTGACCATACCCTTTTCACCTTAAATTGGCCGTATGCAGAGTATTTCACGCAGCTCAATGGCAACGAAAAATAGTACAGAACTATGGCTTTGACTCACTTCCATAGCACTTCGTCGCGATTAGCAGCCTATTATAGTGACAAACAACTGTTGCATCTTAGTAATGGCGATGAAAGGATGGTAGTTTTAGGCTAAGTTAAAGTGGAAGTGGTGTAATTAACCCTGTGAATACGGCACTGCACTTTTAAGCTAATTCCTGACACCTCCATATGATTTCATTCAATTTAGCGAGGCATTTCGATCGAGAGAAGATAAATGCAAGCATCATACCACATACTTACTGCAAGTCCGTCCTAACTTGAATGAAATTATCTGGATGGCAAGAATCAAATGAAAAGATCATTCTCGGCCTGAAAAGTTGTCTCCCAAGCACCTACACTTTCCCTCTTTTTTACACATACGGAACGCTAATACTCTTTTCTATGTTTTTATGCAAAGTAATTTTTAATGAAAGAAATAAAAATAAAAGATAATCAAATATTAACAGGCAAAATGCAAAATAAGTACCTAAGAACGGGGGGCGCAATACCTCCTAACCAAGGGATGCCCAACCAGCTGACCGCCAGCACGTTATATCCGGTCCCCTTATTCTGTCATAGTAGCCGAGTGGTTAGCATTGCTAGCTAAGCAACAGCTAGCTTAATAGCGACAGGATTCGAATCCTGGAGCGAGCATCTGACACCACTCTTTATAAATTAGTAGGTGAATGTGTACCTAGGATAGCACCTAGAAGAGGTAAATATGGTCACCTGAATGATGCACTAGCTTTTTTCCCGAGAATTGTGTGTGAAAACTAGTCACAGGCTCAAAATACTAAGTGAAGGAGATGAACAGTGCAGCTAAGCGCCTCATATCATCTACCACAGCCTTCACCATTATCCTTACGTATATCAACATATATATCAACGTATACTTCATTTTATATATTATATTTAAAGTGGAGTCCAGGTTATAGGCTGCAAATTTTACTGATCGACATATCGTCATTGTCTACATGTTCAGTGAAACAAGGATCATGATTCGAAGAACGAATAACCTGACTGGGAACGTAATGGATTATGAGGCATATTGCAATTCGACAAGTTTCAGTTCTCTTGTCACTTACTGAACTCTTTCAGTACGGAGACGTATTTATACATTTTATTCTTTCTACTTTCAGTCGACTACATTCAAGTTCAAGATGGCTGTACTTAACCTCTGCAAATCGAGAAGTCTTCTCTATACTGCTTAGCAGCGTGTGAAGTTAGCAAAATAAAAGCATCATATTCAAAGAGTTAGGAGGTATTAGAACCACTGTGTGTGAATGAACAGAAACACAAAGCATGAATATTTTTTGTGGGGGAAAGGAATTGGCGAACAGGGGCAATTAGGTCAGTTATAGTTAGTGTCCGAACAGACAAAAGTAAAAGCCATGAACACTGCACAAAGAGAGACTCAAAGTTCTCAGAGGTATACAAGTCCGTTTAAGCCATGTGACTAAGTAAAATGTATTACAATAACAGAACACAAGGATAATAAAGGCCTTTGTTAAGTTACATCAATCATGGTCAGTAACATGTATTAGCCTCGGTACAGAAGACATGGTAGCAATTCTTTCCTAGCGCTTTATTTCGCTTATTACACTCATCAATTTCTTATATGCTACTGATCTTTTCAATATCATCATTGTATGCAAGAGGAAGAGTCAGAGGACAGCTATAGTTACCGCTGTAAAACCAGACAGCCTTATCTAGCCAGGAGTAACCGACAGGAGGGTATTGTCACAACTAATTATATCATGACTGGGACAACTCTAGTGACGTATTCAGATAAGAGAGAATTATAGGAACCAGAATGTGAATGTGGAACAGGCCGAGAAGGAGCGTCATCTATCTCCCTAGTCAAAAAGAGCGTCTGAGTGAATAGGGGTGAGAGGGTAACTGAGAGAGTGAGTCAGAGTGTGAGTGAAGAAGTCAGTGGTGGAGTAAATGTGAGTGAGGGAATGAGTGAGTGTGTGCGAGAGTGAATGAGTGAGTGAATGTGAGTGCCTGGGAGAATATGTATGTATGTATGTGTGTGTGTGTGTGTGTGTGTGTGTGTGTGTGTGTGTGTGTGTGTGTGTGTGTGTGTGTGTGTGTGTGTGTGTTTGTGTGTGTGTGTGTGTTTTGTGTGTGTGTGTGTGTGTGAGTTTTAGTGAATGTGTGTGTGAGTAACTAGGAGTGTGAATGTAAGCGTATGTGAGTGATTGATTGAGTGAATTTGAGTGTGTGAATGTATGGCTGAGTTACTATGTGTATGTATGCATGCATGTGCGGGTGTGTGTCCGTGTGTGTGTGTGTGTGTGTGTGTGTGTTTGTGTGTGTGTGTGTGAGAGAGAGAGAGAGAGAGAGAGAGAGAGAGAGAGAGAGAGAGAGAGAGAGAGAGAGAACGTACCTTGATTGATTGCTCTCAAAGTCAGATCATTTTAATTTTGCATTACCCTCAACCCTTCCACAATGTTTGGTCTGAATCGGATAAAAACTGTTTTAAAAGACCTGGCAACTTCTCCTTCACGTTTGGTTAAAATCGCATAAAAACTGCTAGAGGTGGTTTGTTAACCCCCACACTCATGGAGCGAACTTTGCAATCGTCTTGTGAACTTAGGATTTGACTGACTGTTTTCAAAATTACATCACTTCATTATTGCTTTACCTTGAACCCTGCCCCCACGACTGGTTTAGACTGAAATGGAGCTGTGTATGTCGATTTTCGTTAAGCTTTCGACCTAGACTTTTGGCCTTAACCTTGAAACTATTGGTATTAAAATAACTAGATGTAGTCATGATTTTCGAGTCTTCAACTTTGGTTAAAAGCTGATAAAACTCTTTGATGTATTTTGATCACACACACACACACACACACACACACACACACACACACACACACACACACACACACACACACACATGTCCATCAAAAAATGACACTCACGATTACATCGTAATGAAGCCCCCCACAGAACAATGACAATCCACCTACTTAGCCTCAGTTAAAGATCTCTTCGACCAACTAGTTGAAGTATCCGATTTCATGCAGCGTTCACATTCAGATGAGTTTGCGTTTTGGAACAACAACAAAATCAACAACAACAACAACTTGTCACCATCCCACCACCATTTTCAGTACACTATGTTGGTATGTTGCAGAACTGTTTGTTTGAATGATTTGCAAGTGTTTGTGTAACTTTTCACCACGCAAACATTTATATACTCCTTTCAGTTAAATATTTTAGCACTCATTATTTTAACCATCTGAAGCAATATTTTAACATTGCACCTACCAACCTACCATTACTCTATCACCTTCCTGCCATCTCCACCACCTCAAAACTACTCTAACACCATCCTGCCACCATCTTACAATAAACCACTTACAGTTCCTTCCTGCCATCTTACTCCCAACCCACCAACACCATACCACCGTCTTACTACCATCCAAACATAACTTACAGCACACCTTACCACAGTCCAACCATCTCCTTACCACTTTCTTTCCCCGTCCACTTTCCAAACACCACTCTACCACCTCACTATTGCTTCCTGATCACTTTATCCCTTCTGTCCCATCACATTACCACTTTCCTCCCATGCATTTTCCTACCACCATCCTAATACCCATCTGCATTCTGTGTGTCATCAGAAAACAGTACCACCCATAATATTAGCCGCAAATCCAATTCTTTCAGTCATCGGTACTGTTTTCAATAAATTAAGGAAGAAGTTAGACTTTTCATAATTATTAAACCCAGGAAACTATATTTTTTCTTTCGTAATATTTGCTGAACATCAACCTTTAATTGCTTGTTTCCTGGTGATAATTAAACCAGTGCAATATCTATTTTCGTTCTATGTATTAATTGCAAATGTAGGGTGTAGTTTAGTTATAAGTCAGATTTACACCATTATTATTTAAGTCACCAAACCTTCTCAGTTTCTGTCATTGACTCGAGCAAGCATAAGTAAAACCTCGTCTTTAGTGATAAATCTAACTTGTTGCACCTTAACAATCTCTAGTACGTAAATTATGTAACTTGTATATAGACATAGTTTGCACCAACTAAACTGAAGACGATATAAACACGCGATGCCCACAATAAATCGCTAAGAAGATAAGCTATGAAATTCTCAAAGCCACTTTGAATACAGTCTACAAACATACACCAATGAAGCTGGAAATAATACCTGTATTTATTGGTCTCGCATCAGCACGGTGATAACCTACTAGTATGCATCTGCAAACGCTTCCAGATATACATTTAAGCGTGGTGCATAATTCATCGAAGCCTTATGTTGGGGTGAATGTACTCTGTACAATGACTTCCTTGAAGATATCAGTGCAATGAGGCCTTCGAATATCTGTCACAGCTGTTTAGCCGAGTTTACCAATGTGTTTGCTTAGTGTAAAATGAGGACGACATGAAAAGGTGCATCAGCAGTTTGACTCGTATACGATCGATTCAGATTCTGAAGCTTGATTTGGGTGTGAACAAATAATTCTTTAGGCGGCAAGATATAATACAAGTACGCCGGAAATGGCCGCTACAGCAAATAACGTACAGTCTTCGAATAGTTTTCTGGAAGCTGTACAAACTGGCTACCTAGTTAAAGTATCACCAGGTATGGTATCTCACTTAAACTGAATGACCCAGTGTGGTGATGGGTGTCCAAACCTTATCAAGAACCTTGTCTTACAAAGGAAATACAGAGGGAAACTGCTCCAGAGTTGACCTGTTGCATAAATGAAGGACAGGGAGTAACGGTTAACTCTTGCATTAGAGAGTTGGACAGAAAAGGGATGAGAGTTTGCTGCTAGAAGGGTGCTACGTGCCCCTCGTAGAGGTGGAGGAATGCATGCAGACAGTTCAGAGGAGCAGTGACCATTTATGTAGCGATAGAAAAGAGATAAAGATGCAACAGTGTGACGAAGAGATAGAGGTTGAAGGGGAGTAAGAGAAGGGGAGTTAATGAGAAGAAAAGCCTTTGACTCCACTCTATTGGGAAGAGCGGTATGTGGGGAGCCTCCCTACACATAAGAGTTGTACTCCACACAGGGGCGGATAAAACTTCTGTATAGAGTCAACAACTGTGCAGGGGGAAAGAAGGAACGGAGTCGGCTTTGCACACCCAATCTCTTGGAAGCAGATTTTACGAGAGATGTAATATGATCTTTCCAAGATAAGTTCTGAGTAAATGAAACCCCAAGAATGTTCAAGGATGATGCAGGATTAAGCTGAATATTATTAAGCATTAGTGGGTATACCTGTGGAAGATTTTGTCGGGTTGATAGGTGTAAAAACCGAGTCTTTGATGCATTAAAAACAACCAGATTATTTTTACCCCAGTCAGAGATACGAGCCAAGTCAGACATTAGGTGTGCCATAGCCTCATCCCTTGTTTGTTGAAGTAACTGCTGAGATGGACGTTGCAGAAACCGAATGGAAAGGTGAAGGGTGGAGTTATCAGCATAAGAGTGGATAGGGTTAGATGTACTGCTTAGAAGGTCATTGATGAATAAAAGGAAGAGAGTTGGTGATAGGACAGAGCCCTGAGGAACACCACTATTGATAGATCTAGGAGAAGACGATGGCCGTCTACAACAGTGGATATAGAATGACCAGAAAGGGAGCTAGAGATGAAGGCACAGATAGAAGGATAGAAACCGTAAGAGGGCAGTTTGGAAATTAAAGATTTATGCCAGACTTGATCGAAAACCTTTGAGATGTCAAGTGCAATAACAAAGCTTTCGCCAAAGTCCCGAAAGGAGGATGACCAGGAGTCTGAAAGGTAGGTGAGAAGATCGACAGTGGAGCGTCCCTGACGGAACCCATACTGACGATCAGAAAGAAGGTTGTGGCAGGAAAGATGCTTTAAAATTTTTGTATTAAGAATTGACTTGAAAACTTTTGAGATAGAGGATGTTAAAGCAGTTGGACGATAGTTAGAGGGTTGGGAATGGTCATCCTTCATTTGGGCTGGCTGAATGAGAGCAAACTTCCAGCAAGAAAGAAAGGTACAAGTTGATAGACAAAGGCGAAAGAGTTTGCCTAGGCAGGGTGTAAGCACAGAAGCAGAGTTCTTGGGAACAACAGGAGGGACTCCATCAGGCCCATATGCCTTATTAGTATTGAGACCAGCGATGGCAGAAAATACATCAGCTGAAGAAATTTTAATGTCAGCCATGAGGAAGTCAGAGGGGGGAAGTGATGGAGAAACAGCACCGGAATCATCTAAGGTGGAATTGGAGGAGAAAGTCTGAGCGAAGAGATCTGCTTTATCAGTATAAGAAATAGTTACAGAGCCATCAGAGTAGAAAAGAGGAGGGAAGATGATGAGATAAAGTTGTTAGAAAGGTCTTTGGCAAGGTGCCAGAAGGAGCAGGAAGAATTTGAGTAGGAAAGTTGAGAGCATTTAGTACAGATGAAAGTATTTTTAGCAGAGTGAAGAACAGTCTCAGCACGATTCTGGGCAGAAACGTATAAAAGATGTGATTCACGGGTGGGTTGGCTCTGGTACCTTTCATTGGCCCTCTCCTTGTTGCAGACAGCATTAGAACAAGCGAGATTATACCAAGGCTTTCTTGCATTAGTCAGAGGATATGAGAAGGGAATGTATGCATCCATGCCCGAGAGAATAACCTCTATAATGCGCAAGGCACACTCAGATGGTTCTCGGCCATGGAAGCAATAATCATTCCAGGGATAATCAAAGAAGTATTGCCTGAGGGCCTCCCAGTCTGCAGCTCCAAAGTGCCACAGACGACGTTTCTTTGGAGGGTCCACAGGCCGTACCGGAGCGATAGGACAGGTTAAAGTGATAAGGTTGTGATCGGAGGAGCCCAACAGAGAGAAAAGATTAACAGTGTAAGCAGAGGGATTTGTAGTAAGGAAGAAGTTAAATATGTTGGAGCTCTCTCCATGACGGTCAGGGATACGGGTAGGGTGCTGTACAAGCTGCTCTAGGTCATTAAGGATAGAAAAGGTGTAGGCTAGTTCACCAGGTGGATCAGTGAAAGGAGAGGAGAGCCAAAGATTGTGGTGAACATTGAAATCTCCTAGAATGGAGATTTCAGAGAAAGGAGAAATGGATAGAATGTGTTCCATCGGAAAGGTAAGATAGTCAAAGAATTTTTGATAGTCAGTAGAATTAGGAGATAAGTAAACAGTGCAGATATATTTAGTCACAGAGTGACAGGAAAGCCGAAGCCAGTGTAGAGAATTCAGAAGAATTGAGTTCAGGAACACGAAAACAAGATAGGTTGTTGCGTACAAATACGCAACATCCACTTTGGCTTTGAAATGAGTATAAAGAAAGTAGGATACAAAAAAGGGTTTGCTGTCAGTTGCCTCAGACAGCTGAGTCTCAGTTAGAAAAAGAAAGTGAGGTTTAGAGATGGAGAGGTGGTGCTCAACAGAGCGAAAATTTGAGGAAAGGCCGTGCATGTTGCAGAAATGAAGAAGAAGCGAGTCAGACAGTGGTTCCAGGCAGCTCGAGTCGTCACCGGGAGAGGGGCGGAAGATGGGGGCATTTATGGTCTCCCCTGGGAACTCCGGGGCCACGTGTAATGCTGCCATGATTTTTTTAATTTTGGGAAAGGAAGTGAAGTGTGTACTGTGCATGTAGTTTGGTGTTGATAGTTAGAGAAACTTGTATTTGAGAGCATGGTGGTCTACTCTCTGTGTTACTGAGACACTGAAAAAGTTCAGCAAAAGTCTACCAAATTTACAGCGAAAATACCGCTCTCTGGGTCATACACTTGACCATACCCTTTTCACCTTAAATTGGCCGTATGCAGAGTATTTCACGCAGCTCAATGGCAACGAAAAATAGTACAGAACTATGGCTTTGACTCACTTCCATAGCACTTCGTCGCGATTAGCAGCCTATTATAGTGACAAACAACTGTTGCATCTTAGTAATGGCGATGAAAGGATGGTAGTTTTAGGCTAAGTTAAAGTGGAAGTGGTGTAATTAACCCTGTGAATACGGCACTGCACTTTTAAGCTAATTCCTGACACCTCCATATGATTTCATTCAATTTAGCGAGGCATTTCGATCGAGAGAAGATAAATGCAAGCATCATACCACATACTTACTGCAAGTCCGTCCTAACTTGAATGAAATTATCTGGATGGCAAGAATCAAATGAAAAGATCATTCTCGGCCTGAAAAGTTGTCTCCCAAGCACCTACACTTTCCCTCTTTTTTACACATACGGAACGCTAATACTCTTTTCTATGTTTTTATGCAAAGTAATTTTTAATGAAAGAAATAAAAATAAAAGATAATCAAATATTAACAGGCAAAATGCAAAATAAGTACCTAAGAACAGGGGGCGCAATACCTCCTAACCAAGGGATGCCCAACCAGCTGACCGCCAGCACGTTATATCCGGTCCCCTTATTCTGTCATAGTAGCCGAGTGGTTAGCATTGCTAGCTAAGCAACAGCTAGCTTAATAGCGACAGGATTCGAATCCTGGAGCGAGCATCTGACACCACTCTTTATAAATTAGTAGGTGAATGTGTACCTAGGATAGCACCTAGAAGAGGTAAATATGGTCACCTGAATGATGCACTAGCTTTTTTCCCGAGAATTGTGTGTGAAAACTAGTCACAGGCTCAAAATACTAAGTGAAGGAGATGAACAGTGCAGCTAAGCGCCTCATATCATCTACCACAGCCTTCACCATTATCCTTACGTATATCAACATATATATCAACGTATACTTCATTTTATATATTATATTTAAAGTGGAGTCCAGGTTATAGGCTGCAAATTTTACTGATCGACATATCGTCATTGTCTACATGTTCAGTGAAACAAGGATCATGATTCGAAGAACGAATAACCTGACTGGGAACGTAATGGATTATGAGGCATATTGCAATTCGACAAGTTTCAGTTCTCTTGTCACTTACTGAACTCTTTCAGTACGGAGACGTACTTATACATTTTATTCTTTCTACTTTCAGTCGACTACATTCAAGTTCAAGATGGCTGTACTTAACCTCTGCAAATCGAGAAGTCTTCTCTATACTGCTTAGCAGCGTGTGAAGTTAGCAAAATAAAAGCATCATATTCAAAGAGTTAGGAGGTATTAGAACCACTGTGTGTGAATGAACAGAAACACAAAGCATGAATATTTTTTGTGGGGGAAAGGAATTGGCGAACAGGGGCAATTAGGTCAGTTATAGTTAGTGTCCGAACAGACAAAAAGTAAAAGCCATGAACACTGCACAAAGAGAGACTCAAAGTTCTCAGAGGTATACAAGTCCGTTTAAGCCATGTGACTAAGTAAAATGTATTACAATAACAGAACACAAGGATAATAAAGGCCTTTGTTAAGTTACATCAATCATGGTCAGTAACATGTATTAGCCTCGGTACAGAAGACATGGTAGCAATTCTTTCCTAGCGCTTTATTTCGCTTATTACACTCATCAATTTCTTATATGCTACTGATCTTTTCAATATCATCATTGTATGCAAGAGGAAGAGTCAGAGGACAGCTATAGTTACCGCTGTAAAACCAGACAGCCTTATCTAGCCAGGAGTAACCGACAGGAGGGTATTGTCACAACTAATTATATCATGACTGGGACAACTCTAGTGACGTATTCAGATAAGAGAGAATTATAGGAACCAGAATGTGAATGTGGAACAGGCCGAGAAGGAGCGTCATCTATCTCCCTAGTCAAAAAGAGCGTCTGAGTGAATAGGGGTGAGAGGGTAACTGAGAGAGTGAGTCAGAGTGTGAGTGAAGAAGTCAGTGGTGGAGTAAATGTGAGTGAGGGAATGAGTGAGTGTGTGCGAGAGTGAATGAGTGAGTGAATGTGAGTGCCTGGGAGAATATGTATGTATGTATGTGTGTGTGTGTGTGTGTGTGTGTGTGTGTGTGTGTGTGTGTGTGTGTGTGTGTGTGTGTGTGTGTGTGTGTTTGTGTGTGTGTGTGTGTTTTGTGTGTGTGTGTGTGTGTGAGTTTTAGTGAATGTGTGTGTGAGTAACTAGGAGTGTGAATGTAAGCGTATGTGAGTGATTGATTGAGTGAATTTGAGTGTGTGAATGTATGGCTGAGTTACTATGTGTATGTATGCATGCATGTGCGGGTGTGTGTCCGTGTGTGTGTGTGTGTGTGTGTGTGTGTGTGTGTGTGTGTGTGTGTGTGAGAGAGAGAGAGAGAGAGAGAGAGAGAGAGAGAGAAAGAGAGAGAGAACGTACCTTGATTGATTGCTCTCAAAGTCAGATCATTTTAATTTTGCATTACCCTCAACCCTTCCACAATGTTTGGTCTGAATCGGATAAAAACTGTTTTAAAAGACCTGGCAACTTCTCCTTCACGTTTGGTTAAAATCGCATAAAAACTGCTAGAGGTGGTTTGTTAACCCCCACACTCATGGAGCGAACTTTGCAATCGTCTTGTGAACTTAGGATTTGACTGACTGTTTTCAAAATTACATCACTTCATTATTGCTTTACCTTGAACCCTGCCCCCACGACTGGTTTAGACTGAAATGGAGCTGTGTATGTCGATTTTCGTTAAGCTTTCGACCTAGACTTTTGGCCTTAACCTTGAAACTATTGGTATTAAAATAACTAGATGTAGTCATGATTTTCGAGTCTTCAACTTTGGTTAAAAGCTGATAAAACTCTTTGATGTATTTTGATCACACACACACACACACACACACACACACACACACACACACACACACACACACACACACACACACACACATGTCCATCAAAAAATGACACTCACGATTACATCGTAATGAAGCCCCCCACAGAACAATGACAATCCACCTACTTAGCCTCAGTTAAAGATCTCTTCGACCAACTAGTTGAAGTATCCGATTTCATGCAGCGTTCACATTCAGATGAGTTTGCGTTTTGGAACAACAACAAAATCAACAACAACAACAACTTGTCACCATCCCACCACCATTTTCAGTACACTATGTTGGTATGTTGCAGAACTGTTTGTTTGAATGATTTGCAAGTGTTTGTGTAACTTTTCACCACGCAAACATTTATATACTCCTTTCAGTTAAATATTTTAGCACTCATTATTTTAACCATCTGAAGCAATATTTTAACATTGCACCTACCAACCTACCATTACTCTATCACCTTCCTGCCATCTCCACCACCTCAAAACTACTCTAACACCATCCTGCCACCATCTTACAATAAACCACTTACAGTTCCTTCCTGCCATCTTACTCCCAACCCACCAACACCATACCACCGTCTTACTACCATCCAAACATAACTTACAGCACACCTTACCACAGTCCAACCATCTCCTTCCCACTTTCTTTCCCCGTCCACTTTCCAAACACCACTCTACCACCTCACTATTGCTTCCTGATCACTTTATCCCTTCTGTCCCATCACATTACCACTTTCCTCCCATGCATTTTCCTACCACCATCCTAATACCCATCTGCATTCTGTGTGTCATCAGAAAACAGTACCACCCATAATATTAGCCGCAAATCCAATTCTTTCAGTCATCGGTACTGTTTTCAATAAATTAAGGAAGAAGTTAGACTTTTCATAATTATTAAACCCAGGAAACTATATTTTTTCTTTCGTAATATTTGCTGAACATCAACCTTTAATTGCTTGTTTCCTGGTGATAATTAAACCAGTGCAATATCTATTTTCGTTCTATGTATTAATTGCAAATGTAGGGTGTAGTTTAGTTATAAGTCAGATTTACACCATTATTATTTAAGTCACCAAACCTTCTCAGTTTCTGTCATTGACTCGAGCAAGCATAAGTAAAACCTCGTCTTTAGTGATAAATCTAACTTGTTGCACCTTAACAATCTCTAGTACGTAAATTATGTAACTTGTATATAGACATAGTTTGCACCAACTAAACTGAAGACGATATAAACACGCGATGCCCACAATAAATCGCTAAGAAGATAAGCTATGAAATTATCAAAGCCACTTTGAATACAGTCTACAAACATACACCAATGAAGCTGGAAATAATACCTGTATTTATTGGTCTCGCATCAGCACGGTGATAACCTACTAGTATGCATCTGCAAACGCTTCCAGATATACATTTAAGCGTGGTGCATAATTCATCGAAGCCTTATGTTGGGGTGAATGTACTCTGTACAATGACTTCCTTGAAGATATCAGTGCAATGAGGCCTTCGAATATCTGTCACAGCTGTTTAGCCGAGTTTACCAATGTGTTTGCTTAGTGTAAAATGAGGACGACATGAAAAGGTGCATCAGCAGTTTGACTCGTATACGATCGATTCAGATTCTGAAGCTTGATTTGGGTGTGAACAAATAATTCTTTAGGCGGCAAGATATAATACAAGTACGCCGGAAATGGCCGCTACAGCAAATAACGTACAGTCTTCGAATAGTTTTCTGGAAGCTGTACAAACTGGCTACCTAGTTAAAGTATCACCAGGTATGGTATCTCACTTAAACTGAATGACCCAGTGTGGTGATGGGTGTCCAAACCTTATCAAGAACCTTGTCTTACAAAGGAAATACAGAGGGAAACTGCTCCAGAGTTGACCTGTTGCATAAATGAAGGACAGGGAGTAACGGTTAACTCTTGCATTAGAGAGTTGGACAGAAAAGGGATGAGAGTTTGCTGCTAGAAGGGTGCTACGTGCCCCTCGTAGAGGTGGAGGAATGCATGCAGACAGTTCAGAGGAGCAGTGACCATTTATGTAGCGATAGAAAAGAGATAAAGATGCAACAGTGTGACGAAGAGATAGAGGTTGAAGGGAGTAAGAGAAGGGGAGTTAATGAGAAGAAAAGCCTTTGACTCCACTCTATTGGGAAGAGCGGTATGTGGGGAGCCTCCCTACACATAAGAGTTGTACTCCACACAGGGGCGGATAAAACTTCTGTATAGAGTCAACAACTGTGCAGGGGGAAAGAAGGAACGGAGTCGGCTTTGCACACCCAATCTCTTGGAAGCAGATTTTACGAGAGATGTAATATGATCTTTCCAAGATAAGTTCTGAGTAAATGAAACCCCAAGAATGTTCAAGGATGATGCAGGATTAAGCTGAATATTATTAAGCATTAGTGGGTATACCTGTGGAAGATTTTGTCGGGTTGATAGGTGTAAAAACCGAGTCTTTGATGCATTAAAAACAACCAGATTATTTTTACCCCAGTCAGAGATACGAGCCAAGTCAGACATTAGGTGTGCCATAGCCTCATCCCTTGTTTGTTGAAGTAACTGCTGAGATGGACGTTGCAGAAACCGAATGGAAAGGTGAAGGGTGGAGTTATCAGCATAAGAGTGGATAGGGTTAGATGTACTGCTTAGAAGGTCATTGATGAATAAAAGGAAGAGAGTTGGTGATAGGACAGAGCCCTGAGGAACACCACTATTGATAGATCTAGGAGAAGACGATGGCCGTCTACAACAGTGGATATAGAATGACCAGAAAGGGAGCTAGAGATGAAGGCACAGATAGAAGGATAGAAACCGTAAGAGGGCAGTTTGGAAATTAAAGATTTATGCCAGACTTGATCGAAAACCTTTGAGATGTCAAGTGCAATAACAAAGCTTTCGCCAAAGTCCCGAAAGGAGGATGACCAGGAGTCTGAAAGGTAGGTGAGAAGATCGACAGTGGAGCGTCCCTGACGGAACCCATACTGACGATCAGAAAGAAGGTTGTGGCAGGAAAGATGCTTTAAAATTTTTGTATTAAGAATTGACTTGAAAACTTTTGAGATAGAGGATGTTAAAGCAGTTGGACGATAGTTAGAGGGTTGGGAATGGTCATCCTTCATTTGGGCTGGCTGAATGAGAGCAAACTTCCAGCAAGAAAGAAAGGTACAAGTTGATAGACAAAGGCGAAAGAGTTTGCCTAGGCAGGGTGTAAGCACAGAAGCAGAGTTCTTGGGAACAACAGGAGGGACTCCATCAGGCCCATATGCCTTATTAGTATTGAGACCAGCGATGGCAGAAAATACATCAGCTGAAGAAATTTTAATGTCAGCCATGAGGAAGTCAGAGGGGGGAAGTGATGGAGAAACAGCACCGGAATCATCTAAGGTGGAATTGGAGGAGAAAGTCTGAGCGAAGAGATCTGCTTTATCAGTATAAGAAATAGTTACAGAGCCATCAGAGTAGAAAAGAGGAGGGAAGATGATGAGATAAAGTTGTTAGAAAGGTCTTTGGCAAGGTGCCAGAAGGAGCAGGAAGAATTTGAGTAGGAAAGTTGAGAGCATTTAGTACAGATGAAAGTATTTTTAGCAGAGTGAAGAACAGTCTCAGCACGATTCTGGGCAGAAACGTATAAAAGATGTGATTCACGGGTGGGTTGGCTCTGGTACCTTTCATTGGCCCTCTCCTTGTTGCAGACAGCATTAGAACAAGCGAGATTATACCAAGGCTTTCTTGCATTAGTCAGAGGATATGAGAAGGGAATGTATGCATCCATGCCCGAGAGAATAACCTCTATAATGCGCAAGGCACACTCAGATGGTTCTCGGCCATGGAAGCAATAATCATTCCAGGGATAATCAAAGAAGTATTGCCTGAGGGCCTCCCAGTCTGCAGCTCCAAAGTGCCACAGACGACGTTTCTTTGGAGGGTCCACAGGCCGTACCGGAGCGATAGGACAGGTTAAAGTGATAAGGTTGTGATCGGAGGAGCCCAACAGAGAGAAAAGATTAACAGTGTAAGCAGAGGGATTTGTAGTAAGGAAGAAGTTAAATATGTTGGAGCTCTCTCCATGACGGTCAGGGATACGGGTAGGGTGCTGTACAAGCTGCTCTAGGTCATTAAGGATAGAAAAGGTGTAGGCTAGTTCACCAGGTGGATCAGTGAAAGGAGAGGAGAGCCAAAGATTGTGGTGAACATTGAAATCTCCTAGAATGGAGATTTCAGAGAAAGGAGAAATGGATAGAATGTGTTCCATCGGAAAGGTAAGATAGTCAAAGAATTTTTGATAGTCAGTAGAATTAGGAGATAAGTAAACAGTGCAGATATATTTAGTCACAGAGTGACAGGAAAGCCGAAGCCAGTGTAGAGAATTCAGAAGAATTGAGTTCAGGAACACGAAAACAAGATAGGTTGTTGCGTACAAATACGCAACATCCACTTTGGCTTTGAAATGAGTATAAAGAAAGTAGGATACAAAAAAGGGTTTGCTGTCAGTTGCCTCAGACAGCTGAGTCTCAGTTAGAAAAAGAAAGTGAGGTTTAGAGATGGAGAGGTGGTGCTCAACAGAGCGAAAATTTGAGGAAAGGCCGTGCATGTTGCAGAAATGAAGAAGAAGCGAGTCAGACAGTGGTTCCAGGCAGCTCGAGTCGTCACCGGGAGAGGGGCGGAAGATGGGGGCATTTATGGTCTCCCCTGGGAACTCCGGGGCCACGTGTAATGCTGCCATGATTTTTTTAATTTTGGGAAAGGAAGTGAAGTGTGTACTGTGCATGTAGTTTGGTGTTGATAGTTAGAGAAACTTGTATTTGAGAGCATGGTGGTCTACTCTCTGTGTTACTGAGACACTGAAAAAGTTCAGCAAAAGTCTACCAAATTTACAGCGAAAATACCGCTCTCTGGGTCATACACTTGACCATACCCTTTTCACCTTAAATTGGCCGTATGCAGAGTATTTCACGCAGCTCAATGGCAACGAAAAATAGTACAGAACTATGGCTTTGACTCACTTCCATAGCACTTCGTCGCGATTAGCAGCCTATTATAGTGACAAACAACTGTTGCATCTTAGTAATGGCGATGAAAGGATGGTAGTTTTAGGCTAAGTTAAAGTGGAAGTGGTGTAATTAACCCTGTGAATACGGCACTGCACTTTTAAGCTAATTCCTGACACCTCCATATGATTTCATTCAATTTAGCGAGGCATTTCGATCGAGAGAAGATAAATGCAAGCATCATACCACATACTTACTGCAAGTCCGTCCTAACTTGAATGAAATTATCTGGATGGCAAGAATCAAATGAAAAGATCATTCTCGGCCTGAAAAGTTGTCTCCCAAGCACCTACACTTTCCCTCTTTTTTACACATACGGAACGCTAATACTCTTTTCTATGTTTTTATGCAAAGTAATTTTTAATGAAAGAAATAAAAATAAAAGATAATCAAATATTAACAGGCAAAATGCAAAATAAGTACCTAAGAACGGGGGGCGCAATACCTCCTAACCAAGGGATGCCCAACCAGCTGACCGCCAGCACGTTATATCCGGTCCCCTTATTCTGTCATAGTAGCCGAGTGGTTAGCATTGCTAGCTAAGCAACAGCTAGCTTAATAGCGACAGGATTCGAATCCTGGAGCGAGCATCTGACACCACTCTTTATAAATTAGTAGGTGAATGTGTACCTAGGATAGCACCTAGAAGAGGTAAATATGGTCACCTGAATGATGCACTAGCTTTTTCCCGAGAATTGTGTGTGAAAACTAGTCACAGGCTCAAAATACTAAGTGAAGGAGATGAACAGTGCAGCTAAGCGCCTCATATCATCTACCACAGCCTTCACCATTATCCTTACGTATATCAACATATATATCAACGTATACTTCATTTTATATATTATATTTAAAGTGGAGTCCAGGTTATAGGCTGCAAATTTTACTGATCGACATATCGTCATTGTCTACATGTTCAGTGAAACAAGGATCATGATTCGAAGAACGAATAACCTGACTGGGAACGTAATGGATTATGAGGCATATTGCAATTCGACAAGTTTCAGTTCTCTTGTCACTTACTGAACTCTTTCAGTACGGAGACGTACTTATACATTTTATTCTTTCTACTTTCAGTCGACTACATTCAAGTTCAAGATGGCTGTACTTAACCTCTGCAAATCGAGAAGTCTTCTCTATACTGCTTAGCAGCGTGTGAAGTTAGCAAAATAAAAGCATCATATTCAAAGAGTTAGGAGGTATTAGAACCACTGTGTGTGAATGAACAGAAACACAAAGCATGAATATTTTTTGTGGGGGAAAGGAATTGGCGAACAGGGGCAATTAGGTCAGTTATAGTTAGTGTCCGAACAGACAAAAGTAAAAGCCATGAACACTGCACAAAGAGAGACTCAAAGTTCTCAGAGGTATACAAGTCCGTTTAAGCCATGTGACTAAGTAAAATGTATTACAATAACAGAACACAAGGATAATAAAGGCCTTTGTTAAGTTACATCAATCATGGTCAGTAACATGTATTAGCCTCGGTACAGAAGACATGGTAGCAATTCTTTCCTAGCGCTTTATTTCGCTTATTACACTCATCAATTTCTTATATGCTACTGATCTTTTCAATATCATCATTGTATGCAAGAGGAAGAGTCAGAGGACAGCTATAGTTACCGCTGTAAAACCAGACAGCCTTATCTAGCCAGGAGTAACCGACAGGAGGGTATTGTCACAACTAATTATATCATGACTGGGACAACTCTAGTGACGTATTCAGATAAGAGAGAATTATAGGAACCAGAATGTGAATGTGGAACAGGCCGAGAAGGAGCGTCATCTATCTCCCTAGTCAAAAAGAGCGTCTGAGTGAATAGGGGTGAGAGGGTAACTGAGAGAGTGAGTCAGAGTGTGAGTGAAGAAGTCAGTGGTGGAGTAAATGTGAGTGAGGGAATGAGTGAGTGTGTGCGAGAGTGAATGAGTGAGTGAATGTGAGTGCCTGGGAGAATATGTATGTATGTATGTGTGTGTGTGTGTGTGTGTGTGTGTGTGTGTGTGTGTGTGTGTGTGTGTGTGTGTGTGTGTGTGTGTGTGTGTGTGTGTTTTGTGTGTGTGTGTGTGTGTGAGTTTTAGTGAATGTGTGTGTGAGTAACTAGGAGTGTGAATGTAAGCGTATGTGAGTGATTGATTGAGTGAATTTGAGTGTGTGAATGTATGGCTGAGTTACTATGTGTATGTATGCATGCATGTGCGGGTGTGTGTCCGTGTGTGTGTGTGTGTGTGTGTGTGTGTGTGTGTGTGTGTGAGAGAGAGAGAGAGAGAGAGAGAGAGAGAGAGAGAGAGAGAGAGAGAGAGAGAGAAAGAGAGAGAGAACGTACCTTGATTGATTGCTCTCAAAGTCAGATCATTTTAATTTTGCATTACCCTCAACCCTTCCACAATGTTTGGTCTGAATCGGATAAAAACTGTTTTAAAAGACCTGGCAACTTCTCCTTCACGTTTGGTTAAAATCGCATAAAAACTGCTAGAGGTGGTTTGTTAACCCCCACACTCATGGAGCGAACTTTGCAATCGTCTTGTGAACTTAGGATTTGACTGACTGTTTTCAAAATTACATCACTTCATTATTGCTTTACCTTGAACCCTGCCCCCACGACTGGTTTAGACTGAAATGGAGCTGTGTATGTCGATTTTCGTTAAGCTTTCGACCTAGACTTTTGGCCTTAACCTTGAAACTATTGGTATTAAAATAACTAGATGTAGTCATGATTTTCGAGTCTTCAACTTTGGTTAAAAGCTGATAAAACTCTTTGATGTATTTTGATCACACACACACACACACACACACACACACACACACACACACACACACACACACACACACACACATGTCCATCAAAAAATGACACTCACGATTACATCGTAATGAAGCCCCCCACAGAACAATGACAATCCACCTACTTAGCCTCAGTTAAAGATCTCTTCGACCAACTAGTTGAAGTATCCGATTTCATGCAGCGTTCACATTCAGATGAGTTTGCGTTTTGGAACAACAACAAAATCAACAACAACAACAACTTGTCACCATCCCACCACCATTTTCAGTACACTATGTTGGTATGTTGCAGAACTGTTTGTTTGAATGATTTGCAAGTGTTTGTGTAACTTTTCACCACGCAAACATTTATATACTCCTTTCAGTTAAATATTTTAGCACTCATTATTTTAACCATCTGAAGCAATATTTTAACATTGCACCTACCAACCTACCATTACTCTATCACCTTCCTGCCATCTCCACCACCTCAAAACTACTCTAACACCATCCTGCCACCATCTTACAATAAACCACTTACAGTTCCTTCCTGCCATCTTACTCCCAACCCACCAACACCATACCACCGTCTTACTACCATCCAAACATAACTTACAGCACACCTTACCACAGTCCAACCATCTCCTTACCACTTTCTTTCCCCGTCCACTTTCCAAACACCACTCTACCACCTCACTATTGCTTCCTGATCACTTTATCCCTTCTGTCCCATCACATTACCACTTTCCTCCCATGCATTTTCCTACCACCATCCTAATACCCATCTGCATTCTGTGTGTCATCAGAAAACAGTACCACCCATAATATTAGCCGCAAATCCAATTCTTTCAGTCATCGGTACTGTTTTCAATAAATTAAGGAAGAAGTTAGACTTTTCATAATTATTAAACCCAGGAAACTATATTTTTTCTTTCGTAATATTTGCTGAACATCAACCTTTAATTGCTTGTTTCCTGGTGATAATTAAACCAGTGCAATATCTATTTTCGTTCTATGTATTAATTGCAAATGTAGGGTGTAGTTTAGTTATAAGTCAGATTTACACCATTATTATTTAAGTCACCAAACCTTCTCAGTTTCTGTCATTGACTCGAGCAAGCATAAGTAAAACCTCGTCTTTAGTGATAAATCTAACTTGTTGCACCTTAACAATCTCTAGTACGTAAATTATGTAACTTGTATATAGACATAGTTTGCACCAACTAAACTGAAGACGATATAAACACGCGATGCCCACAATAAATCGCTAAGAAGATAAGCTATGAAATTCTCAAAGCCACTTTGAATACAGTCTACAAACATACACCAATGAAGCTGGAAATAATACCTGTATTTATTGGTCTCGCATCAGCACGGTGATAACCTACTAGTATGCATCTGCAAACGCTTCCAGATATACATTTAAGCGTGGTGCATAATTCATCGAAGCCTTATGTTGGGGTGAATGTACTCTGTACAATGACTTCCTTGAAGATATCAGTGCAATGAGGCCTTCGAATATCTGTCACAGCTGTTTAGCCGAGTTTACCAATGTGTTTGCTTAGTGTAAAATGAGGACGACATGAAAAGGTGCATCAGCAGTTTGACTCGTATACGATCGATTCAGATTCTGAAGCTTGATTTGGGTGTGAACAAATAATTCTTTAGGCGGCAAGTGTAGTGCCACACATTTGATATTCATGTATGTATTTAGTAGTACTGTGATTTTAAGTTAGATAGGGTGTAACCTGAATATTAGTCTATAAGTTCCTACCCTAAGTAGTAATTCATATATTAATAATTACTGTAGGGCTAACTCTATTTTTTACATGTATGTATCTCTGTATCTATGTAGTGGGTGATGTAATTGTGGATGTTGAGCTATGGGAATTCCCCGTCTCGTAGAGTAACGAATAACAGACAGATGCGCCAACTTTTCTTGTCGTTGTTGGGCGCCGAGTTTAAACCTTAAACAGAGTAATGATGAATATACAATTCTTTCCGTGACCTAGTTGTGAAATGTTTGCTAATGAAGCTGCTAGAACACAAGTATGTAAGATTAGCAGTCCAAAAGGCCTAAATAATGTCATTTGTGAGGATTTAAAGTCCCGTTTATCTTGGCCGTCACTAGATGGCATGAGCTGCTCTCAGATTCAAATTGAGATAGTGATAGAATCAGTATCTAATTTAAGTAAGGATAAATCCCAAATTTTCCCCAATTCAATCAAAAGTCTTGTCGTCATGGGTACACTGCTAAATAAATTGTAAAGAGAATGGAAACCCACCATATTTCAAAAACACCACCTCATTTGACTTGAGCAGTGGCGTCCTTTAGTGCCCGACATACCCCACTTGCTGCCCAGACATCGTGTGTAACGGACGTTCGTTTAGGTGAGTCGTCCACATTTCTTCTTCCTCCCCCTATTTTTCTTTGTTTAATCCTTACTTATTATGAACTATGAGAAGTAATATTGTTGAGAGTTTAACGTAGAGTGACTTGCTGCCCAGACATCGTGTGTAACAGACGTTCGTTTAGTCCCCAGACACCGGCGGCGACGACCGTGGGAGCACGCCATTATTCCCAAGTATTGCCCATAGACTTTTACACTTACACTTGCACCACTCACGAGTTATTATTGCAAACCGAAGGTATTTGATGTGTTATTAATGATTCTATCAAGTGAACTTTTTTTTGTAGATAAGGAATAGAAGTATAAAAGTGATATGTTCTGTAACGGAAAGGAAAATTCAAATTCATCAACTGTTCTCTTTCTTTAAAATTAGTTTATTAGAAAAAATTATAATCAGGAGCGTGGAAGGGAACTTACTGGTTGTGAGTAATAATGTGATATTTAAGTTGTACCTCGAGGCTAAACAAGCCCGAGTGATTGAGGTGTTCCTAGTGATTGTATTTCTTTTTTTTAATTATTCCTCGAGGCTAGACAGGCCCGAGAGATTATGTATTTCTAGTGATTATATAACATTGTTGATGGTGAATTGTAAAAAATACTGATTTGATGTGAGAACCGAGAAAACTATATGAGGAGAATACCTTATATGGGTGAAAGATGAATACAAATAATCATTCTTATTGATTCGAGGCTGTGCCAGCCCGAACAGACAATTCATACCCGTAAAAGTGTCCCTGTCTTGAGGCCATTGTTGAGCCCAAGAGTAACGGCCAAAAAGAAAGTAAAGTACAACAACTCCATACCTCGCGTGAATCAAATTGTTTCGTCTGGTAATAATGTTAGAGGAATGATCACCCAAAAGCCTTAGTAACATTTACAATCTTCTCTCATACTAAAAAGGGTCATGTAATAAAAAATGTTTTTTTGTGGAAATTAACAATTATTAAAGTAAAGTATATAGCATTTTCTTTTCTTTATTAGTATACCTAATCAAGGAAATTATGTCCTCAAGCCAAATTCACTCCCCTTCCAATTCAAGATTCCTTCGCTGAGGGAACGACAACCACCTGAGGTACCGACTAAATCTAAATCTCGGCCAAAAACTACAAACGCTACCACAATTCATTCTTTTCATAAATATATACCATCCACTATACTAAGTCGAGTACCACTTGTATATCCATGGGTGAGTTGATCAATACCCACAACAGGTAAGAAAATACATACCCCTATCATCATTACACTGGTGTTAGCCAGTGCCATAAAAATTCATAGCTTTACACTGGTGTCAACTGGTGGGATAAGCTTCAGGTTTTACACAAGATATAATACAAGTACGCCGGAAATGGCCGCTACAGCAAATAACGTACAGTCTTCGAATAGTTTTCTGGAAGCTGTACAAACTGGCTACCTAGTTAAAGTATCACCAGGTATGGTATCTCACTTAAACTGAATGACCCAGTGTGGTGATGGGTGTCCAAACCTTATCAAGAACCTTGTCTTACAAAGAAAGGAAGAAGAAGAAGAAGAAAGGGAGGAGGAGGAGGAGGAAGAGAATTTCGTGGGTCAATTGCTCATCTGCGTCATGCCAGCATAGCTCAGCCAAACAAAGCTTCAGCATTTACAACCGTCAGAAGAAAAACAGGAGAAATATGCTAAGATTTCGCCACATGACTGGCTACGAGAAATGTAGCTTAATAATGATATCTTGGACACTGCCGCCCTTGTTTATACGTTCCCATTTTCCCCATCATAACTCCTGCAGTTTAGTGACATATTTTGTATTCTGTTTTTCGCAGTCAACGACATAATTAAACTAAAAGGGAGGTTTCGAAAATAGTTGCATGCTATAGCTCGACATACCCAGCTGAAACGTATATTTGGCTCAAATCATATCGATTGAGATTTTAAACCTTAATAAGAGAGTAACCTAGTCATTCCTTGTAATATAAGGTCATACAAAACAGCTTAAACTAGATGCCAGTCACTAAGGTGCGAAGTTTGGTACAATTGTATGGGGCAAATGTCTTCTTTATTTAGCCTGTTCTTTTTCATTATTTCCTATGTGTTGTAATCCCGTCAATCTGGCGCCGTTTTCTGTACTTAATCTCAGCGGGGAGAACACACACACACACACACACACACACAATTTTTTTTTTCTCTCTCTCTCTCTCTCTCTCTCTCTCTCTCTCTCTCTCTCTCTCTCTCTCTCTCTCTATATATATATATATAGCCAGACGCCATAATCCCGTAAGGGGTGGCCATTTGACTTTGAGTTAGTTGTTTTATGGGGAGGGGCACTGACCCTCCACCAACCCACTTGACACGTGGGAAGCACGTATGGTTTGGTTATATGGTTACCACCTAGTGTTGTAAATGGTTTCTTGGCTTACAGGAAACCACTTGGCTTGTCACTCAGTGTAAAGCCACCGGTAAAGGAAAGAAAAGCAATAAGAAGTGACATTAAAGATGGGACAAATAGGAAGAGAGGAGGGCAGGCACAAAAAAAGAATGATAGAGGCTAAGGAAGAACTAGGCAGCACTACATCAAGTGAGTGGATGACGGTCACCACCACCTATCACGATATATCTATATCTATATCTATATATATATATATATATATATATATATATATATATATATATAGTTACATAGCCTATGATTTCATCATCCTTTGTGGAATTTTAACGCACAGTATGCTGCATGTTTGATCACGAGCGTGTTCTGCCTCAGTCCCCTCTTCTACCGTTATAGTAGAGTAAGTCGTCCTTTCTGTTGTTCAGAGCAGGATTGGCAGCTCTTTGTCCCCTATGGCTTCATTTGCGTGTCCTTCTTACAAGTTGTATCAAGCTCTGCTGGCCCTTATATAATGAGCTCAGTCTCTGCATTATTGCCACTTAGATCTGCTCCTCATTTTGTTCACATCTCTGTCCTCCCCTGTACAGTTATTATTGTGAGTGCTCAGGAAGTCTCCAGCCATCTAGCAGCTGTGTGTAATTTGAGTATAACTGTTGTTGCATTTTTTCTTATACTGTGTAGCATAAGGTTAATTCTTAGGCCTAATAAGGTTTTTGTAATATATGTAAAGGTTCTTATTGTCAGCCATCATTAATAATATTTTGTATCTGTAATAATATATCTGGCATTCACTGAGTATTATCTGGTATCTCATTTTAACAGGGCTGACTTAGATAAATTTACTCTTGCTAATTTCGTGTTAATAGAGGCTATTGCAGTTAACCATATATTTAACCTGTTTTTTTTGCCATTACATTATCCTTATGAGTCCTGAATGTTTTGTTGTTAGTTTGAGCATTAAACTTTAACTTGTAATTTTACCTAACTCTTTTATTTTGAACCTGGACCTTTACGGGACAGTAGTGATTAATAGTATTCTCACTTAAAGTGTACATTATCTTTCTCTGTTCCGTAACATAAATTTGGCGACCTCATATCAGGATATTCAGGATATTATCATAAGGATATTGCTTGATATTTTGTGACTGTGATTTATTCATGATGTCTACTATTACTACACTTGATGAAGCCAAAGATTTTTTGTCAAATGTGCAAACAGTGTGTGATGTAGAAAACAGAACAAAGAATGAACTTAAGCTTGTTGCTCAACAATTGGGAATTGCAGTTCACTCTCATCATTCTAAAGATCAAATTGTTGGCATGATTAATAAAAGCTTGTTTATTGTAACTCCTCCAAATGACCAAATGCAGATTGAATTAGCTAAGTTACAGCTAGCTCTGCAGGAGGCTCGTGCTAAAGAAGCTGAATTTCAGGCAAATGCTAAGCAGGTGGAGTCTCAGGCTCGTATTCTGGAGGCTGAATTTCAGGCAAATGCTAAGGAGGCGGAGTCTCAGGCTCGTATTCAGGAGGCACAGATACAGGCACAAATTGAACTTGCCAGGATTCAGGCAGACCATGAGTATCGCATGAAACAAGGTGGAACTGGATCATCTAGCTCTGATGATTTTGATGTGGCTAAAAATGTTAAACTTGTCCCTTCTTTTAATGAATCTGATTTAACAAAGTTTTTCAGTTGTTTGAGAGGGTAGCTACAGGTTTTAATTGGCTCAAAAAGTATTGGCCAGTACTCCTTCAAACTGTTCTCACCGGTAAAGCTCAAGTAACTTATGCATCTTTGCCTCAGGATCAATCTGATAATTATGATGTAGTTAAGAGCTTGATTCTTAAGGCATATGAGCTTGTTCCTGAAGCCTATAGAGTAAAATTTAGGACAACTTACAAGCAAGATAAGCAATCCCATGTTGAGTATGCTAAAATCAAAGAAGATCTGTTAGAGCAGTGGTTAAATTCTAAGAATGTGGATTCTGATTTTGGTAAATTTAAGCAGATGATTTTGCTGGAGGACTTCAAGAGGGGTATTTATAAAGACGTAAGCCTATATCTTGATGAGAAAAGAATAGATAATTTGTCTGATGCTGCAGTTTTAGCTGATGAATATGTTCTCACTCACAAGAGATATTATAAAGAAAAAAGGAAAGCTGAGAGTAAGTACGTTGCCTCTACTCAGAGTACAGGTAACAGGAAAGAGAATAAAGATGATGTTTCTCAGGAAGTAAATACCAGCTTCACCTCTAGATTTCAGAAAAATAAATGTACTTATTGTAGTAAGCTTGGTCATACTACGGAGAAATGTTTCAGGAGACAGCGTGATGTGAACAAATAGGAGTCTTTAAATCTTCAGTCAATTGGTCTAGTGTCCACTCTTGAGAGTTCCCAGAATTCTTTAACTGAGTTAACTGAACCTGCTTTGAGGGGTAACTTAAATTCTCATGATGGAGCTCCTCTTTTGAGCAGTGACGTGGGTGACACTCTCAAGAGTTCATGTGCTAATTTCCTGTCTGATGGTTTTGTCAGTCCTCTGGACAGTAATGACAGGAAATCAGTTAAAATATATCGTGATACAGGTGCTTGCCAATCCCTCTTGCTGACCAGTGTTCTAGGCTCTAATGTTAATTCCTCTGATGAAACTGTAATCTTACAGGGTGTAGGGAATAATTACTTCTCTGTCCCTCTGTGCAGAGTGAATTTAGAGTCTGGTTTTGTTAATGGTTCCGTTATGGTTGGGTTGGTTGAGACACTCCCAATGTCAGGTGTAACTTTCTTACTTGGAAATGATATTGGTGGAAGTCAAGTGTGTCCAGCTCCTCAGTTGTCTAGTGAGCCAGTGGCTACAGCCCAGGATTGTGATGTCCCTGATGTGTTCCCTGCATGTGCTGTCACTAGGGCTAAGTCTAAAGTTACTGGTGATTTAGAGGATAATGATGATGATGATGTTATCCTAGCTGACACTCTTCTTGCTAATTTGGACCACTCACCAGATGAGGCAGTACCGCGTAGTGTTGATAATTTGTCTCGTCAAGAGTTGGTTGAGTTGCAGGTTGCTGACCCTGAGTTGAAAGGTCTAGCTAACTCTGCTTACAGTGAAGAAGAGTCAGCCGGTGCTTCTACTTGTTATTATGTAAAGTCAGGAGTACTTATGAGGAAGTGGAAACCCCCAGCAGCATCAGCCGACTGTGAATGGGAGGTTGTACATCAAGTTGTCATCCCTCGTGTTTGTAGGCAGGATATCATTAGAGTGGCTCATGATTCCAGTTTGGCAGGACACCTTGGAGTGAGGAAGACTGTGGCACGCATTTTGAAACACTTCTACTGGCCAGGTATCTTCAGGGATGTTTCCTGGTAATGTAAGTCTTGTCACACCTGTCAAGTTGTGGGGAAGTGTAATCAGACCGAAAAGGTTGCACCTCTAGTTCCCATTCCTCCTTTTGAGGCGCCATTCACCCGTGTGTTGGTGGATATTGTGGGCCCTCTTCCTAAGACTTCTTCAGGATTTTCTTATGTGTTGACCCTGATTGATATGGCTACTCGTTATCCTGAAGCCATTCCACTTAGAAATATCTCAGCAAAGAATGTGGTTAAGGAAATGCTAGGGTTCTTCACAAAGTTTGGTCTGCCCAAGGAGGTACAGTCAGACCGGGGAAGTAATTTCATGTCAAATGTTTTCAAGCAGTCTCTGAAAGAGTTGGGCATCACCCAGATCACGTCTTCAGCTTACCATCCCCAGACCCAAGGAGCGTTGGAGAGATATCATCAAACACTCAAATCGATGCTCAAGAAATACTGTTTGGAACATCAGAAAGACTGAGACAAAGGTCTTCCATTCGTTGTATTTGCCGCAAGAGAATCTCCAAATGAATCACTGGGCTTCTCACCTTTTGAACTACTGTTTGGCCATGAAGTAAGAGGACCCCTTAAGTTACTCAAGGAATGCTGGCTGTCGGAGGAAGATGATGTCAACCTGCTGGAGTATGTGATGAAGTTCAAAGAACGGCTGTCCACTGCTTTACAGCTGGCGAGAGAGAATTTAGGAGCTGCTCAGGAGAAGATGAAGACTTGGTATGATAAGAAGTCCAGGTTACGCCACTTTCAGCCAGGAGATCAGGCTTTGATTCTGCTACCAGTTCATGGGCAACCTCTTCAAGCCAAGTTTAGTGGTCCTTATTTCGTGGAGAAGAAACTCAGTGATGTCAACTATGTCATCGCCACACCCGATCGTAGAAAGAACAAGCAACTATGTCACATCAACATGCTAAAGTTATATCACAAGCGGGACGAAAATAATCCAGTCTGCACTGTAGCTGTTCCACCCGAGTCTGCAAGTGAAGCTCTTCCATGCAGTATGAGCCTGAGTGATAGTTTGGGGAAGAATCCTGATATCATGAATAATCTCCAGACTAAGCTTTCTCATCTAGCTCCCGAGGAAAGGCAGGAGTTTTCGGTATTACTGCAGGAGTACCCGCAAGTGTTCCGTGCCACTCCAGGAAGAACCACTGTGTTGATGCATGATGTCGATGTTGGAGACGCAAAGCCAATTAAATTGCCTCCTTACCGTGTGAACCCAGTGAAAGTTCCTCTCATCCAGAAGGAGCTTGGCTACCTGTTGGACCACAAGATGATTGAGCCCTGTCAGAGCGAGTGGAGTTCTCCTGTCACTCTGGTCCCTAAGCCGGGTGGGTCACAGCGGCTTTGCATCGACTACAGACGTGTTAATCAGATAACCAAAACAGACACTTACCCTCTCCCTTGTGTGGAAGATTGCATAGACAAGATCGGAAAGGCTAGGTACATAAGTAAGTTTGATTTGTTAAAGGGATACTGGCAAGTATCTATGACTGAACGTGCTAGGGAGATCTCATGTTTTGTAACACTAGGAAAGACTTTTGCATGTTCTGTAATGCCGTATGGTATGAAGAATGCACCAGCCACATATCAGAAGCTCATGAATGTTGTAACAGAGGGTTTGGCAGGGTGTGTTGTTTATATTGATGATGTATTAATCTTCAGTGACAACTGGAAAGATCACCTATGCCATGTCAGTAAATTTCTTGAGCGTTTGGTTCAGGCTAATCTTGTAGCTAATTTATCAAAGTGTGAGTTTGGTCAAGCTAAAGTTCAGTACCTTGGGTATGTCATTGGTGATGGACATGTTGCACCACCAGGAGCTAAGGTTCAGGTTATAAGTGATCTTCCCTGACCTAAAAGTAGGAAAGAGCTACAAAGATTTTTGGGAATGGTAGGTTATTACAGGAGATTTGTTCTTAACTTTTCAATTCTTGTATCACCACTTACAGACCTACTGAAAAAGGGAGTTGAATTTGTATGGGCCGATAACTGTGAATCCTCTTTCAACAAACTTAAAGCTATCCTGTTAAGTCAGCCAGTGCTTGCTACTCCAAATTTTGCTAAGCCTTTTAAGATGTCTGTTGATGCAAGTGATACAGGAGCTGGGGCTGTTTTGCTGCAAGAGGATGATCAGAGTATTGAACACCTTGTATCTTATTACAGTAAGAAGTTCACTCCACCTCAAAAGAACTACTCAACTACTGAGAAAGAGCTTTTGGCCTTGATTTTGGGTTTACAGCATTTTTCATTTCATTTGTGTTCTGGTTTTGAGCCCATAGTCATTTATACCGATCATAACCCACTGAAATTCCTTAGTAAGTTTAAAGATAAAAATCAGAGATTGACAAGATGGAGTCTACTTCTTCAGGAGTATTCATTAGACATACAACATGTCAAGGGGAAAGAAAATGTTATTGCAGATTGCTTATCTAGACTTTAGATAGATTGTTTTAGAGTAATAAGAAATTTCCTTTGTAAATTTCTTTTTCTTTGTGGGGAGGTGTTACATAGCCTATGATTTCATCATCCTTTGTGTAATTTTAACGCACAGTATGCTGCATGTTTGATCACGAGCGTGTTCTGCCTCAGTCCCCTCTTCTACCGTTATAGTAGAGTAAGTCGTCCTTTCTGTTGTTCAGAGCAGGATTGGTAGCTCTTTGTCCCCTATGGCTTCATTTGCGCGTCCTTCTTACAAGTTGTATCAAGCTCTGCTGGCCCCTATATAATGAGCTCAGTCTCTGCATTATTGCCACTTAGATCTGCTCCTCATTTTGTTCACATCTCTGTCCTCCCCTGTACAGTTATTATTGTGAGTGCTCAGGAAGTCTCCAGCCATCTAGCAGCTGTGTGTAATTTGAGTATAACTGTTGTTGCATTTTTTCTTATACTGTGTAGCATAAAGTTAATTCTTAGGCCTAGTAAGGTTTTTGTAATATATGTAAAGGTTCTTATTGTCAGCCATCATTAATAATATTTTGTATCTGTAATAATATATCTGGCATTCACTGAGTATTATCTGGTATCTCATTTTAACAGGGCTGACTTAGATAAATTTACTCTTGCTAATTTCGTGTTAATAGAGGCTATTGCAGTTAACCATATATTTAACCTGTTTTATTTGCCATTACATTATTCTTATGAGTCCTGAATGTTTTATTGTTAGTTTGAGCATTAAACTTTAACTTGTAATTTTACCTAACTCTTTTATTTTGAACCTGGACCTTTACGGGACAGTAGTGATTATTAGCATTCTCACTTAAAGTGTACATTATCTTTCTCTGTTCCGTAACAATATATATATATATATATATATATATATATATATATATATGTGTGTGTGTGTGTGTGTGTGTGTGTGTGTTTAAGTCAGCGAGGCTGAATGTAACTGCTGCTTGTCCATTACTTAATTTCTGCTCAATGCTTCTTACGCGTCAGGCTAAACTATACTGATTTTCATTTAGACTCCTTAGTTGCCGTCCAGATGGTGGCGCATTGGTAACGTCTCGCTCCTTCCTGGGAACATTTTAAGACCAATCTGATGGCAGGTTGACCGAGACCTCATTATTCTTTCGGCGGAAGCCGACTGAGCTATAACTATTTATAAGTATATGTCTGTGGCTATATCTACCATTAGATAGATAGATAGACAGATAATAAAACAAGTTGTATATGTGTGTGCTTGTCTGTCCGTTTGTTCGTTTCTTTTTCGAGAACGGTAATAAATATCGGCCGAATTCTTTCTGCATTAGGTCGGAGTAAGTCCAGGAAGACTCAAAAGAATACGAAATAAAGTTTGTTGATTGAGCTCGGGGCGACTGCGCTAAATTGTTGGAAACTGCGACACGCGAAAATGTCGATCTGTCCGTTTCTTCGTTTCTTTCATGAAAGTGATAGTAGATATTAACTTAATTCTTTTTAGATTAGCTCGAAGTAAGTCCAGGGACTGTCAGAAATATGTCAAAGAAATTTTTTTGGAATAGTGCGCAATGAGAGGGCGCAAAATTGTTGACAGTCGCGACACGAAAATATGCATAAATACCATAAATACCTTTTTCAATTTTTTGGTCAGAATCTGGCCACTGCAGGATCAATAACTGTATGGAAACAATGATGATGGTATTTGGAAACATTTTGTGGTGGACAGGCTACTAGTTTGTCCTGCCAACTTTTGTAAGCAAGCAGTTGTATATCCATCTATCTTTATATATATATATATATATATATATATATATATATATATATATAGTTATAATTCAGAAAAGTACAACACACAGCTAAGCAATTGACCGTGCGCACAAATACCTTCAGAGGCATAAACGAGGACCAAATCAGGGGAATTATGATCACAGGGGAGGGAAATGGAATGCCACATTACAAGGTAATGCATATAGTGGAGAAAAACACCAGTTAACATATACACTGTGCAGGTTCAAAAAGGAGGCGAGGGGTGATGGATGTGATGGATATGATAAGTACTCTAATTTTAAAACTAAAAATGTAATAGGCAAACAAACAGAAGTAAGCTCCAACCTCAACACTGGGGTTCATTGGATAATGCTTGTAATGCACTGGAATAAACTACTGGGGGAATCACACTGCAGAGATTAATACCAAGTCACAGGACAAGACAAAATACTGAGGAAAGGACACTGAGGGTATTATCCCTATTCACAAGGGTGATATTACCAATAGCATATTAATATGCAAGGAGAGAAAAAGCCAGACGGTCTACTTATGCCAAAGGTCTACAATGTCCAGTTTTCAGAACGCTAAGGGAGTCAGTTCGGCTCAGAACATACCGAAATTCAAGTGGTGAGGGAGGGGGACAGGACGGAGTGTCTGGTTTCAGTCGGGAGCAGTGTGGGGAACGCACTTTCTGACGGCTTATTTGCGAGTGAGGGGGTGACGTAACATGATATAATGAAGCAACTGTTATAAATACTAAATGATGAAATGGTGTGGGATGGTCGTAGGGAAACATAGCATGGTGTAATAAGTGGAAATACTCCGTAACTTACGGCAATACACGTGGGAAATACGCGAGAGTATAATATAGTAAGAACATCATATGGACACTAAATTCAACGCACAGCTCATGTAGGAACGGAAAAGTAAAGAAACAGCTCATTACTGAACAAACACACTGATGCGCGGTGAGCTAGGCGAGCGAGCGTCATACAATCAGACATAGAGACATATATCACCATTATCCTTCACCTCTCGTAACACGGCCACCCAGAAAAACAGAACTTCTACGGAAATTCTGACTGCATTCTGGATAATCCATCTGTCAATACACTGTAAACACCATTGATAATCTGGACTGACAAGTCATACCCTTTCAAAAACAGACTCCAGCAAGTTAGTCGCCGGTTCTTATTCTTATATTTATCAAGAAACTTCAAAGGGTGATGATCAGTATAAATGATTACAACTGTGCCAGACTGTGGCAAATACACAGAGATGAACTGGAGAGCAATGATCAGGGCCAGATGTTCCTTTTAAATGACTGAGTAGTTGCACTGAGCAGAATTAAATTTCTCACTGATATAACTGACTGGATTATCTATACCATCTTAATCGGTCTGCATTATCTTTGTACAGTACCAGTGCCAAGATTGCTTTCATCGACAGGTAACTTGAAAGGAAGGTCAAAATTGAGTGCAACGAAAATTCGTTAGGTAATTAAAAGCTGCCTAATGGTCTCAGTGGAATCTTGGCACTATTGCGACCAAACATATTTACAATCCCTCTTCAAAAGATCAGTAAGGGGTGCTACCACATGAGAAGAATTTGACACTAATCTCCTGTAGCATCCCATCATACCAAGAAATCTCTGGAGCCCTCTTATATTTGTCGGCTGTGCAAATTTTCAGATAGCCTCTACGTTACTGAAAGGAAGGCAAACCTTGGCATGACCAACATTATGTCCAAGGCACCGATCATGAGCTCTAAGAAACTCACATGTGGGCAAATTATGAACAAGAGATACTTCAGATAGTCTGGTAAACTCGACCTTCAACTGTGACGCATGTTCATGCCAGGTAGTACTGTATATGACGATGTCATCAGTGTAAACTGTAACACCAGCTTCACCACTCATTACGTAGTTCATGAGTCTGTGGTAGCTAACTGGGGCAATCTTCATCATGAAAGCCATTATTTCAAATTGGAACGTACCCTCAGCTGTTACAAATTTAGAGATGTCTTTGGCTAGCTCAGTCAGAGGTACTTGTCATTAACCACGAGGCATGTCAAGTTTAGTGATAAATTTTAAGTTTCCAGTACTATCAATACATGCATCTACACAGGGAAGTGGATAAACGTCTGACTTACTGAAGGCATTCACATTCCTGTAGTCAACAAAAAACCTATAGGTATTATCAGATTTCGGCACTAGAGTTACTGAGGAACTGCTTTCACTAATACATGGACTAATTATTTTCATTTCTAACAAGCAATCTAGTTCCTGCTGCAGTACTGTTTGTCGACTTGGGTAGACACGATATGAGGGTAGTTTAACAGGGGAAGCATTTCCGATGTCAGTGTCGTGGCACATGACGGTTGAATGCCTTGGACAATCACTGAATACACTGGGGAACGACTGCATTAAATTCAGTTGCTCCTCCTTCTGTTCTGGATTAACCCCTTCACCCACGTTAACACACTTGTCTTCTTTTGGGTATGGGGGTGACCCCAACTCGTTGATGCATTTGTCGTCCGTAAAGTGTAAAAACTTTCATCAGGGAAAAAGTTTTCAGCCGATCAGCATCATTTCTGGAGGCTTCATTGCTTGACTAGTGCTTTTTAAAAGTAATGAATTGGCAACAGTGGGTCCTGACGCGGGGAAGAGAGCGGACAGGTTATTCAGTACCAAATGAGCTGTGAGTGGGGGAGGTACTGTGCAGTTTGGCACTTTAAATTTCCACTCTTACCCACATCCTGCCCGTGCAACATATTTCACTGTACCAATAGTGCTTATGTATAGTTGTTGGGCACTTGTGATTAGATTTGGTGTTTGCGACAGGAAATTTGGTGTTTGTGAAGCATTCCCGGTCGTTATCAGCCATTGGCCCAACAAAGATTGTGCTACTGTTTCTAATCAACTACACTGCCTCTACCTTGCACCAAATATGAGTATTCAACTATAATGATAGTGACAGTGAATCATGAAAATGTAGTGTGCATATCTAGTGTACAAGGAATTGGTGAAATACGTGAAAGGAGCTTAGAGGAAGGCAGGAAACCGCCCTACAGTCACGACACGATGTGGGTACACCATAGTTTTTCGCATTTTTCTCAAAAACTATGAGCCCTAGATTCACCATTTTAGCTCAAATGAAACCAATGAAATTCTGCATAGGATGATAAAATAAAAACATAACATGCGAGAAAAGATTTTCAGTAGAGCTCCCCCCCAAAAAAGCTGTTGCCTGTCAGAAATGGGTTTTACTTTTTCGTTTATTACTCGAACACCATACCTCGTATCAAACTGGGACTTCCAGCTTTCAAAAGCTAATAAAATCCTCTTTCTAATGATTGTATAACATGTAGAGATTGATTAGTAAACATTTGACTTATGATGTTGGGAAGTGAGATGTTTGCTCATGAATGATTGTTCTCGGGGACATACAGTATGTATATTGTGTGTGTTTTTTTGCTTATCATGTAGAACAAACAACGACGAATAGGAATATGTAGGGTTTGTGGCAAACTATATATGTTTGTGTGGTGAAAATAAGCCAAGAATACGTTTTTTTTAATGCATGGCAGGCAGGGGGGGGGGGAGAAACGCCGATGTGTCTTAGAACACAAAACTTATTAAACTTATGCGTGTGCGAAATGGGATGAGAAAACTTACTTGGGAGCTCCTTCTTGGCCTTCAGATTGCTCTGCTACTGCACTGCAGTCTACAAGCTGAGAGGACAAATGGGCTGTTCAGCAGGTTCAGCAGCACCAGGCTCCACAACCAGACTGCAAACAACACTGGGCAGGGGCTAGGGTCGATAATAGGGCTCCAACATGTACACATGACAGAGTTGATGTCTCTTGTGTCGACCTGGCGCCTTGATCAAGTAGTCAGTGGAGTTGGTCTTTCTGCAAACTCAGTAACAACCCAAAAACTTGGCAGAAAGAGGGTGGCTGGGTAAGGGCAAGAGTACCAGAACTTCATCATCTTCTGCTAGTTCTCTCCTGGGCGTCCTTGTCATACCACTCCTTCATAGCACATTGGATCTCCTTAAGCTTCTCCTGGGCAACTTGCATGCAGCGGGAAAGTCTCTCCTTGATCTTCATGACACAGCACAGTATATCCGTAGGGGTATGTGTACATTCAATTACTTGGGTAGAGCGATGAGTCAGAATGGAAGTTTTGAGGAAGAGGTGCTTGGAAGGGTACAGCAGGGAAGGAAGGTTGTTAGTTCACTGGAAGTGGTGATGAGAAACAGGGAGGTGAGCATGGAAGTTAAGATGCCACTTCATGATAGTATTGTGATCCGTACCCTGATGTATACAAGCGAGGCATGGACCTTGCTAGAGGGGAACAAGTCAAGAGTAAGAGCAATGGAAATGAGTTACCTGTGGAGTGACATGGAGGGACAGGTTGACGAATGAAGAAGTGAAAGAATGTTGTGGGGTGGATGTGGATGTGACTGAGAAAATTAGAAGAAATGCACTGAGGTGGTTTGGACATGTGGAGAGAATGGAGAATGAAAAACTGACTATGAAGGTGTATGTAGGTGAAGTGGATGGAGGGAGAGGGAGGGGGAGACCGAAGATGAGGTGAAGGGATGGAGTTAAGAGGTATATGAGGGAGGGAGGAGTGAGTTGGGGGGAGGGCAGCCAAACGGTTGATGACAGAATGACTTGGAGGCGTTTTGATTGTGGCCATGCTTTGCAGGATTAGGGGCTTGCACTATAGATAGATACTTTACCAACATCAGGGGTCCTCTCACTTGATGTCCAAACACCAACTCATCTGGGGAGAATCCAAGCAACCCTGTTTGAAATTATCGTGTTATAAAGAGCGGGAACGGTATACCGGTACCTCTGTCCCAGTCTTGACCAGTTTCTTCACAGTACTTTAGGAGCATACTCCTCAGAGTCTGATGGTAACATTCAAGTGTGCCTTGGGACTAGGGGTGGTAGGCACTAGAAGTGATTTGAATGATGCCTAACTTCTTCAAACTCTGCTCAAAGATCTTAGACTGGAAATTGCAGCCTTGGTTGAATTGCACTTCACAGGGGAGACCAAACTTCATGAAGAAAGGCAGCAGTTCCTCCACTACTGCTTTTGCATGGATCTTTCGAGAGGAATTGCCTAGGGGTAATGTGTGGCTGTGTCCATCAGGGTCATAATGTAACTACACCCTGTGGAAGTCTTAAGAAGAGGTCAGTGATGATCCTCTTGAAGGGGAAGGTAAAGACAGGTATGGGCACAAGAGCACTCATGGTGATGGCATGGCTGGGTTTCAGAGCGACTTGACACAAGTGACATGTGCTAATGGCCTGTGCCACATCTGCTGCCATGCGAGGCCAGTGGAAGTGTGTGCGGAGCCTCTGCAGGATCTTGCGTACTCCCAGGTGACCAGCCATTTGTACATCATGGGCCATCTGGATAATCTGTTGACAACACTGATCAGGTACAACAATCTGTTGAAAGTGCCATGTCTCATCTTCAACAATATCTTATAAGGGTCCCCATATTCTCCACAATATTCCATCCTTCATACAGAAGATTCACACTTCTTTTAACTCTCAATCACTGACACTGCAACCTTTTAAAATGAGCTGACAATAGGATCATTTTCCAGTAATTACTTAGTCCTTCTGGTCAAATCTCACCGAAGGAAGGCAAGGGGTCATCATAACACAAATAAGCCATAAAGGCACCTTCAAGAACTAGGGGGTTGTGTCAACATTATCCTTTTGCTTTCTCTTAACAGAGAGAACCTTTTTACTCTTCATGCTCTCATCTACGTTACTGATTACACCAGAATCACACTCAGCTGCCTGTTTCATAGACCTAGTTACCACACACACCGTAATCACTTCTGGGTGCCTACCCTCCAACTCAGCTGTACCATTTACACTCACAGAACCTTAGATACAAAAAGGGTTAAGAATGATCTTTGCTCCAGCTACGTCATTCGCTAACGATAGAGTCACACCTGGAACAGACAAATGCTCCACTAATCCAACAGCTGCTTTATAATTCACAAGATCACAGACAATATCGACTGTGACTTCATGGTAAATGTGGAACCCATCTACACCTCTGAATGTACATTTTCGGTGATCTTGAGAGGTTCTTCCATTGGATTCAGTAACAAACTGCCAATGGCTGTGTTAGATATAATTATGAAAAGAAGATTCTCCTGATGCACTCTCGGGAGAGTCTCCTTTCCTGAGGCCCAAAAGCAAGTGATGACTAAATCTCTTCAACCAGGGACTACTTACACATTGGTCCAGTCAAAATTTATTACTCACTGAAATCCATCGCAGAGATTTGAATGTGCTATTGCTTCTATACATCCTCCCTCCTCCTCCTCATCATCAGTAACACAAGCAGAGGTTATGGAGACCTCTGCTGCTAGGCAGAAGCACACTCGCAGCAAGAAATCCCTCAATGAGAGTCTTCCTCCTAAAGTTCAGCCCTCAGGGCCCTCTTGAAGGACCCTTGGAGGTTCCAGAGGTGTCAGCTTTGGGCATCACCACTCTCCCAGAGACCTTGACCTTACAGTGGCTGATACCCTCTGTGACCTCGGTTGTGGTTGGCAGCCTGCCGAAGTCCACACCATCCCCCCCCGGAATCATAATGCCTAGGAAAAGAGGCTTGTGGACAATTCTGTGAGGAGGACTGGGAGCACTTCCCAGTATTCTTTATCTCTGAGCATTAAGCCACAGTGGTTGGCTGCTATATGAGAGTACATAAGGAAAAAGTGGCAGTAACGTACCCCCCCTGTCACTAAAGGTGCTGCAGGTGCTGGGAAGGCCCCTTCCTGGGGTCCTCCCAAAGCACCCTCCTAAGAAAGTCACCTTCACCATCTTGCAGTAGAATTGCAGAGTTCTGCGAGCCATTTGGGAGGAATTATCATTCCTCACATGGAGGTTCCAGCCAACATGTGTGTGCTTGGAGGAGACGATGGTAGGACTCTCCAGTCCTCCTACAAGTTACTGTACCTTTTATCCCGCCATGATCCTGCCGAAGGTCGTCACTGTGGGTCTGCAATTTTTATTTCTACCTCACAAGGCGTGCTCTTTAACCTTTCAATGTTAACTCCCCTTTGGAAGTGATCACTGGTTGTACCCACCTCCACTGCTATCATACTGTTCTCTGTCTATTCTTCTCATAACTTGTCTATTGAGAGGGGAGGATATCAATGCTCTTTTCCATCAGCTTCTCTCTCCTTTCTTAGTTCTGGGTGATTTTAATTGATGGCACCCTCTGTGGGGTGACCTTGTGACTAACCACAGATGGACTATGCTGGCAGCTGCTGTTGAAGACTTGGACCTCTGCAATCTTAATAGTGGTGAAGTGACGCACTACCACGCACCTATTAATTTGCCGTCTGTATTGGACTTGTCTGTATGGTCATCAGATGCATTTATGAACTTCATTTGGAGAGTTGTGGAAGATTTGTGTCGGAGTGACCACTACCTCATTTCATGGTTTCTTCAGAAGCTATTCCATCACCTCATGGCCCTCACTGGCAAGTGGACAGCGCAGACTGGGATTTATATCATAGTCTTTCTAGGGTAGAGCACAGCAAAGAGGAGTTTGAGGGAGTAGAGGAAGCCGTTGCCAATTTCACCCTCATACAGTGGTCTGCTGAGCATTCCATTCCTCAGACTGCTAGGATTCTTAACCGCTGGCTGGTCTCCTGATGGTCCGAGGAATACAGTCAAGCTGTAGCAGAATGACACTGGGTCTTTGGATGATACTGTCATCACAAGATGGGCTTTTATAGAGGTGAGTATAAGTGACCCAGGATTCAGGCACAGCAAGTCCTTAGAGAGGCATGAGGCACGTCATTTGCATCCTACATGTCCTCCCTTAATGCCCAGACACCCATTTTGCAGGTATGGAAGCGTGTCCGCAAGATATCGGGGACCTAAACCTCTACTCCCCCACCTGTTCTTGGCATAAATGAGGATACCGTAGCTGATAGTACTGCCGTTGCCAACAGCAATGCAAAGACATTCAGAGGAGTCTCTAGACATGCCTAGAAGTCCCCTTGCTGTTCAGCATGTACTGGAACTGTAAGAGTGTAACAAAGTGGACTTTATGTCCTTTGGTACCGAAGACTATAATGTGCCTTTTACCATGAAGGATCTGTGCATTGCCTTTTCCCTCACTCGAAATATAACTGTCCTTAAGCCTGGTAAGGACCCCTTCATTGCTCTAATGATGTGCATGTTGAAGTTATTTGAAAAGATGGTCAGTGCCTACCTAGTATGGTTTCTCAAAAAGGGGGTTATCTTTCCCCTACTCAATGAGGCTTTCGATGTTCACATTCTGCCGTTGACACTCTGGCACAGATGGAAGCCACCATCTGTCAAGCTTTTGCAAAGAGCCAGCACATGGTACTTGTCTTCTTCGACCTTGGAAAGGTTTATGACACAACATCGAGGTTTGGCATACACCGTGCTTTCCACTCACTTGGCCTTAAAGGTAATCTTCCCCTTTCCATCCGTTCCTTCCTTCGAGACCGCACCCTCAGGGTCAGAGTGAGTAGTGCCCTATCACATCCCTTTTCACAAGAAGAGGGTGTCCTGCAAGGCAGTATCCTCAGCATCACTCTGTTTGGCCTGGTCATTAATGACATAGCAAACAGTCTTCCCAGGGCTATCCACTGCACACTTTATGTGGATGATTTCTCTTTATCCTATGCTTTTCTTCACCTTGATGTTCCTGAGCATCACATCCAATTAGCATTTGCTCACATCATTTGATAGGCGGACTCTCACAGGTTTCGCTTTCCTCTCATGAAAACTGTTCTATGCACTTTCCGTGGGTGAGGGGTTCCTCTTGTGATCCAGACTTTTCCCTCTATAGTAAGGAGACTTCCAGTAGTTGAGCAGACTTTCTTCCTGGCCATAGTTTTTGACTGCCATCACACATTTGTTCCTCATCGAAGAAACCTGAAGGTCACCTGCACAAAATGCCTGTCTCTTCTTCGTGTGCTTTCCCTTGCTCTTAGGGAGTGGATCATATGGTTCTTCTCCGGTTACATCGGTCTCTGACACTGTCTAAGTTGGATTATGGCTGCCAATTGTATTCCACTGCAACTCCACCTAGCCTCCAGATTATTGTTTCCATCCACCATGCTGGAGTCCAGTTGGTAGTGGAAGCTTTTCTATCATGCCCCATTCCCAGTCTCTTTGTTGATGCAGGAGTATTGCTGCTTGACTTACACAGTCTTTGACTGCCTGATTTTGGTACAGGGCACAGTGCCTTCCAGGTAATCCAATTTGTCCCACCCTATCAAACACCTCTCTTGACCATGTTTTTTCTGCCTGCATAGGGTTTCTGCAACCTCTCAGTTTTTGAGTAAGGTTGCCTCTTGGTCAACTGTCCCTTCCTCGAGCTTCCATTGCAGCACGAAACTCCTGTCCATGGCGCAGGTGTAGTTCCCGGCAGTGGACTTCTGTCAGTTGCTATCAGCACCTAGGGCTGAGTTTCTAGGATGTGTCACCAACTGTGGCAGTCTCAACTTTTACCGCTGAGTTAATTTCTGCTGAGCTGTCTGCCATCTTGCTAGCTCTTCATACGCTGTATCCCCTACAGGTGGGAATGTATGTTATTTATTGTGATTCCACTGTGGCTCTCTCTTCACTTGAAAACATTTATTCTCTTCACCCACCTGTCACAAATTTATTTATATGGATCATTTTATGTCATAGACGTGGCCATATATTCCAATTTTGCCGGGTTCCTGCACACGTCTCTGCTGAGGGAAATGAGTGGGCAGATTAGGTGGCTAAAGCTGCCTCTTCTAGTCCTGCTTCTGTTTGTCCTCTCCCCTTTAGAGACCTTTTTCCCTCAGTCCACTCTCCCATTCACGTTGCTTGGCAATAAAGATGGGAGGTTGTAATGGCCACCACCAAGATAGAGGAGATCACAGCCAGAGTTATGGCCATACATCTGTGTGCGAGGCCACAACAACGAAACAGCTATAACCCATCTGTGGATGGGGCATACGTGTTAACACATGCTTACCACATGTCCAGGGAAGTACAGCCTTATTGTGATGACTGCTTGGTCTCCCAACTGTACGACACTTGCTGGTCAAGTGCCATATTTTCAGGGGCCTGCGAGGGCCATACCTGTCCCGGTGTTGGGGGGAAGACAGAACGTTCAGTCTCTCCCTGATCCTGGGAGAGATGTGTCTCTCCCTGGGACATGAGGTACTTCTCTTTATAGAGAAAGCTGACCTCCATATGCTATAGGTCATAATGTATCCCTTTTTGTTCATTTGCACATTTCATATGGCGCCATATGACCTCACTCTTGCAGCGCCAAGGAGCTGATCAACCAATCAATTAATCCATCAACCTTTCCTCTCAGAACCTTCATTCTCGTCATCGGTATACGTTCTGCCAGGGACTTTCCAATGGTGATCTTCTCACCTTTCTTTGAAACTCTTGGTCATCCTCCTTTTGGATCTTTGGCGAAAGCATTGCCATTGAATTGACATATCAAAGACGTTCGATCGAGTCTGACATAAATATTTTAATTTTCAAATTGCTCTCTTCCAGTTTCTGTTCTTCTAGCAGTGCCTTCATCTCGGACTTCCATTATGGTCGTTCTATAGCTGCTTTTGTAGCCGGCCACCGTTCTTCTTCTGGAACTATCAGTAGATGCGTTCCTCAGGTATCTGTCCTATCACCAACTCTCTACAATTCATCAATGACCTTCTAAGCTCTATATCTAACCTTATCCACTTGTACGCTGATGACTCCTTCCTTCACCTTTCCATTCGATTCTCACAACGTACATCTCAGCAGTTATTTCAACAAACAAGGGATAATGCTAATGCACACGTAATGTCTCACTTGGCTCATATCTCATATTGGAGTAAAAAAAATTGTGTTGTTTATAATGTATCAAAAACTCAATTCGTACATCTTTTGACGTCAAAATGTTCCGCAGAAGTATCCTCTAATTTTCAACATTCTCCAACCAAATTCTGCATCATCTTTGAATATACTCAGGGTTAAACCAGAGAGAGAGAGAGAGAGAGAGAGAGAGAGAGAGAGAGGCATGTTCAGTTGTGTGGAGAGGCAGGCAGGCAAATGAAGAAACGAAAAAATGTTTTGTGGTCTTGAAGTGAACACGCATAATACATTAGGGTAAATATTGTGATATGATTTTGGCCATGTGGAGGGGATGAAGAATGAGAACCTGTCTGAAAGAGTGTATATATGTACGGTGGAGGTGGAGGGGAGGGGGAGACTAATTATTAGACGAAGGTTAGGGTGGAGAAATGTATGAGAGATGTGTGTGTGAGTTTGAGAGAGGGCAGCCTGTTTGTGGGGAACTGGGTGACAGGCAATTCGCTTGTGTTCACCACTTACGGGAGTAAAGCGTCTAGTCATAGCTAGACAGAAGATATATCTTTCACTACCACCATCTCCACCCACCTCTCTCATTTCCTCTTTTATTGGGAACCAGAGAAAATTTAAATAAAGTTATGCTGCATGCATTATTCACATCCATCTGAATGAATTTGGGATACTGTTTGACATGGGAATATGTACTTCATTATAATTCATTGTAGCTCTATTTTTTCCCAAAATGCTTGAAATGTAACTAAACTTCTTACAAAATATTCACAGTTTTACAAATATGTATTTTTATTTCCATATATATATACGAACAAAACAACAATTTTGGAGGAAAACCAACCTCGTGAACAGGCAGGATTCCGAAGCGGGTATTCGACCATTGATAATCTACATACAATGAACCAGCTAACTGAGAAAACTACAGAATATAATAAACCACTGTGCTTAGGTTTTGTTGATTATGAAAAGGCTTTCGACTCAGTGGAGCACATAGCAATTATTAATTCATTGCGAGAACAAGGAGTGAATGAGAACATTGTAAACCTGCTCGAAGACATATATAAAGAGGGAACTGACACAGTTAAATTACATAAGGACTCAGAAAAAATTAAGATTGAGAAAGGCGTGCGTCAGGGAGATACAATTTCACCAAAATTATTTACAGCATGCCTAGAAAGTATTTTCAGAAAGCTAGACTGGGAAAACAGAGTGGACATTGATGGAGAAAAGCTAAACCATTTAAGATTTGCAGATGACATTGTCCTAATCTCAGAAACAGCGGAGGCATTGCAAGAAATGTTAAATGACCTGAACAGAGAAAGTCAGAAAGTAGGACTGAAGATGAACCGAAGTAAAACTAAAGTAATGTTTAATCCACAAACACCAAAGAGCGTCATCAGAATAAGCGATGAAATTCTTGAAGAAGTTGAGGAGTACAACTACTTGGGACAAGTACAAAAATTAACGAAAGATCTTGATAGCGAAATAAAAAGACGCATTACAATTGGATGGAAAGCTTTCGGTAAACATACAGACATTATGAAAAGTAGATTCCCGGTTTGTATGAAACGAAAAGTATATAACGAATGCATAATTCCAGCTATGACGTATGGTTGTGAGACCTGGAAACTGACAAAATCAATGAAAAATAAATTAATCCGTTCTTAGAGAGCAATGGAAACGTCAGTGTTGGGAATATCTTAAAGAGACAGGAAAAGATCAACTTGGGTGAGAGAGCTGACTAAAGTCAAACAGAAATGGAGGTGGGCAGGCCATATAGCAAGAATAAGGGATAACCGATGGATCAAGAGGCTTACTGACTGGACACCAAGAGAATGTTAGCGTAGCAGATAAAGGCCAGACATGAGAAGGAGAGATGAGATAGAGAAATTTGCAGGGAAAACGTGGCAAAGATTGGCTCAGTCAAGGAATTCGTGGAAAAGATTGGGGGAGGCCTTTATTCAGCAGTGGACTAGTTACGGATGATATATATATATATATATATATATATATATATATATATATATATATATATATATATATATATATATATATATATATATATATATATATATAAAGAGTAATTATGGTAGCCTAAGACTGTCGAGGTCAACCAATATGTGAGAAAGAGTCATATCATATAGTTTATTCAGCTGTGCATCTTATGGCACTTCCGTTAACATTATTTTAATTACGGGTTTGTTTTCACTGGGTTTGTCTGGTTGTTTGTTTGTCTGTCTGTCTGACTTCACAACTTTACGTGAAAACTACTGACGCGATTTAGACTAAAATTACAGGGATGGTGGGCTATGACCTTCTGATCTCCTGATTAAATCTGGGGCCAAAATGGGCCCAGGCCCAGGCTGTAGGCTCAAAAAATGTAAAACAAAAGTTATAAAATCTTATTTTCGCCATATCTCCTTTCAAATTCGTCGTATCGACATGAAACCAAAAACAAAATTGCATCTATCAAATATGCATCCTATAACATGTCTCATTACATCAGGGGCGTCACCTCCCAATTAGCGGTAGGGGGATCAATGTCAGATGGGTCGGGTGTAAAATTTCACATGGGCATAAAATCGTCTCCGGATTTAATCAAAATCTGGTATGTGACATCTTTGACTAGGTTCCCTGTTGTGTTTGCACGTCAGCATTAAAATAATTGCCGGAGACGTGTTTGCTTATGTGTGTGTGGATGAAAGGATGCAAAGATGTGTAATGGATGCAAGAGCTTATAGAGGTTGGGGGAGTGGACTTTCTGATCACAACTTGGTGGTGGCCAGAATTAGGATTCAAGTAAGATGGAGGAATAGAAGAAGGGAAAGACGAGAGGAAGGAGTAGTTGCAAGGAGAGTGGAAAGGTTACAAGAGGATGAGAAAAAGGCAGAGTATAAAAGAGAAGTGGAGGAACGATTGGGCAAATATGAATTGAAGCAAATGGGAGACGTGGAAGGTGTGTGTAGGATATTTACAGAAGAAATACGTGCAGCATGTGATGTGGTGTGTGGAAGGAAGAGAAGACGGAGGGGGGTGCAAGGAACAGCGTGGTGGACTGAAGAGGTGAAACAGGCTGTGGCACAATAGAAGAAAGCATACAATGAATGGATGAGAAATAGGGGCGTGGAAGAAGTTGAGAGGCGGAAGAGAGAGTTATATGTAGAAAGAAAGAGAGAGGTGAAAAGATTAGTAAGAGAGAGTAAGAAGAGAGTGGATGAGGAATTTGGAAGGAATTTGAGTATAAAGTGGAGGGACTGTAAGAAAATGTTCTGGAAAGAGGTGAAGAGAGTAAGACAGGGTGGAAGTGAGGTTAGTAGGGGAGTGAAAGATAAAAATGGTAGATTACTAGTGGAGAAGGGAGAAAAAGTGAGCAGATGGAGAGAACACTTTAAGGAATTGTTGAACATAGAGGATGGAAGTAATGTGAGTATAAGTGGCTGGGGAATGGCTGGGAGAAGGAGGGAGGAGAGAAGACAGGAAGAAATCAGTAGGATAGAAGTTGTGGAAGCAATGAAGAAAGTTAAATCGGGGAAAGTCCCAGGAATTGATGGATTGTGTGGTGAAGTGCTGAAGCATGGGGGAGAGATAGTAGTAGAATGGATGTGGAAGATGTGCAGAGTGGCCTGGAAGGAAGGTAGAGTCCCGGAGGATTGGAAGTCAGGTATAATTATTCCCTTGTACAAAGGAAAAGGGGAAAAAGAAGTGTGTGGTAATCATAGGGGCATTTGTCTTCTTAGTATAATAGGAAAAGTGTATGGTAGTTTACTTATTGACAGAGTTAGAGAAAGAACAGAGAAATTAGTTGGAGAAGAACAGGGAGGCTTTAGGAAGGGAAGAGGTTGTGTAGATCAGATACTCATTCTTTGATCTTCAGTGGAAAAGTTTCTAGAGAAGAGAAAGAAGTTGCATGCGGCTTTCATGGATTTGGAGAAAGCATATGACAGGGTGGATAGACAAGGATTGTGGAAAGGATTAAGAATATATGGAGTAGATGGGAAGTTGTTGAATGCTGTGAAGAGTATGTACGATGGTGCGAAGGCTGCAGTGCGTGTGGATGGTGAACTAAGTGAATTTTTCTCTTTGAAAGTTGGGTTGAAACAGGGATCTGTCATGTCTCCATGGTTGTTCAATCTGTACATGGATGGGGTAATAAAAGAGGTACAAGGTAGGGTAGTGGATATTGGCCCTGGTGAGAGGGGATAGTGTTTGGAAACTCCCTGTACTGTTGTTTGCAGATGATACTGTGTTGTTGAGTGAAGACGAAGGGGAGCTGCAAGGCTTGGTGGATGAGTTTGGGAGAGTGAGTAAGAAACGGAATCTAAAGGTGAATGTAGAGAAGAGTAGAGTGATGGTCTTTGAGAGAGATGAAGTCAGTGAATGTACAGCGAAGTTGGATGGTGAGGAATTGGAAAATGTGAGTACGTTTAAGTACTTAGGTAGTGTGATGAGTAAGGATGGAGGTTTGGAGGGTGAAGTGCTTGAAAGGGTACAGCAGGGAAGAAAAGTTGCTGGTTCTTTGAAAGCAGTGATAAGAAACAGAGATGTGAGCATGGAAGTGAAAAAGTTACTATATGACAGTATTGTGATACCAACTCTAACGTATGAAAGTGAAGCTTGGACGTTGTTGGAAGGACACAAGTCAAGAGTGAGAGCAGTGGAAATGAGTTATTTAAGAGGAGCCTGTGGAGTCACATGGAGAGACAGGCTGACGAATGAGGATATAAAGGAGCGTTGTGGTGTGGATGTGGATGTGATAGGAAGCGTTATGAGGATGGAGGGTGAAAGACTGACGAAGAGAGTGTATGTGAGTGAGGTGGAGGGGGGAAGAGGGAGGGGGAGGCCTAGGATGAGATGTAGGGATGGGGTGGAGAGGTATATGAGAGAGAGGGGTGTGAGTTGGGAGCAGGGCAGTGAAATGGCGGGGGACTGGGCGACTTGGAGGCGATTTGTTTGTGGCCACCCCAAACGGGATTGAGGCGTCTGGCAATAGATAGATAGATAAAATCGTCTCCGGACTTAATCAAAATCTGGTATGTGACGTCTTTGACTAGGTTCCCTGTTGTGTTTGCACGTCAGAATTAAAATAATTGCCGGAGACGTGTTTGCTGTGCCTTGGTACCGCTTCTTGTTTGTCTATATATATCTATTTTCTGGCCACACAGGTATGCTTCATGTTATTCAGGTTACATACATTCATACTGTATGCACGGAAGTTAGAATAAATTTTTCCTGTCTGTAGATGTCTTCACTGGAGTAAAGCAAAACAAAGTGACTTGACCACATTTACTCACTCCCTTTTACCCATCCTTCCGTTAACGTCGACCATTCCCCATACAGTCCTTTCTCTGACTCAGACTCACTGTATTCTATTCCTCTTCTTTACTTGTTTCCAGTGGTAAGTGGTGGCGACCCATCACCCACCTACTTGATGTATTGATACTTAGTTCTTCCGATGGTGACACTACATAACAAGACCAACGGTTTCTTGTAACCCATGAAACCACTTACAGTACTAAGTGAAAACCATGTAGCGAAATAGGAGGGTAATGTCAAACCTATTATTTGGTATCCCTGCAAACTGTATGAAGAGAAACAAATGGAGTATTCATCCAGGAACCAAGCCTCAACACCCTTCCTTGCTCCTCACTGTGGCAAAGCGACGTCCATCGCAAGGGACATGGCTGTACTGCACGGGATGGCATTGCAGGGGTGATGCAAACCGGGGTTGCTTTACTGCTAACAAAATATTTCCATTTATTAAGTCTTTCATGCCGTACACCTTATATGCCTTGCAGTTCAAATTCACATATCCCTCTTATCTCCTCTTTCTTCCGTCTGTCCCTTTTTTTATTATTTTCTTCCTGATAGCTCTGTTTCCTCAGTCCACCTACCCTCGAAGATACCTCTCTCTCTCTCTCTCTCTCTCTCTCTCTCTCTCTCTCTCTCTCAAATCTATCTATCTATCTATCTATCTATATCTATCTATCTATCTATCTATCTATATCTATATATATATATATATATATATATATTGTGAGAAAGAAGGAACCAAAGGCCACGAGCCCGCAATAACTGTTCCATCCAAGAGAAAAACAAAATACAAGAGACAGCCAAATTCAAGATCCGTTCATTTCTAGATGCCTGGACACACTGTGTTTGAAAGACTGGAGATCATAGGAAGCAGGAAATACAGACAGAGGGAGACAGTTCCAGAGTTGACCTGTTGCACAAATGAAGGACTGGGAGTAACGATTAACTCTTGCATTAGAGAGTTGGACAGAAAAGGGATGTGAGTTTGCTGCTAGATGGGTGCTTCGTGCACGTCGTACAGGTGGGGGGATGCAAGCGCAGTTCAGAGGAGCAATGACCATTGAAGTAGCGACAGAAAAGAGATAAGGATGCAACAGTGTGGCGAAGAGAGCGGTTGAAAGAAGCCAGTAAGAGGAGGAGAGTTAATGAGACGAAAAGCCTTTCACTCCACCCTGTTGAGAAGAGCTGTATGTGGGGAACCTCCTCACACATGAGAGTTGTACTCCACACAGGGGCGGATAAAACCCGTGTGCAGAGTCAACAATTGTGCAAGTGTAAAGAAGGAATGGAGTCGGCTTCGCACATCTAATCTCTTGGAAGCAGATTTTACAAGAGATGTAATATGATCTTCCGAAAATAAGTCCCGAGTGAATGAAACCCCAAGTATATTCAAGAATGATGCAGGATTAAGCTGAATATTATTAAACATTAGTGGGTATACCTGTGGAAAATTTTGTTGGGTTGAAAGGTGTAAGAACTGAGTCTTTGATGCATTAAAAACAAGATTATTTTTGCCCCACTCGGAGATACGGAGCCAAGTCAGCCATTAGGTGTGCGAAAGCCTCATCCTTTGTTTGTTGAAGTAAATGCAGAGATGGGCGTTGCGGGAACCGAATGGAAAGGTGAAGGGTGGAGTCATCAGCGTATGAGTGGATAGGGTTAGATGTACTGCTTAGAAGGTCATTGATGAATAAAAGGAAGAGAGTTTGTGATAGGATAGAGCCCTGAGGAACACCACTGTTGATAGATCTAGGAAAAGAACGATGGCCTTCTACAACAGTGGCTATAGAACGACCAGAAAGGAAGCTAGCGATGAAGGCACAGATAGAAGGATAGAAACCGTAAGAGGACAGTTTGGAAATTAAAGATTTATGCCAGACTCGATCGAAAGCTTTTGAGATGTCAAGTGCAATAGCAAAGCTTTCGCCAAAGTCCCGAAAGGAGGATGACCAGGAGTCTGAAAGATAGGTGAGAAGATCGGCAGTGGATGCGTCCCTGACGGAAATCATACTGGCGATCAGAAAGAAGGTTGTGATAGGAAAGATGCTTTAATATTCTTCTATTCAGTATTGACTTGAAAACTTTTGAGAAACAGGATGTTAAAGCAATTGGACGATAGTTAGAGTCCCTTCTTTGGGACTGGCTGAATGAGAGCAAACTTCCAGCAAGAAGGAACGGTACAAGTTGATAGACAAAGGCGAACGAGTTTGCCTAGGCAGGGTGTAAGCACAGAAGCACAGTTCTTGAGAACAACAGGAGGGACTCCATCAGGCCCATATGCCTTGTTATAGCTAGAGCCATCAGAGTAGAAGAGAGGAGGGAAGGATGATGAGGTAAAGATGTCAGAAAGGTTTATGGCAAGGTGCCAGAAGGAGCGAGAAGAATTCGAGTTGGAGAGTTGAGAGCATTTAGTACGGATGAAAGTAAGAACAGACTTAGCACGATTCCGGGCAGAAACGTATACAAGATGTGATTCAGGGATGGCTTGGCTTCGGTACCTTTATAGGCCCTCTCCTTGTTGCGGAGAGCATTAGAACAAGTGTGATTTAACCAAGGGTTTCTTGCATTGGTCAAAGGATATGAGAAAGGAATGGATACTTCCATGCCCGAAAATATATATATATATATATATATATATATATATATATATATATATACATCCATTTTTCTGCCCTCTGTAGCTGTTACATCTTTCATCATTACCATTGTCCTTCCTTTTCCCTGATCCCTCCTCATCTGTGATTCCTAGATTCACTTTTTTTAACGTCATCGTATCCACTCTCATCTTGTATCTTCATTTCCGCCACACCTTTAAATTTCTTCTCACCCATGTTGATACCATCACTCTATTCTCTCCCTTCCTTGGTTCATTCCATTCCCTCTCACCTTGTTCCTATTCTTAACTTCCGCACCCTCCTCCTTAATTCCCCTCCCCTTTATCTTCACTGTCATAACACTTGCCTACCTTTGAGATCATCGGAAATATTGCTCTAGGTGTAACTGATGTAACTTATTAATGGCCGCATATGTCTTAACGAGGAAGTGTCAGGTGATGCGTCCGCTCCTTGAGACTAAACACTGTTCTCAAGTCTTCACATCGGTTTCCCTCGGATTCATTGAGATCATCAGGTGGGTGCTTCCTTATGCGATTTATGTTACTGTTTGAACTGAATTAATGAACAGCACACTCTAAGGTCAGTAAACAATTTGACTAGCACAGATACACGTATATGTATACCATATCTCTATTCACATGCCTTCACATAGTTTTCTCTTGATACATCTGTCGTTCTGTCCAGCTAGATAATGCCCCATTCTCTGAGGTGATATCAGTATAAAGGCCTTCTCTTCCTACTGTGACGACTCCTACTCCTGTAACATACTTCCTTATCTCATATACAATCATCCTTCCACCTCACACTCGGTCTACACCCTTCTTTAACTCGTTAAAACTACCACACTGTTATAATGATTCTCGAAGACTACAAGGACACTGGGCAGCTGTACCAGAATGAGAGTTTTCTATCTGTGCATTCGTCTGTTCGTTCGTTTGGAAACACATCACAGGCTGTAGTTATGTACTGATTTTGACAACTAAGAAGATAAATGAACCCTCTTCAAGTGCGCTTCTCATCTTAATGGGCGATACATTCGGGCAACTCCAATTTCACAGTGATAAGAAGTAAAAGATCAAGTTCACAAAGGCGGTGGCTGAATCGGTAGAGAGGCGGCTTGCAGTCCTGATGGACCCAGGTTCGAATCCCGGCTGGGGCAGGGGACAGTTTAAGGATTTGAATTTCATAAAAAAGCAGACTTTCCTCATCTACCAGATGACCCGCCGACATGTCGTAAAAATACCCCCGCTAATACCAATACACCAGTCCTGTATGAGACAATATGGACGGTGGATGTTAGCGCCGAAGTGGTGACATGTGGAGGTGTAGAAGGACTACTTGGCCTTGGAAATGGCTACTGCCCCCGAGATATAGGCCTTGAAGCCTTTGCCCAGAGTCGGACACATTAAAAAAAAAAAAAAAAAGTATTCTGATTTGCAGGAATGTTGGTGTGACAGAGTGATAAAGGTGGGAAGAACGTTCTCGGAAGATGGTTGGTAGTAGGGCAAGGAAGGGTAAGTAGCGCCAGTGAGGACAACCTTTGCAGGTAAGATAGCATGGGGGTGATGAAGGATTAAATCTTAGAATCTTCGAACATCAAGAGCAAGAAAGTAAGAAGGCGCCCGTACTCACAACACAAAATGTATATATAGACGAAAAACGGTGCCGGGCACAGCAAACCGGTCCCCGGCAGTCAGTTTAGTGCTGACGTATATTCAAAACAGGATATCTAGTCAAAGATGTCACATATCAAATTTGGAGTGAATGGGGTGAAACCTGACGATTTTATGCCCATTTGAAATTTTAGGCCCGACCCACCTGACACTGACCCCCCTACCGCTAACTAGGGGGTGACCCGCCTGATGTAATGAGGCATGTTGTAGGATGCAGGTTTGAAAGATGCACCTTTAGGTTTTAGTTTCATGTCGATATGACAAATTTGAAAGGAGTCATGGCAATTTTTTTTTTGGGGGGAGGGGGGGGGGACCTACAGCCTGGGCCTTGGCTTAGTTTGGCCCAAAATATATCAGGTGATCATAAGCTCATAACCCATCACCCTGTAATTTTAGTCAAAATCACACCAGTAGCTTTCGCGTTAAGTTTTTAACAAACAGACAGACAAACCGAGTGAAAACTAAACCCGTTCCCAGCCTCTGCGGGGCAGGGACGGGCAAAAAGGGCAAAAGAGAGAGAGAGAGAGGAAAAAAGGTAAAAAAAGAGAAGTTTAGGAAGTAAAGAATACATTAGTTTCTTTTGTATTGCTTGTCTACTGATATGAGAAGAGGGTGCTCTCTGTCTGTCTGTCTGTCTGTGTGTGTCTGTCTGTCTGTCTGTCTCTCTCTCTCTCTCTCTCTCTCTCTCTCTCTTTTTCTCTGCAGGATTAGGTGTATCTGGCATTTCCTTGTTTCTGTTGAACTACGAGGAGAAAACTCAATTTTTATTGTGAAGGGAGGAATATGGATGCTGGCTGTGCAAAGGGCGATGTTATTGCTGTAACCGGTTTGTTCCCCAAGGAAACCAGAACACTTTTTCACCGCATTTCTTTACTGACATTAATGATACTGAAAAATTTTTACCTTGATCAATCAAGAAAAATCTAGAAGAGAGTTGTTTCCTACGTGCGCGCGTGTACTTGTGTGTGTGTGTGTGTGCGTGTGCGTGTGCGTGTGTGTGTGTGTGTGTGTGTGTGTGTGTGTGTGTGTGTGTGTGTGTGTGTGTGTGTGTGAATAAAACAACCCAAATATTTTTTTTTTTAACTAAACTTAGTTGAGAGGTAGAGGTATGACCAAGGGGACGTCATATTGCTTTGAGGAACATTAGGTTAAAAGTCAAGGTCATAAGGCTAGGTTAAGTGTTGATGTAAAAAGTTGGTTTAAGTATATTTATTTCATTAGACCAAACTTCGTGGAAATGTTGAGGTTAATGCAAAAAACTAAGGGGCGCAATTTTGAGGAAAATCAGTGGAAAGTCAATATCCCAGGACTAGAAAAATTCGGCCTGCATTTCAGTTTATGAACAAGAACAGCAATAGCACAAAACATATTATCTGAACTGAACCGAGCTTTTGGAAGGGTTGTGGATAATCCAGGATGACCACATGTTTCTTGAGAATAATGAATCAATGGTCAAGATCACATAGCACTACTGTATGAACTTAAACCCCGTTCATCCGATTTACAATATGAATTGTGGATGCGTTGAGGGAAACGGATGGAAAAGATTATTCGATTTTCAGATCAATCAGTGCTCAAGGGCACACGGATTTTTTTTTTTTTTTTTTTATAACAGAACATACGAAAGAAAAACAAATGAATAATAAATAATAATCCATACACCAGATTACTGGCATCCTCCATTCATAAAAACTCGGTAACAGTTGGACTCGAACAGGTGTAGGTTGAAGCTTGGGGAGAAACAACTCTGGGGAAGCGAGTTCCAGAGAGATGCAGTTTGGGGAATAAAAGGATTCTGGTAGGCACAGATTCTGCAACATGGCTGTGTGACATTCCAATCATGAGCGCTGCCAGATGCCCATGTAGCACGAGGGAAGTCATGGAGAGGTGGCACAATGAAGCAACTTTGAACCTTTGCCATAAAAGTATCTGTAAAATAATGCAAGGGAGGCAACATTCCTCCTTACTTGTAGGGGAGGTAGTTTATTTGTAATAACAAGGTTATTAATAATTTCAATACTTTTGTTCTGAATTTTGTCCAGTTGTTTTAGTGCAACCTCTCCGCATCCATTCCACAAGCGTGAGCAATATTCTAGGTGGGAGTGCTCATGACACTTATAAATTATAGCTAACTGCTCGTCAGTGAAGAAGTTACGGACTCTGTACAATAATCCATGTTTCTTTGAGGCGGTTTTAGCAAATGATCTGACATAAGATGTCCAGCTGAGGGCATTGTTAAGTGAAACACTGAGAATTTCATTGCTTTTGGAGGTGGGAATGTTAGTAGCATTGAAGGTAATATACGAATCTGGCAATATCTGTTAGTATATATTTGGGTTTATTGTCATTAAATGTGACAAGGTTATTTGGTCCCCATTCACTGATATTACATAAGTATTGATTTATGGAAGTGGCTGCACTGGGTTGAGAGTTAGAGATGTTAAACTTTGTCAACGGGTGTTTGAGTGTCAATGAATTGTGAAGCATTGAGTCATCTGTATATGAATGGATGAGATTGTGGGTGATAAATAAGAGATCATTAATATGAACTAGGAACAGGGTTGGTGCCAGAACTGATCCTTGTGGCATGCTTGCGTTGAGTGGAAATTGGAATATACATCATCTACTTTTACTCTTCTTTTTCTGTCGCTGAGATATGAGGAAAGCAGGGGAACAAAAGACGTTAGTCCATAGCTAAGGAGTTTGGATAGCAGCTAACGGTGCCACACTCTGTTAAAAGCTTTAGAAATATCAAGGAAAACTGCATGAGTTTCTCTATGTTGGTTACTTAACTGATGGATGGTATGAGTCAGGAGATTGAGTATATCAATGGTGGAACTTTCATGACAAAAACCATATCATTTATCACTAATTAAGTCGTTGGATTCAAGATGTTTAACTATGTGCTTATTATTTAAAATTTCATATGCATTACCAAGAGAAGTTGTGATAGCTATTGGTCTGTAATCAGAGGGTTCAGAGGAACTTCCTTTCTTTGGATCTGGGAGGATATTAGCATCTCTCCATGAATTAGGGAATGAGATGTACTGTACATAAGCATAATCTGAATAATTTAGCTAGAACAGAGGCAAGCTCGTGGGAGCACTATTTCAGAACAATTGGAGGAATTCCAACTGGGCCTGGAACTTTGTTAGTTGGTCAATTGTCTATGATGGATTTTACGTAACAAGTCTGTATTTTATGTGAAACAAATTCAGGAGAGTGAAGTTCTAATACTAGGACGTTCTGGCTGACTTCTACAAAAGAATTTCTGGCATATGCACTGGCAGGGATATTCACTTTGCTATACGGGTCATTTGTAATGTTACCATTTGAAGATTTTAGTGGGGGAATGGGTGATGACTTGTTAAAGTTATTATTGAAAGAATATTCTATTGTCATTAGGACTGTTAAATAGCCTTGATGTTTGGTTTTGAAGAAAGTTTGATTTAGCGAGATTTTATTACTGATTTTGTATAGTATATAGCAATTTAAAATTGACAGAATGATTCAGATGTTTTTTTTACATTTTAATTGAGTTATGTGCTAATGACTTGGGCCATTGCTGTTGCCCATTTGCTATCAAACCATTTTGGAAAGTTCGATATTTTGGTGAACTGTTTACTTAGTATGAAAAAATCCATACCAGCTAGTGTTAAGTCATTAATATGGGACTGGGTAGAACTGACAGCACTAGAGAAGAAAAACTGCCATGGAATGTCAGCAAGATAATTTCTAAATCCACCGCAGTTTGCTCTATCAAAGTACCATTGGGTGACCCTGACAGTTTCAGAATGGAGAGGTTTGGGTGAGCCGACTAATGAGGCTTTGATGATATTGTGGTCGAAGTATCCAAGTGGTGACAGTACTTCTATCCTGTACTGACCTGGATTATTATTAAAAGCTATGGTCTCATACGAGGGTCATTTCAGTTTTCATATGATTTGATCTATATTTCGATGAAGGGTTAATCATCAGGCAGAAATGTAGAAGTTTGCTTTAGAAAGCAAACTGTTGATTTTTTTTTTTTTTTTTTTTTTTTTTTTTGCCTAAACGTTTATCCATATCCCGTTCCGGTTCAGGTGATAGCAAATTGTAGACATTTTATTGGGTGGTTTTGACAAGTAACCAAGGAAATTCATTCCCATCTTATTTCTAAGGCTCATAAAATTTAATACAATCCTGACTTGGTATGCAAGTTGTAGGTTCAGCACAGTTCCGTGAGCTGGCAACAAATGGACTTTAGTATTGTCTTTTTAATGGTCTGTAAATATCCATCAGCTAACCTTATCAATGTTCTTACGTCCGGTATAGTGTATTCTTGCGATCTTTTAATTACTTTCTTCAGACAAGGAGGATTTTTTTTTCATTTGAAGAATTAAATATAGAATTCATTACCCTCATCACACCTTTGGAGTGCTCTACTAGGCTGCAGATAAAAGAAATCACCCTGAAGCAGATGCAGTAACTTGCAAACAGACGTCATTTCGCCCATACCTCCTGCAGCCTCACTTTCCTGCCTGTGACCTTTCTTCTCAGTTCCATCGCTGTCGACAGTTTGGTCTCCCTTAGCCTCACACAACGCCCTGGAATCCTTGTGTGCTTCACTGCTTCTCCCCCCACCTTCTGCAGCATCTAAAGTCTAAACCCTAGTAAGGTTGTGTTGCAATTGAAATGGTACTGGGGTATTTCCAAAAGATGATTTCATGGTAATAATGTCTCGGTGGGGGGGGGGGTATGGGGTATGAGCACGTATTTTTTTTTTTTTTTTTTTGTAACGCTATTAAACAGTGACTCAGTAGCAGAACTTCATAATATCTTAGTGATGATTGTTGATTGCGATAATTTGTAGAGACGTCTTTCAAGTGACGTGTTAGTGGCATAACTAGTTGCTCCAAGATGGTGGGAAGTCAGAGTATGTTTGTTTTTGCTACCACTATTATCTAATTAATGTCCGTCTTCCACCTGATGTTTTTCTGCCTATCACCTTCCACATTTTTCTTATCTTATATACATCATCATCATCATCACCATCAGCCGTTTGAATGTCCACTGCAGGATCGGCCTATCCTGACCAAAGTGGGGATAATACAGCCTGTGTATCTCTACTAAGTGGCTTAGGCTGTCTGCTAGAGATTGTATGTAAAGTGAGAAGAGCTAGTACAGTAAGTGTGATTGTAGTGGCTTTGAATGTGTGGGTAGTCTGTGAACCAAGTGGGATCGGCTTACGCAAGCCGACTGGGTGCACGCATACTTTATAGTGCACGACACTGGTTCAACCACAGCACCCCTTATGTCACCCAAAGCAGTACGTGGACGGAAGAACGCTCCCAAAGTTTGGTACCCTGGCGAGGAGCGAACCCAAGCTCTTCCATGTACGAAAATGCACACTGCCATTATATCACAGAGGCTGCACCATATATATATATATATATATATATATATATATATATATATATATATATATATATATATATATATATATATATATATATATATATATTGAATTTTTTTTTCCAGGGGTAGGGGGGCTTATTCGTTTGTCCATTTAGTTCTATATGTTGAAAATAGTTTCATCATTGTTCAATAAGGCGTCATGGAATAGAAGTAATATGTGTTCTGATGTCTGGATGTTTATTATTGTCTGACAAAATCCGTCCATTGATTGGAGCACCCATCATCCACTCACTCGATGTAGGGCTACCCTGAGGGGGCTCTGCATTGATTGACAAGCCAAATGTGTTCCTCTAAGTATAGGAAAACATATACTACACTGGTTGGTAATCATATAACCAAACCTTTGATTCCTACCTATCAGGTTATCATGGGCTTGTAGAGTGCTAGTGGCCCTCCCCGCAATATATCAAATGAAAAATGCTAAATCAAATCCTCTGACCCGGAGGGACCCAGAGTTGTAGACCACGGATCGGAAAGGGGTAATTCTAAGGCTGGCAATGTGGAATGCGAGAGGTTCGAATGAACAGGTAAAAAGAAAAGGATATTGTTTAGGGGCTTGATGATGCAAAAATAAATATAGGCTGATTGACTGACCAAATGGAAAGGTGATTTTGTGAGAGATGGGACGGAGGGAAGGGGATTTGGACTGAAAAAATGTGCTGGAATACATAAAAATAAGAGGGCAAAGGATGGTGTGTGCACTGCTCTTTGCAAGAAATGGAAGGGAAGTGTTATGGGGTAAGGGTCAGTTACATCTCGGATTGTATGGGTAAGAAAGAAAGAGGAAATAATTATAAGCATGGCAGTGAATTAGCCTATGTGTATGTTCCAATAGAAGTCTGACCAACATAAGTGATAGAGGAGCTTTGGGCGAATGTTCAGGAGTGTTTGAAGTTCCAAAGTGGGAGTGTTTCTGATTGCAGATATGAATGGAGAAATTGGGGTAAATTGTTGATGGATTGGTTGGTCACTGAGTTGCACCGATTGAAATGGATGGGAATGGTGGTGCCCTGGTGGTCATTAGTGCTGGGAAGATCTTGGAAATAACTAATACCGTCATTGGGCACAAAATAATCCACAAGTATACAGTTCATGACTGGTGATAACGTGGAATGGCGGAGAACTGGATAAAAGTAATCTGTGACCGGTTTTGTGTGTGTGTGTGTGTGTGTGTGTGTGTGTGTGTGTGTGTGTGTTCTTACATAATTGTTCTTACCTAATTGTATCTTTACAGGAATGAGTCAAGCTCGTACTGTCCCGTGTCTTAAACCATATTTATCGTACATATCCTTAAATTTGTGAATTGTTTTGGCACACACTATTTCATTCGGTAGTGCATTCCATTGATCAATTGCTCTGTTTGGGAAACTGAATTTCCTTACGTCTTTATCACCTCTCTTCTTATGCAGTTTTATGCAGTGTCCTCTTCCTGATGCTTCTCCATATGTTAAATAATCATTTATGTCTATTTTCTCCTTTCCTGATATGCATTTATATAGCATTATCATGTCACCTCTTCTCCTTCTCTCCTGTAGTGTTGGTAGATTCAGTTTATTTAGTCTTTCTTCGTAGCTTAGGTCCCTTAAGCTTGGTATCCATCTTGTAGCGGCCCTTTGAACTTTTTCAATCTTGTCTATGTGCTTTTTGAGATGAGGACTCCAGACTACTGATGCATATTCCAGGGTTGGTCTAATGAATGATGTTATTATCCTTCTTAGCATGTCTTCATTTATGTATGTGAATGCTATTCTCATATTTGCAAGCAGTGTATACATGTTCCGTACCTTCTCGCTGATGTGGTCAGCCGGAGATAGTCTGTTATTGATAATCACACCTAGGTCTTTCTTTCTGATGTGTATAGGGTTTTATTTCCTAACTTATAATCCCAATCAGGTCTTTTTCCACTTTTACCAAACTTGATTACATGACACTTGTCCACATTGAAATCCATTTGCCATGTACTACTCCATTCATGAAGTTTATTTAATTCTTCTTGTAGCTCTTTACAAGAGTCTGTGTTAGTAATTCTCCTTTGTATTTTTGCATCATCTGCAAACGTATTCAGATAGCTCTCATTTCCAGTGTTACTGTTTATATCATTTATATACACTAAAAACATGATTGGTGCCAGCACTGAACCCTGTGGTACTCCACTAGTCACTTCTTTCCATGATGAGTAGATTCCTCTTAGTAGTGTCCTCATTTCTCTTTTTATGAGAAAGTCTTGCATCCAACAAAACAGTTTGCCTCGAATTCCTCCTTGATGGTACAGTTTCCATAAAAGTCTTTGGTGTGGTACTGTGTCAAAAGCTTTCTTGAAATCTAAATAGATACTGTCCACCCATCCTTCCCTTTCCTGTATTGTGCTTGTTACTCTGTCATAGTAGCTCAACTGATTAGTAACACATGATTTTCCTTTTCTGAAACCAAACTGTCTTTCTGTTATCATACTTTGTTCGTCTAGATGATTTACCCAAGCTTTTCTTATAAGTTTTTCTAATACCTTGCTTACAACACTGGTCAGTGATACTGGTCGGTAGTTGAGTGGATTTTGTCTATTTCCTTTCTTGAATAAGGGGACAATATTTGCTTGTTTCCAAACATCAGGTAGTTTACCTAGACTCAAGGATTTCTTGAAAATTAAAAATAATGGTTTACATAACTCCTTTGCACATTCTCGTAATACCCAACATGAAATTTCATCAGGACCACTTGCTTTTCCTCTGTCTAATCTACTTAACTCCTCCTGTATTACTTTTTCTGCTATTTGTATATCTGGTAGTATGTGTGGACATGCGTGTTCCTCATAGTCCCTCTCAAAATTTTTTTCTTCTGTAAAAACTAATTGGAAATTCTTATTTAGTGCTTCACAAATATCTCTCTCTTGTGTATAAGTGATTCCCTCGTCCGTAATGGATTGTATTATATCTTTTACTTTAGTTTTGCTTCTGATATAGCTGTAAAACAGCTTTGGTTGATCACTACTTTTAATTATTATATCCTCCTCAAACTGTTTTTGGGCTTCCCTCCTTATTCTTGTATAGTCGTTTCTTGCCCGTCTCCTACCAATATTTTTTCCTGAAGCTGCCATATTCATTGTTCGACAGCTTCAGGAAAAATATATTGGTAGGAGACGGGATCTTTATTTTGTTTTTGTTGATTTGGAAAAGGCCTTTGACAGAGACCCTAGAGAGGTGGTGAAGTGGGCAATGAGAAAGCTTGGCTTGGAGGAGTGGCTGGTTAGGGTGGTTATGGCCATGTATGTGGGTGCTCACACCCAGGTGAGAGTGAATGGAGATTTGAGTGATGAGTTTTCCGTGAATGCTGGTGTGCATCAGGGGTCAGTCTTGGGTCCCATGTTGTTTATCATGGTACTTGAAGCCCTTTCACGTGACTTTAGAAACGGACTCCCGTGGGAGTTGTTGTATGCTGATGATTTGGTGTTGATTGCAGAGAATGAAAGGGAGGCGGAGGAAAGGTTTAGGAAGTGGAGAGATGGTATGGGGCAAAAGGGTTTAAGGGTAAATGCAGAAAAACAAAAGTGATGATATCTAGGGTTGGTGGCGGTACTGTCAAAGACGAGGGAGAGTGGCCATGTGCAGTTTGCCACAAGGGCGTGGGAAGTAATTCCATCTTGTGCGGTGTGTGTGATAAATGGGTGCATAAGAGATGTAGTGGTATCAGAGGTAGACTGCGAGATAATGCTGATTTTATGTGTACGGCGTGCCGGGGTGAGCAGGTGGAGATCGTCAGACGTGAAAGGATTGAACTTGCTGGTGAATCTCTTGAGTGTGTGGAAGAGTTTTGTTATTTAGGAGACATGTTGTGTGCTGGAGGTGGGGCTGGAGCTAGCTCTGTGGCTAGGGTGAGAAGTGGTTGGAAGAAGTTCAGGGAGCTCTTGCCTCTCCTGACATTGAGGGGGCTCTCCCTACGTGCTAAGGGGTCTTTGTATGCAGCGTGTGTTAGGAGTGTAATGCTGTATGGCAGTGAGACCTGGGCAGTGAAGGAGGAAGACATTCGCCGGCTCAGACGTACAGAAATGACAATGATTAGGTGGATGTGCAGTGCGTCCCTGCGTCCAAGGCCTGGAGGGGCTGGATTTACAATGGAAGAGTTGAGAGGTAGGATGGGACTGGAGTGTATTGGTGTTGTGATGAGGAGAGGTAGATTGAGGTGGTTTGGACATGTGGAGAGGATGGGGGATGATAATTGGGTGAGGAAGGTGAGAAGTGTTAATATTGGGGGTGGGGTTATGAGGGGTAGACCGAGAAAGACATGGGACGAGGTCATTAAGTGTGACCTTAGGGTTAAGGGACTGAACAGGGAGGCTGCAATGGATCGTGCAGCGTGGAGAGCCGCCACCCCCAATATTAACACTTCTCACCTTCCTCACCCAATTATCATCCCCCATCCTCTCCACATGTCCAAACCACCTCAATCTACCTCTCCTCATCACAACACCAATACACTCCAGTCCCATCCTACCTCTCAACTCTTCCATTGTAAATCCAGCCCCTCCAGGCCTTGGACGCAGGGACGCACTGCACATCCACCAAGGCCGACACATGCAAGCATGTTGGAGCCTTTAAAAACGAAAACGAAAACGAAAACTTTCACTATTGTGTCTTCTGTATCTATTCCACAACAAATCTCTTCTTTCTTTTGATTTTTTACATTCTGTATTGAACCATTTCTGTATTTTCTTATCTGCTTCTTTGTGCTGTGGGATGTACTTCTGGACACCTATTTCATAAAATTCAAAAAAAAAATTTTATACAGCATTTAAATCTTGTCCTCTAAGCTCATTTTCCCAATCAACTTCTAAGAAATACTTCATTAGGTCTTGATAATTTCCCTTTTTATAGTTTAGGCTCTTTTTGTAACTATCATTGCTGTTTTCTATGTCATATGCTATCCTGAAGTTATAATTTAGTACTGCATGATCGCTTTTGCCGAGTGGAGGGTGATATATTAAACTGTGAATATCATTTTCTTGCCTTGTAAATATTAGATCTAGCACTGAAGGTTCATCGAGTCCTCTTTTTCTGGTGGTTTCCCTCACATGTTGCGTTAAGAAAAACTCTTGTACGAGATCCAGGAGCTTTTGATCCCAACAGCTTTCTTGGCTATTTATATCTAGAGTATTCCAATTTATATTTGTATTGAAGTCCCCAGTTAGTATAATTCTTTCCGATTTCTCTTCCATTTTATGTAGCAATGATCTTACACTCTGAATTGTACTCTCTGCCAGGTCCTCATATTCATCTCTTTCCCATGTGTTTGATCTGGGTGGCATGTACAAATTGGCTACAATTACTTTACCTTCAGATGTGTCGATCTCTACTGCAATCAGTTCTACTTGTGATGGTATATCTAGTTTTATTTCCTTGACTTTTAGATTTTTCTTAGTTAATATTAAAATTCCTCCTCCTTCTTTTAAATATCTGTCTCCTCTCCATATATTGTATTCCTCTAAGTTTAGTATGTCATTTGATATCCTTGGTATTAATTTTGTTTCAGTTAGGCATATTATTTGTGGTTCATTTTCTCTGACATAATCATTCATCTCTAGTAATTTAGATACCATTCCATCCACATTTGAGTACATCAACTTTATCATCTTGTTTATATACTTGTCATGACATGGTTCTACTACCTTCCTCCTTTTTCTTCCATCCTGTTTGTGTACCACTTTCGTACCTGCAATCCTATTACTTTGTAAAAAAAATTTCTTCTTCTCCTCTTCTGATCTTCCCTCATTTTTTGTTTTTGATTCCTCCCTTTTCTCTTTCAGTAATTCCAGTTCCTCTTGTGTTAGGCATCTTTTTATCCATACGTTTTTGAACTCCTCTTTTTCCTTAAGATTCTTTGCATTTTTTAGTATCTCTTCCACAGTGTTTACACTCTGAAAAGTCACCTTTAGAGGTCTTGTCTTGCTTTTCTCGTATTTCCCTAACCTTTTGTGTTCCTCTATGTCTTTACTACAGATTTCCTCTGATACTTCTTTCAGTAAGCTCATTACATTTGCCATCTCCTTTTTGTCTCTTGTGATCTTGTTTTTAACTTCACACTCTTCTATACCAGTGATTACTATTGATTTGTTCATCTCTACTGAATCTCTGACTAACTTTGGATTGTTTTGGATTATTCTTTTCACCTCCTTTTTAATGCTTTTTTCCTCCACCCTTGTTTCTAAGTCTTTCTTTACTTTCACCATTTCAGCATACGTGGTTTCTATATCATTTTTGTAGCTTTGCACAGCTTCATTTACTTGTGTTATCTTCTCCTCAATATCACTGCTCTGGTCAATAAGACTGCTAACTTGCCTAATTGTCTCTGTGTCATTTTTGAACTCTTCCATAACACTCTCGTGATTGACTACTGTACTTGCCATTTCACTCATTTTCTTCCTAAGTGTACTCAATTCCACAGTTAGGTCACTGATGGTTGTGTCTTTCTTATTGGCCTCCCTTCCTAGTTTTTCTATTTCTTCCTTTTGCAAGTGCATCTGCTTCTTTATTTCATCAGTTTCATTTTTGAAAGCCATTTCTAGTTTGTTTACACGTTCAACCAGTCTATTGTGGGTCTCTACTTCAACCAGTTCTTGGTAGAAATCATCATTTTGCTTTTTACCTTTATCCCTTTTCTTTTCCAAATTTGTTTTACTGAAGTATGTATCCATTTTGCAATACTTAAAGTGCAAAGCATATACTTACAATCTCCGTCTTGTTGTAGTCTAAACAAACCTCAGAGATGACTCAGCATATTCTTTCATCTTGGTTCTATTTGCTGTTTTTACAAGTCTTGTTGAAACTTATTATTTTTTTCCTTTTTATAATGAACAATCATTTAGTCTAACCTGGTACTGAGCTTGACTCATACAAAGATACTATTTAGGTAATGCCACTGGCCGTGATGATTTAGTACGGAGCGCCGGTGTCACATTTGTGTGTGTGTGTGTGTGTGTGTGTGTGTGTGTGTGTGTTTGTGTGTCTGTGTGTGTGTGTGTGCGGATGATGGAAGAAGTTGATCTATTCTGGGAGTGAGAGTATATGGAGGTTGGAGGACCTTATAATCTGATCACTACATAATGACGTTGACATACATTCTAAAGAGATGGACAAATACAGGTACAGAAAGACAGAGGACGGGGTTCCTGCAAAATGAAAAGGAAGGCTGCAGGAGAAAGGAAACAAATTCGGAATGCAAAAGGGAAGTGGAAAAGTAACTGGGTAAATATGATCTGGAGCAGATGGAGTAGGTGGTGGGCATGTGCAAGATATACACAAAAGACATCTACGCCACACGTGAGGTAGTGTATGAGATGAAGAGAAAATGTAAGGGGGGGTGAAAGGAACAGCATGGTAGAATGAAGAAGTGAATCGAGCTGTGGAAAAGAAAAATGTATGGTGACTGGCTGGGACGTAGTAGAATAGAGGGTGTGGAGAGATGGAGGGAAATAAAATAAGTAAAGAAGAGGAGAAATGTGAGAAAACATGTATGAAAGAATAATAGCGAAATGGATGAGAAATTTGGAAGAAAACTGAGCGCATAATGGATGGAATGGATGATTTTTATTTTTGAAAGGAGGTAAAAGAGTTATCAGCGATAATTGAATTAGAAGAGGAGAGAAAGACACAAAAAAAATAAGACAAGAGGAATGTTGGTAAAATGAGAGAAAATGAGCAAATGGAGAGAAAACTTTAAGGACTTGTTGAATGTAAAGAAATAACATAGCACAAGTTAGAGTGGTTGGAGATTGGTTGAATCACTGCAGAGAGTCAAAAAGGAGAAAGTACCAGGAAACGATGGAATGTGAATCGAATTGTTTAAATATGCAGGAGAGGCAGTGACAGAATGAATATGGAAGATCCACAGAAAGGTCTGGAAGGAAGGTAGGGTTCCGGAGGACTGGAAGTCAGGTATAATAGTTTTCTTGTACAAGGGAGTAGGGAAAAGAGAGATGTGTGACAATCACAGGAAAGCTCTATTTGTCCTCTCTGTTAAATAGAATAATAACTATATGGATGGATACTTCTCGACAGAGTTTGGGAAACAGTCAAGGAATCTGCTGAAGAAGAACAAAGAGGTTTTAGGAAGGCGGAGGTTATGTGGATCAAATAGTTGTTCTCAGATGTTTAGTGTAGAATCTAGAGAAGAAAAAGAAGTTCTATGCTGGTAGGAAAAAAAAAATCTCCAATACTTGATGACACAGATTCTTTCTCAGAAGACTGTATAAGGAGAGAGCTACTGGCTTTTTACGAAAGAGGTAAGCTTCCCACTCTTGACTCCCTGTTGGGAAAAGTTACTGCGCCACCAATCAACTTTACGGGAAGCAGAACCTCACTCCATCGACTGATGCGTAAACTAGGGTTCAAGTATCGGAAAGCTGAAAGCGGGAGACACATTTTAATGGAAAGAGAAGACATTGTAGCTGTTCGGTGCAAATACTTGAGGATTACTGAGAAGAACAGAATATCAAGTCACGCAAGACCGGAAATTTATCTAGATGACATAGGTGAACAAAAATGAGTGTGTGGCAAAATGTTGGATCACATGTGATGGAATGGTTGGGCCAAAACTGAAAACCGGAAGAGGTGAGCGTTTCATCATTCTGCATGCCGGCGGAGAAGATGGTTTTGTGCCTGGTGGCCTACTTATGTTCCTACTTATGTTTCGGTCCAGAAATGGAAATAAAGGCGATTTCCACTCGATGAATCACCAGTGCTTCCGGAAGTGGTTTGAAGACCAGCTGCTGCGCAACATTCCCAACAACTGCCTTATTATAATGGACAATGCTTCTTACCACTCAAAATTAGTGAACAAAATCCCAACCAGAAATTCTAATAAGGCAGACATAAGGCAGTGGCTTGATGATAATCCTATACCTTACGATGCCTGTGAGACGAAAGCTGAGCTGCTTCATCTGGTGGCATTAAACAAACACAAAGAAAAATACGAAATAGATGAAATAGCTCGCAACAGTGGGCATGAGGTGCTAAGACTGCCCCCATATCACTGCAACCTTAACCCCATTGAACTCATATGGGCACAAGTAAAATCTGAAGTAAAAAGAAGTAACTCAAATGCAGTCCAGACAATGAAAAGGACTGAGGAAATTTCAAAAACTGCCATCTCCAACGTGTCTGCCAAGACCTGGAAAAAATGTATCAGCCACACAAAGAAAATAGAGGAAGAACACAGGAAACGGGATATTGCTGCTGAACATTTGTTTGATGCTTCGTCATCACTCTCAGTGACTCTGACGACAGCAGTGAAGATCATGACTGAAACACACACACACACACACACACACACACACACACACACACACTCTCTCTCTCTCTCTCTCTCTCTCTCTCTCTCTCTCTCTCTCTCTCTCTCTTTCTTGTTACATGATGCATTTACCCTTTGTCGGACATTCCTTCATCGCAAGCAAATTTTGAGTATGTATTTTTGCTTTGGGGTTGCTGTAATGTATTGTTCGGTTAATTTAATTCAATACAAACATTATTCTGCATTTGTAAATTTACGCACAATTCATCTGAATAAACCGATATCCATGTTACTAATTTTGTTTCTTTAATATCATTAGAGAGAGAGAGAGAGAGAGAGAGAGGGAGGGAGAGAGAGATCATTATTATCTCCTGAGGGACCGCTGCCCTTGCCTTGGGGAGTTCAAGTCAGGTAGAGAGCATAAAGGTGAGGAACTGAGTTTTGGTTTAGTTGAAGGCTGACCACTTACCCCGCCCATCAGTACTGGATGTCCAATAGCCCTTGTTTACGGGAGGAAAAGTCTCCACCTGTCTTCACCGAGTGGGAGGGGCTTATATTTTTATATTGCACAAGGTATAGTGAAGCAATATCGGGAGAGGCAAGTTCTAGTACAGGGATGTTCTGTCATCCTCTATGGTAGAATTTTTGGCAAATGCACTGTCAAGAATATTCGCATTACCACGCGGGTCATTAGTAATGTTACCGTCAGAAGACTGTCGTGGGGGAATGGGTGATGACTTGTTAAAGTTATTATTGAAAGAACTGAGAGTTGACCAGGGTATTCTATTGTCATTAGGATTAAGTAGTTTTGATGCTTGGTTTTGAAGAGAGTTTGATTTGGCGAGAAATATTACTGCTTTTGCACGGTATGTAACAATTTAAAATAGAGTGATTCAGTTTTTATTTTTTTAAATCTTAAGTAACAGTTATATGCAAATGACTTTTGGGCCGTTGCTCTGCGACCATTGCTATGAAACCATTTACGAGAGTTTGATCTTTTGGTGAACTGTTGACATGGTATGAGTAAATCTATACCGGCTAGTATTAAGTCATTAATGTGGGACTGGGTAGAATTGATATCACTAGGGAAGAACGACTGTCATTGAATGTCAGCAAGAAAATTCCTAAATCCATCCCAGTCTGCCCTATCAAAGTGCCATCGGGTCATCCTGACATGTTTAGAACGGGGAGGTTTGGGGGAGCCGACTAATGAGGCTTTGATGAGATTGTGGTCGAAGGATCCAAGTTATTTCTTTAACAGCAAAAAAATATAGAGAGATGATTAAAACGTGATAGCTGTAGCAGCCGCAACAGCAATGCAAGTGAAGGAAATCAGCAGCTGTGAAGAATAAGAAAGCAGACATACCTAAATATCGGCAATGCAAGGAGAACTGTGTGCTTTTTTAACTTACTTCTGCTAATTCTGATCCTCTGGCAACTTTGTGCTTCTTTTGTGAGGTGAGGTTGACCATCAGTACTATGAAATCAGCTCACCCCCAACGTCACCTTAAAACAAAACGTAGGTGTCATGCTAGCAAACCGGCGGAGTTTTTTAAAAGAAACCTTTCTGATTTTAAGTGTTCCCGGACAGCAATTACGACAGCCTCCACAACATAAAGTAAAGCTCTGGAAGCATCTTTAGCTGCATCTTTATTAGCTGCTAAGGCTAAAATACCATTTAATATACCTGAAGAACTGATATTACCAGCTACAGCTGTGATGTCCGAAAAAAATGCTAGATAAAAAGACAGCTGACCAGCTAAAGGCTGTTCCTTTTCCACACAAATCTGTTTCTACAGATATTATTGGCTAAGTTGTGGATAAACTGAAAACTAGCAAGTCTTTTTCACTTCAACTTGACGAATGGACTGACGTTAGTGAAGAGGCTCAACTTGTCTCATTTGAGAGGATCACAGGTGGATATTGTTATGAAGGGAGATTTGCCAGTTAGGTAGTCTCGTACCTTCGAGACGTTTCTGGTACCGTAAGTTCCGGTATGAGTCATCAGAGTTGCCAGTTTGTCTGCTGTTTGTGAGCTTAGTTATTTCGTAAGTTATGCATCAGTTTTTGTGCTCTTTTTCTTTATAATGTTTTATTTAAGTGATTGCTTGTTAAATCATGCAGTTTATGTTCGTATGGTAAATGATTTAGAGTGTTATGTTATGTAGGAAAACTCTAGCATGTTTTGATGTCTCGTAGTTGGTAACTGTTGTTGGTAGGGGCTGATGCAAGACAGTATGTCTTAGAATGTTGGAGAAGTAGAAGTTTCGAGAGTAATGCAAGCTTATATAAGATGGTGTAGAGACTATTACAAGTGGAGTCGGGTTTCAGGTCAGTTTGAGTGAAGTGCAGTCAGTTTGGTGTACTACAGTGTCAGTGAAGATTGCATACTTTTGGTACTTGTGAAAACAGTGGCAAACATTGACTGGTTACTGAAGTTTGTATATCCCTGGAACTTGAGAAGACAGTGAAGTGTATTATGTGTATTTACTGTCAGTGAAGATTATTTTCAGTACTTGTGTAATAAGTGAAGTGTTAGCAAGCATTAAGTGTAATAACTGTGAAGTGTTGTTAAGCATTAACTGTAATAACAGTTAGTAAAGTGTGAATAGCTCCAGTGCTTGTGAGAACAGTGAAGTTGGAAAGAATTAAGTGGAATTATTTGGAAAATAAAGCCAGTGAACTTTAGGGAGACAGTGTTTATTTTCGCCTCAGCTGATCTTGTGTACTGCACACCTAAAGGCTGACCATAAGAACAACAACTCACTGGGCAACGTCCTTCCTGTACTGTACTACTGCTGTTGGAGTCTGTGGCAGTGTGGGGACTGGGGACGTAACACTGGTGTCAGGAGTGAGGAATATTATTTCAGGGCTGCAGTGAGGCTAATCTTCGACATGGAGCAAGAAGGTGTCCAGACAAGAGGCCAAGCTAGGCAGGAAGAGGCATCGCTAGGTGGAATTATGAAGCTATTACAAGCACATATACAGACACAGAACGAAGGACAGAAAAAACTCCATGCACAATTACAGGCACAGAGTGAAAAACTAGAGGCACAGAGTGAAGGACAGAAACAACTCCAAGCACAGTTACAGGCCCAACGTGAAGAACAGAAAAAGCTCAGAAATGAAATCAAAGAACAACTACAAGCACATAACGAAGGACAGAAAAAGCTCGAAGAACAATTACAGGCACAGAAGAAAGAAATCAAAGAACAATTGCAGGCACAGAACGAAGAACGGTAAGAACGACATGAACAGCTTCAGGAGGCACTACAGGAGCAACAGAGGGAATTACAGCTGAAAATGCAAGGACAGCTAGATGCTTTCATAGGGTAGGTGAGCGAAGAATAGCAACAGCTTAAGGAGGAAGTAGATGCTAATCTAGAGCAGCAGAAGTATGAGGTAAGCAATAATGTGGTGGAATGTAAACAGCATGGAGAAGAACAGTTGAAGTCAATTAGTGAGGAAATAGTGATGGAGTGCAGACAGCATGCAGATAACCAGTTGAAGCATGTAGTTAATCATGAAAAGATAATTAGTGAGAAAATTGAGGCTGTAGAGAAATATTGCACTGCTGAGCCTCAGGTTACTTTACAGGGAGCATATGAAGGGAATAGACAGTGTATGGTGAATCTTGACGGATCCCGGGCATCTGAAGATGGCATTACAGGGCTGGATAATCAGAATGCAGGAGTTGTAAATCCTGGACTTAATTATGATGCCTCAGTTATTAGGCCCGAAACCAGTGAAGTGCATGGCTACAATGGGGATCCAGTTAAGAAGAAACCTCAAGAAAGTGATGGTAGTGTATCTTGGGAAACTTATCTTGCACAGTTTGAGTTACTTGCAGATCAGAATGGTTGGGATGATAAGAAGAAGGCTGCAGAAGACCCACCACAGATGAAAATCCCAAGGAACCTTAATGAAAAGTGTGCGAGAAGACAGAAGGACAGACGACATGCAGTGTAGTAGGCATGGGAATCACAGGAAGAAATGCTGCTGTACTGTAGTGATGGGGCCGGTGTCGGACGGAGAAGACCTGGGTAGGATGCAGATGGAGGGTGCAGATTTGCAACCGGTGCTGGAGTGGCTGCAGCAGAGTGCAGTGCGACCATCATGGGGAGGAGTTTCCAGGTTGGGCCCTGCGACCAAAAGCTGCTGGAGTCAGTGGGACCTTCTTCGCTTGAACAACGGACTACTGGAGTGTCAGTGGGAGACAGCCGATGGCCTCAACAAGTATTGGCAACTGGTGGTTCCAAAGAAGATGAGGTCCGAGATCTTGGATGAGTCCCATAACCAGATCACAAGTGGGCACCTGGGAGTGAAGAAAACTTTAAGTTGGCTGCGACAGAGGTTCTACTGGATTGGCATGTGTCAGGATGTTGAAGAGTGGTTTCGGACCTATGATTTGTGCTATCCCAAGAAGGGACCCAAGAAACGTGGGTGCGCTCCTCTCCAGCTGTACCAAGTGGGTGCACCGATGGAAAGAGTCACGGTGGACATTGCTGGACCTTTGCCACTCACTGAGAGAGGAAAGCGGTATATATGTGTCACCATGGACTACTTCACAAAGTGGCCAGAAACCTATGCTATCCCCGATCAAGAGGCTGCGACTGTTGCTCAAGTGTTGGTTGATCAGATTTCTGTCATTTTGGGATGCCACAAGAGCTACATTCAGACTGAGTAGAAACTTCGAGTCTGCTGTGTTTCGTGAGTGCTGCAAGTTATTGGGTATCAAGACCAGGACGACCCCACTAAGGCCACAGTCAGATGGAATGGTGGAGAAATTCAACTGGACCCTAGGACAAGAACTAGCCAACTATTGCATAGATGGACAATCAGAATGGGACCAGAAGTTACCTGCATTGCTAATGGCATATCGGTCTGCATCCCATGAGTCTACTGGCTACACTTCTGCAAAACTGATGTTGAGCCACGAGTTACGCTTACCCGTTGACTTGTTTATGTTTGTGGTGAAGAGCTGCCTACGGACACCTCCAGCTATGCAGGAAAGTCTGGCTGAGGTACATCATCAAGTGCGAGGAGCCATCAAGTTTTCAGGTGAAGTGATGAAGTGCAAGTATGATGTCAAGGCAAGTGAAGTTAGCTTCAAGTCACCATGACCAAGTCTGGTTATACAATTCTCAGCATAAGAAGGGACAGTCACCGAAGCTGCAGAGTCAATGGGATGGGCCTTACACTCTGTTGGACAGCCTATCAGACGTAATGTATCGGATTCGGGGAGGCAGGAAGTCTCGCCTAAAGATGGTACATGTGAACCGTTTGTGGCAGTACCATGGGCCAGTACAGTTCAGCTGGGACGTCTCTGAGGAACTGTGCTCAACTGCAGCCAAGGATGTTGAGGAGGACCAAGGAGCTGAAGTTCAAGAGGATGGTGACAGTTTCCCAAGAGAAGAAGTGAACCAAGAAGAGGACCAAGACCTTCCAGGAGAAGTGGACTGTGTGGAGGAGCAAGGACATCGTCAGAAGTGGCATAGAAGAAGACCTGATAAGTTGAGGGATATTTTGTGTATAGTTAGAGGTTTCATTAGGATTAAGGTTTATGTTTGTGTATATTATTTAGTTTTTCGGGACGACAAAGAACTAGGGAGGGGGTAGAGTTATGAAGGGAGATTTGCCAGTTAGGTAGTCTCGTACCTTCGAGATGTTTCTGGTACCGTAAGTTCTGGTACTAGTCATCAGAGTTGCCAGTTTGTCTGCTGTTTGTGAGCTTAGTTATTTCATAAGTTATGCATCAGTTTTTGTGCTCTTTTTCTTTATAATGTTTTATTTAAGTGATTGCTTGTTAAATCATGCAGTTTAAGTTCGTATGGTAAATGATTTAGAGTGTTATGTAATGTAGGAAAATTCTAGCAAGTTTTGATGTCTCGTAGTTGGTAACTGTTGTTGGTAGGGGCTGATGCAAGACAGTATGTCTTAGAATGTTGGAGAAGTAGAAGTTTCGAGAGTAATGCAAGCTTATATATGATGGTGTAGAGACTATTACAAGTGGAGTCGGGTTTCAGGTCAATTTGAGTGAAGTGCAGTCAGTTTGGTGTAGTGCAGTGTCAGTGAAGATTGTATACTTTTGGTACTTGTGAAAACAGTGGCAAACAGTGACGGGTTACTGAAGTTTGTATATTGCTGGAACTTGAGAAGACAGTGAAGTGTATTATGTGTATTTACTGTCAGTGAAGATTATTTTCAGTACTTGTGTAATAAGTGAAGTGTTAGCAAGCATTAAGTGTAATAACTGTGAAGTGTTGTTAAGCATTAACTGTAATAACAGATAGTAAAGTGTGTATAGCTCCAGTGCTTGTGAGAACAGTGAAGTTGGAAAGAATTAAGTGGAATTATTTGGAAAATAAAGCCAGTGAACTTTAGGGAGCCAGTGTTTATTTTCGCCTCAGCTGATCTTGTGTACTGCACACCTTAAGGCTGACCATAAGAACAACTCACTGGACAACGTCCTTCCTGTACTGTACTACTGCTGTTGGAGCCTGTGGCAGTGTGGGGACTGGGGACGTAACAATACGATATAAATGAATATGATTTTCTTTCTTTTTTTTTTTTTTGTAAAGAATGGGAACACAATTGGGGAAGCCATTTTCTATGTCATTAATCTGTTCTTCTCTGAACAGGGGCTTTGTTGGAAATCTTGTATTAGCGTGTGCACAGACACTGCTGCATCCATGACCGGGAAAGTTAAAGGACTCGTTGCATGGATTAACCCGAGACGTCCCGTCAACATATGGATACGTTGCAACGTTTTGCATTTGCCAGTCCCGTCGACGTACTGGTACGTTTTGCAATTGCAAGTTGCATAATTTCCACAATTTTCAAAATTCGCGCGAGATTTTTGGTACATAGCGTCGCATGACCTTCCACTACCTGCCACCAGGCGGGGACACTCGGCGACCCTGCGCGACCCGCGCTCACCTGCGGCTAGGTCACTCACCTGTTAGCAACGGACCTGCTCAGACATGGCGCATAGATGTCTCTCGGAGGAGTAAATTCAAGCCGCCCTGGATGCCTTTATTGGCGATAATGATTCACCACTCGATGACGAGGAGATGGACAAAGATTATGTCCAACCAGAGGATGTGGAAAGCAGCAGCAGTAATGAGGAAGTCCCGTCCCCCAGGAAGCAGCGCTACGTGACTTATTGTGCTGCAGGAGAGGGTCAGGCTGCACAAAAACAACGTGCAAGATCCTCTAGCCAGCACCTACGTGATGTGGAGCCCGATTTTGAGGACGAAGACGAGGACTAGGAAAGAGCCGTGGGACATGCTGCCACATGGTACGGCCGTGAGGTAATTACTCATTGTGGCCCAGAGCGCACACCACATCATTCTAACAGGTATGGGCCTAGTGTTTTGTTTGGGGATGGCGGAAATGGCGTTGTGGGAGTGGGGAGTGAAAGGGAAAGTGTTGGGGGGAGTGTGGAAAGTGAGAGTGGTGGGAGTGAGTCATCGCTCTCACGTGGTGGTGTGAGGCGGCGGGGCGTATCACTTGGGGCAGTTAGGGTGGGTGGTGAATCACATGGTATGGTGATGGAGCAGGAAGGTGAGGAGGAGCCACTCCCCAGCACGTCTTATGCTCCCCAATATTCCTGGGCTTCCTTCCCACAGCCCACTGATGTTCCCCAAGGCCGTAAGAGTAGGGGAAAGGGGAAGGGTAAAAGCCGAGGGAAGAGGAGTGCGAGTGGGGATGCCCTCCGCACTCCTCCCCAACCTACCCCACCATCATTTCCTCCCCACCCCGATGAAGGCGACAATGGGGAATTGGGAGGATGGGAGTGATTTTACTTCCCTCATTCACCCATTCACTGAGCAGGGGCGTGCTGGCTGCATTGCTCCCAGTATTCACCCTAATTCAACCAGGCTGGATTTTTTTCCACCTTTTCTTCAGTGAGCGTTTTGTGGAGGAAATAGTGGATCAAACAAACCTGTTCGCTACCAGCCAGCGCCATGAGAGTGAAAGACAGGGCACAAGGAGCAGGCATTCTATCCTATATGATTACCCAGTCTCTCTTGCAGAAATGTTTTTGTTTTTGGCCCTGGTACTGTTGATGGGTATTGTACGAAAGAACCGAATTCCTGCATACTGGACAAGGAACCCTATTATGCTTACACCAATATTTGGCCAAGTATTGAGCTGTAATCGGTTTCAGCAAATTCTAAGCCACCTCCATTTCTATGATGCTGATGATCCTGCAAATGCTAATGACACAGATAAGATGAGGCAAATTAGGTTAGTTTTTGATCACCTAAGGCAGACATTCCGTTCCTCATTTTATCCCTATAGAGATCTCGTCATAGACGAGAGTCTTGTGTTGTGGAGAGGCAATATTTCATTTCAGCAGTACATACCCAGCAAAAGGCACCGTTTTGGGTTCAAGATCTTTGTTATGTGTAACTGTAGGACTGGTTATGTGCAAGACATAGTCTTGTACACCTGTGCACAGACAGACATAATAGAAGATCGGAGTATCGGTCTGTCTGGAGCAGTGGTAAAGACAATGATAGAAGACTATCTTCATCGTGGTCACGTCCTTTACCTTGACAATTGGTACACTAGCCCTCTTCTCGCTCATTATCTATGCAGGCATGACACGGGGATCTGTGGGACCGTCAAGGTGAACCGGCGTCACATGGTCAAGGTGGGGCAGAAACTTGACAGAAATGAGGTGGTCTTCTTCCAGGCCAACAATATCCTTCCAACAGTGTGGAACCACAATAGAGAAGTCCTCTTGTCCACGGTTCACCACCCCTTGATGCACCGTACAGAGTCGGTAGATTATCGGAGTGAGAACAGGTGCCACATATGGAAACCTGAGTGTGTGCTTGATTATAATATCAACATGCGCCTGGTGGACCAGTCAGACTCCGTGATATCCACTGTCGAGTGTGCCAGGACCATGATGAAGTGGTACAAAAAACTATTCTTTCACCTGCTTGACATTACTGCCCTGAATTGCCACCACCTTCACGCCATGACAACAGGAGTTCAGGAAACCTTTGAAGGGTTTGTGAGGGAGCTGACACGAGAGATTATTGCAAGGTATGCAGTTGAAAGGCCCCAACACCGCACCCGCACAGCCCCAGGTGCCCACCCTCCCCTGAGATTATCCACCTGCCATTTCCCCACTCCTATACCTCCCCATGCAAATAGACCTAGGCCCCAGCGCAGGTGTCATGTGTGTAGCAATTCCCGGGTGAGACCCACCACTCAGAGAAAGGACACCCGCTATGAGTGCGTTGAGTGTGACGTGGGTCTGTGTATTCACCCATGTTTCAGTGAGTTTCACACGTTCCTGCACTTCTGATAAGGTGTGAATGTGATAGGACGCTGATACTCTGAAATAAATGCGACAAACAGATGCTCAGTGTAATTATAAGGCCCGTAGATCTGTAAATACTAGTATGGAAGTGGAAACAGGTGTAATATAAGCGGAAAATTATTATGTAAGTGTATGAATATTATCTAAGTGGAAACATACCTTGCGAGGGTATTTTGATGCGATATTCAGACGCTCAGTGGAATAAATAAGGCCTGTAAATATGTAAATAGGAGTCTACAAGTGAACACGGGTGTAATATAATTGGAATATTAGTATGTAAGTGTATGAGTATAATGTTGGTCAAAACATTCACTGCGAGGGTATTTTCATGGGATATTCTGACGCTCACTAAAATATATAATGCCAGTAAATATGTATAGTGCAGAATAGGGTGTAAATGGGTGTAATGTAAGTGGTAAAGTATATTGGGATTGAAGAAATAAAGTAAAAGTGTAAACACGAGTGTTAGAGAGTGTGCTTGCTACGAGAATATGCGGTAGCGTTTTGCTAAATGCCCTCGTAATGAATGTAAATAATTGAAAACGTTTACAGTGGTGGAGGAAAGGTTCAATGTAAAGAAAAAAATATTATGAAAGTGATAAAACAATGTTGTATGTTGAAATACGAGTCGTAGCAAGTGAACTGAGTATGCATTTGTGCGCTATACTTATGCTACATGTCATCGTAATGAATGAAAACAGCTGAAAACATTTACATAAAGTACAAAATGGTAAAATGGCATTGAAACAGTAGTATACAAGTAGAAAAAAGGGTATGTTGACTGAAACAAGAAACTTTGCACATAGCGTTTTACCAATCGGACCAAACTCGCTATGCTCGCGCGAAGGTACAATGCTTATTTTTCATATATATATATGTCATTAAAATTTATTATATTGTTATTCTTATTGTTTATTAGTTCAAATTCAATAAATGTAGAGGTGTTGTTTGTTGTTTCTCACAAAATTACCTACCATAGAAAACGTGAGCGCCTCACACGTCAATGATAGAATATGATACCTGGAGCGGGGGACCTCACCTGTTCTGACCAGTTGCGGACCACAGTAAGCACTTTCTTTGTGATTTTCCTTTGTTTCTCAACTAAAGCAGAAGTTTTAGCCAAATTTTTTTTTTCCAAAAATGTTCGGGACTGGGGGGTGTCGGAGGTGCGAAAATGCTCGGGACGTGACGGGTTAAGAAGGAAAATCCTGATATGAAGTGGACTCATTGCACCATTCACAGAGAATCATTAGCATCCAAAAAAATGAGTTCAGAGTTCCATGGGATATTGAATGATGGCATCAAAGTAATCAATTTTATAAGGTCAAGGCCACTTATTTATCAGAACATGGATCTCATTTTGCCACAATTTTTCCAACATGGCTTGCACCGACGGCATATCTTGCGGATGTATTTAGAAAACTGAATGAGTTAAATCTGCCTCTGCAGGGCAGTGATACAAACATTCGCAACTTATATGATAAAGTTGATGGTGTTGAAGAGAAAATAGAGTTGTGGATGGAAGATATGCTGAGGGGAAGATTTTACTTGTTTTCCTCTGTCAAATGCTTCTTTTTCAAGACTGTGAAACCAGTTATTGTGGAACAACTGACCAACCTTATCTGTGATTTTAAAAACTACTTTCCTGACATATATGAGAGATCTGTATAGCTTAACCTCCTCGCTCTCACATAAGTTTTTAAGTTTTCGCGGGTGTGACAATCTCCCCCCCCCCCCGCGGCCGCGCGCTCGGATAATGTGTATTCTCGGCTTATTTTCACCACCCAAAAATATTTATTTTCCCATCATAGCCACATATGATACTCGCCGATGTTTGTTCTACACGATAAGCAAAAAAAAAAAAAAAAAAACACACTATACAGAAGTTAGGAAGCTGAGAATAAACATCTGTGACGCCAATTTCACTTCCCAACATCATAAGTCGAATATTTACGAATCAATTTCTACATGTTACACCATCAATCGAAAGAGAATTTTATTAGCTTTCGAATGCCGGGTGTCCCAGTTTGATACGAGGTATGGTCTTCGAGTAATAAGCGATAAAGTAAAAACTCTGGTTCGATAGAGTACAACTTTTATAATCGGAGAGTTTCTGTGGCGAATTTTCAGAGAGCAATAGGTTTTTATTTCACTATCCGATGCAGAATTTCACTGGCTTTCATTTAAGACAAGTAAGGTAATCCTAGGCCTTATAGTTCTCGAGAAAATTGCAATAAACTATGGTGTATTTTGCCGCGCTGAACCGTCGGCAGCCGCACTGACTTACAGTAATTTCCCTTAGTGCGCGAACATGTTTTATGCTTGCTAGCTACGGTTTCTTCGATTCTATACCAACAACTATCTTACATAATTCTTTTTAGTTTTTAGTCCTCTTGGAAACCACACATGAACACAAAACCTGTTGCTAGCAACAGAAACAGAACTTATTTCCCTGTCATTTGTGTTGAGGTAAATAACAACATATATGTATATGTAAATATACTGACAGAAAGAGGTAAAAAGAAAAAAAAAAAGAATACCACGTACTTCTCCAGTGGCGATGATCTTCCTGCAGGATCACAGTACATTTCACCAAAAGAGATATATACATATATATGTAAATGCAATTGTTCCTTACGAAGACGTGCGTCACTTTTTCACTTTCTTTTCACATAAAACATAGCCCAGTTTATCAATACATAGGAAACACAGTACATTTCACCAAAAGAGATATACGTGACACCTGTCCCATAAGGTGTAGCAGAGAAGACGCTGCAGTGTTTATGATATTTTCACAATACACATAATGAAATCCATCATTTTATGAAACATACATTATATTTTCACCACAACAGTTCCTGATCGTGCTCTGTATGTCACATCTGCGATACCTAAGGTTTCGCAGACGATATTTTTTGATGATCATGTGGTGAAGTGTTTACATTCATCCACACAAGCATACGATAAACCTACCAATAACACTCATGCTTTCACACAGAAAGCATACGGAATAAATATAACAATATGATAAAAGCAAATTTTCCTATAAAAACCAACTGTATTTCCTCTACTCACAATGGCTTGCCCTGGCTGTAATGCGAAACTGACTCCTGCCCTAGCCATTATTTCATCACGTACACTCATTTCACTATACTCCTATCTATTGCACAATAACACTATCCACCATATATCAGTATAAAACAAGGATTTCATCCACACCTTGGAAAATATTCCGTTCTTGACAACGCGGTGTTGTCAAGCAGTTTCCCGCCTCCCTCAGCTAAGCTAAACGTTTCACCATGTCTTTCCTCACTCGCTGTTGCACACTACATTCACCTGCATCACTATCACTGTTATTCAAATGTTGAATACTCTCATTGGGTGCAGAGAAGAGGCAGCGTAGTTGCTGGGAAACGCTGATAAACAGGGTAGCCATACCAGTATCTTCGTTGGGCCAACGGTAGAATAACGGGCATGATTGATTCACCAAAACCTAATTCCCTATTACAAACACAAAATCTAATCACAATAGTGCCCAAAAACGACACACAAGCACTATTGGTACAGTGAAATATGATGCGAGTCCCGGGACGGGGTAGAGAAAGTAAAATTTAAATCCCCAGCTGTGCGCTACCTTCCTGCCTGACAGCTGACGTGTTAATAATGATCTTGCCCATGCTGCCGCGCGTCTCGGGCCCCGAGGTTGCCAAGTCATTACTTTTGGCGAGCGGTGCGGGAACTAGGACGCTTCCAAAAATGATACAGATCGGCCGAAAACTTTTACTTTGACGTAAGTTTTTGTGATTTGAGGACATAAAACGCGTCACCGCAGGTAGTCACGGAAAGGCCCAAAAGACTCGCTATGCGTCATCGATGACGAGAGGGTTAATTGAGTTAGAAGTCCACTTCTCCTATCTGAAAATAATATGAAAAAGATTCCCATTTGCCTTCAGGAAGCACTGTTAGAAGTGTTTTCAGACCGTGGCCTCACACTGGTATTTGAAAGCTCAACCCTCACACGGTTTTGGAGCTGTGTAGAGCAGGAGCTCCCTGACCTAGGAAAAAAGGCTTTGGAAAACTTTCTGCCCTTTGGGTCTACCTACCCGTGTGAAGCATCTTTCTCTGACATGAGCGTTATCAGGTCAAATCAGAGAAACAAACTAAATGTAAATCTGATGCAAAGCCTCATCAATGCAGTAGCCTCTCTACCGCCCAGAATGGCATAAGAAAAAAAAATCATCAGTGAACATGAGCCCCACATTTCACATTCAGTTGTATGGAATTTTCAAGCATTTTTGTATTTTTCATTAGTCTTTTTCCTTTAGTGTTCTGATTAATAATTTATTGTCCAGTACTCAGATTATGCGAACTTTTCATATAATTTGCACTGGTCTTCCAAATATTGAGTTCAATCAGTCATGGGGGTAATTAACGGTAGAGGACGGTAACAGGGGTACAATATACAAAAAAAAAAAAAAAAATGGACAACAAAGGTCTACAGTGTACAAATTTAAGTGCAACAACTACATTGTGCTGTATTATGGAAAGAGAAAGAGGCACCTAAGGACGAGAATATTTGAACATTCGGTAAGTCTGTTAGAACACGGCGTCCTTACACCAAGCCCCCATTATCCACCATATGAGACCATTCACACACGACCTTCCCATGTCTTCTAACTCATGCTCAGTTGTTGCCAGTAGTACATGAGACATGAAACTATAAATATTGGAATCACTGCTATCTGGTCGTGATAACCAGGTATTGAAAACAATGAAATTTCAAGAGAATTGCTGTTTCTAAAGATACTGCACATAACCTAATGATGTAATGTACGGGACTGCACTCTGTGTTTAGTTCTTCAGGTATAAAATGTTTGTATATTATATGCACTTGTTTTATCACCTAAGGGTGTTCTTTATTCCATTTTGTTTTATCGACTGTTTATATTTACATTAACTATTTCTTACATCTTATGCTCTGGTTACACCCAACAAACAATATTACATTGCAGCAACGTTACCACAACGTTGTGCTTTTGTTGCCACAATGTTATGGCACTATGTTGTGACAAGGTAATCTTGTATGGTTTTCTAAAAGTTACTACACCGTTGCAGGATAACGTTTTTTGCAACTTTCAGACAACATAGCCACAACCTGATGTACCTAAGCAGCAACCTTTATAAAATTTATCACAACCAATGCATATTTGTGTATTTGTGAAAAGGAATAAGCAAAGATAGTTTTTTCTACATTAAATTTCTATTTTACAGAAATTTCTCAAAAATACAACTGGTAATGAGTACATCCAGTGTTTATACAGTCTTGTCGTCTTAATAATAATAATAACAATAATAATTATAATAATAATATTAATTATTATGGTGGGATGAATAGGTTAAGAGAGCAGTGGAGGAAAAGAGAAGTGGCTAAAATGGTTACAGGACAGAGGTTCAATTGAAATAACTGAATATACTGAGAGCAAGAAGCACGTAAAGACACTAGTGAAGAGGAAAAATTGGTAAAGGTTATCTAGGAAGGAAAATAAAAGCAAACTACTCTGAAAATATGAAGTTATTCTGGAATGACGTGCAGAAATGAAGAACTGAACAGTGAAAGAGTTGTGAAGGATGTAAGTGATTAACCCATGGGGATGAAGTAAGGACCAGATGGATAGAATATTCTGAAAGCCTGATGAATGGGAATAGAAAGCAGAGCCACTGTAAAACATGATTGGTTTGGGGGGTACGCAGAGAAGGAATGTAGTGCCAGGAAACTTGTCACTCGCACAGGTGAAGAGTGCTGTGAAGCGGCTGAAAAATGGAAGAGCAGCTGGGGTTGATGAGTTGTATGCAAAGATAATTGAGTATCATGGAGATAGCGGAATGAAGTGCTTGTTGGAGATATGTAAGAAGGCATGGATGAGTGAACCTGTGCCAGAAGAGTGGAAAAAGGCTGTGATTGTACCCCAGTACGACTATAAAAGTCAGCGAACTGAGTGCAAGAATAGACCAATTTCCTCAGACCAAAAATCGTACGTATTATATATATTTTAATGGAAAATATGTTTAATTTCAATATACTTATGGTCTTTTAGTTTAAAGATGCATCATATATTAAATAACTGCAGTGTTCTTAAGCCAAAATATTACCTGACTACGGAACGCGCTGTGATTGGTCGTGACGTCAGAATAGTGGCTTGCCAGAGCCATGGACCAGCTGAGCGACAGCTGATTGTGTTTACTTGTGTTCTGTATCCCTATAAACATGTCCCAGGCAAGCAGACATTATTACTATTGCTTTGTGTCAATGTGCAAAAGCACCATGAAGGCAACACCAAGTAAACGTTTTATAAGTGTGCCAAAAGATAAGAAAATCAGGAGCCAGTGGTGAGTGTTTGCTCGTCGTGACTTCTCCATGCTGGAATACGAGTGTTAGGTACTGCTGTGAAGACCATTTTAATGTAATTACTTAATGTATTATATTATTATATTATATACTTTCACAAAATTATCATGAAATGGTGTTGTGATAGGATTGTGATTGCTTGTTGGCGTGTTTTGCTGCGACAGGTTGTGGTAGTGTTGCTAAGTAGCTTGGTTAGTGTCTTATTTTCGTTTTATTGTTTTTAGTACTGAAGTATATAAAGCCTGTGATTTAACAGTCTCATACCTGAAACATAGAGTTTACACAAGAATGAGATTTTTTTTATCAGAGTATCTAAGTATCTTAATAAAGTGCACTACTCTCATTCTCGGTGTTCAATAAATCCTTAAAGTGTTCCCTCCATCTATTCACTATCTTTCCTTTCTCTACCAACATTCTGCCATTCTTATCTTTCACTTCCCTACTGCTTCCTTTATCACCCTGTCTTACTTTCCTTACTTCCTTCCAGAACAGTTTCTTGCATTCCCTCCAGTTCTTACTCGGATTTCTGCTAAACTCTTCATCCACTCTCCTCTTGCTCTCTTTTACAAATCTTTTCACTTCTCTCTTCCTTTCTGCATATAACTCTCACTTCTGCCTCTCAATGTCTCCTATTCCCTTACTTCCCATCCAGTCTCTATAAGCTACCTTCTTTTGTTCCACAGCTTGCTTCACTTCATCATTCCACCATGCTATCCCTTGCACTCCTTTGCGTCTTCTCCTCACCCCACACACTGCTTCACATGCTGCACATATTTCTTCCTTAAATAACTTGCACACTCCTTCCCCCTCTCCTATCTGTTCTAACTCATACCTGCCCAATCGTTCTTCCACTATTCTCTTGTACTCTACCTATTTCTCTTTCTTTCGCAGCCTCTCTACTCTCCTCACAGGAACAGTTTCCTCCTGTCTTCCCCTATACCTATTCATCCATCACCTTTGCAACCTTATTTTGGCCACTACCATGTAGTGGTCAGACAGTCCAAACATGATAAAGTTGCTGTACTAAATTAAAGAGACTGATAAAGTCAAAATTTTACAACCGGGGCCCGAAAATCTGTTGATTTCATGTATTATACAGTTCCTACAGCTACCAACTTGAGTAACACACATTTTCAACTTAACATGTTTCATAGCAGGATGACGGAGTCCTTGATAATACTGAATTATCATCAGTATGTCTACTCTTGGTAGACTGCCATCACATAACCAGGAAGGAGGCTCACTTTCCGACATGGCTGACTGAAAAAATGAGAGAACATTATCTGCTACTGTTACTAATAGTAGTGATCTAAGCAACTCTGAAATGTATAGCACAAATAATATATCCAAACAAGGCCTCAGCCTACTGTTATATATGTTTTAGTAAGTTTTGGGAAGTAACCACCCATTTTCGTGTAAAATTATATTTCTCATATTTTGTAGGTTGTGCTTAATCTTACTTATAAAACTAACCTACTCAACCTAACCCTACCTAACCTATTCTTACCCAATATGTGCAAGAAAAAGTTTAATATAATATTAGTGGCTTTCACCCAAAAATACCTGTTTTCCTTTCATTATAATACACAACGTAAAATAAATGGACTGCATAGATGTGTCAGTGTGGTGGGTAGGGACTTACTGGTGGGAGGCAGGTGTGAGGGCGGGCAGTGAGTGATTTATGTTCCTGTGGTGAGAGGAAACCGTATCTTTTCAGCTATTTCCACGTTAAAGTCTCAGTTTATCTTTATTAATCCATCAGCATTAATGCAGGTTGCTATTAGCTTGCTAAATAAGCATGATGAAGATACAATAAACACTTACCACATCATTTGAGGAAGGATCGGTGACCATCATATGATACAGTAGTGTTGACACGGATCGGCTGTGTCGTCTGCAGTACCAGCCACCTCGGTAGTGACGTCACAACGTGGCGCCAGCTCTTTGTGTGTGCAGGATTTTTTCCGATTTAAAATTGTCTGTATCAAAAAACACCATTCACTTTGAAAAATTACCTTCACTACCTTGTTATATGAGGCTGTAAGATTTTATTTTATTCATTCCCTCAAGTAGAGGAAACTGGTCTATTATCGTAGCATAAGTTTATTGAGTGTGGTAGGGAAGGTTAATGGAAGAATTATTACAGAGAAAGTAAGAGAGATATCAGAAGTCCTAGTAAAAGATGAACAGGGTGTGGATCAAATATTTGCAGTGAGACAGTGGAGAAGGCATGTGAGTAGGACTATAAGGTTTTTGCGTCATTCATGGATCTCGAAAACGCATACGAGAAAGTATACAGAGAAGGATTGTCGAAGGTTTTGCACATGTTTGGTGTAGATGGTAGACTGCTAGGTGCTATCAAGAGTTTTTATGATTGTAGTGAAGCATGTGTAAAGGTTAATGGGCATCTAAGTAAATGGTTCACAATCGATGTGGGCGTGTGACAAGGTTGTGTGATGTCCCCATGGTTGTTCAATATACAGTATAGATGAATGGGGTGACGAGAAGTAAAAACAAGAGTAATGGAGAGAGGGATGGCGTTGTTAACGAATGGTGATGGATGGGATATCTCATGTTTGTTGTATGTTGATGATGCAGTACTACTTGCAAAATACCGGGCAAGAACTTGGTAGACTAGTGCAGAGTTCTGCTGATGTCTGTGAGCGTCGTGCCTCGAGAGCAAATGTAAGAAAGAGTAAAGTGATGGTTATTGAGAGAGAAGTTGACTCCCAGTGTGATTTTACTGTGAATGGAGAGACACTGGAAATGGTGAGAGAGTTCAGATACCAGGGTACACTGATAGAATAGAAAGGAAAATGTGCAAAAGAAGTGGATAGTAGACACAAGGATGGAAAGTAGCTGGTGCAATGAAGGCCCTGATGAGAAACAGAGGCTTGTTTGTTGCAGCTGCATGAGTCTTACATGGAGTGTTAGTGCCAGTTTTAACATATGGATGTAAGACTATGATGTGGCATGAAAATGAAAAGTCAAGAGTGAGAGCTGTGGAGATGGGACTGTAGAGGAATGTATGTGGAGTACAGAGAGTGGACAGGATACGAAATAATGTGATTCGTGAAAGATGTGGAGTGAGGAAGCCTCTACACCCGAATCGAAGAGTGTACTGAGATGGTATGGTCATGTGGAGAGAATGGATAACAAGAGAGTGGTGAAAAAGGTACCGTATATCTGAGCAAATCTGAAGAAGGGAGGCGAGGCAGGCCAAGAAGGTGGTGGGATATGGTGGATGTGTGTGTGTGTGAGGAAGAGAGGTTTGGAAGTCGGTGAGGCTAGGGAACTGCCAAAAGATCGAGCTGCTGGATGAATATTGTGAGAAGATCATTATCAGGGATGTGGCACCCTTTTTCAACATGACAGAGTCCGGACTGAGTCTATCGGATACGTTTATGTGAAGCTACAAAATGTGCTGAATGTTTTCGGTGTATCAGATAGAGCCAGGATTCTGGGGGCTTCAATGGTGAGCAAATGGAAGTGTGGCCCATGGATTGGGCAAATTTGGGCTGTCTGGACATTGTTACTCCTCACCTGTCCTAGGGTGGGAAAGAAGGTCTGGATGAATATTAATAATAATAATAATAATAATAATAATAATAATAATAATAGCACTAATAATAATAATAATCGGTTTAGGATTTAGACACAGTGGCACATTAAACAACGAACAAGTGTTTATAAGTACCAGCCATGCTTGAAACCAACCAAGGATAACCCAATAAGGCCTCTGCGGTGTATTTCCAATGGGGGTCCTATTGGGTTCAGGATTAGCTGGGGACAAGGGGGAGCAGTTAGTGCTATTCTAGAGGTAATCTTAGCTTAAATTAAAATAATTTGCAAGCACATTTTTTTTCCCACTGTCCCCTTTTGTTGATAAGGACTATGGTGGGTAGAGCACTTAGGTTTGCAGCGTGTAGCAATTTATGAGTGGTTGCCCTTCATGATGTCTACCAATGACCCTTGAGTAGACTTGAACCTCTGACCCTTCGGCTAGAGTGGAGCACTTTATCCTACTGAGCCATGGTTGCTACAAAATATAATAAATAAAAAATATTAGTTTGTTGCTAACATACTTTAAACTAACACTGACTTTGATGTGTCTATTATAATAATAATAACACATACATATATAAAAGGAGGGCAGAAGGGGTGCAAAAGGATGGAAAAAAAAGGCAGAATTTAGAAGAGAAGTGGAGAGCGATTGGATAAATATTATTTGGAGCAGATTGGAGGAAATGGAAGGTATCTGCAAGATATTCACGGGCTGTTGCATAGAACTTCGTGCCTCTCATGTCAAGAGAATCTCTAACTGGTAGGAAGTTAGTTTCAAAGCGTATGTGAGCCATGGGAGTGGTTTTGGTGCAACCAGTGGCAACTCACAAGGCAATGTTTTGTAGTGTTTGTAAGGTGTTGTAGTGCGTGTTGGAGAGGATAGGAGTCCCTGCTGGAAAGGCATAGGATATTTCAGTACTGACCTGTATGTGTCCCGCAGGATGGACCTGTCCAGAGTGTGTTTATGAGGCAAACAGTACAGTAACATGGCCTATATTAATTCATATAACAGTCTGAATTGGCAATTTCCAGATTGTTTTTCTAAAACAATAATATGGACCTTTTGCACATGTAACAAAAAGTACAATGATATGAAACAGAGCCTTTACTTATCTAATACAATACACTCAATTGCTATATATGACATAAAAGCACTTCCATAATCCATATAACTTTCTGCATTGTTGCATATGATATAGCATTTACTAATTCCAAACCTCAAGTATCACTATGAATTGGTCTTCTCATTACAGGGTGTATTACAGTCCATGGACAACAGATAATAGATGGAAACAACATGTAACATGCGGTATGTATGTGTGTGCTTGTGTGCTAAATTATGTAGTGGTGATAAAATTTTTAAAAATTGTAAAAAGTGTCCACTGCAGGATTTGAAGAGTTGGGCACTCTACTGGCTGACAGTAAAGCAAGGAGGGGTTCTCTGTATGATTAAAAAGGTGACTTGGTTATTGTCAGGTCAAGGGGCAGGATTCAGGTTTTGACTATGTACAAGGTCCTCCCAACACCCAAGATTATCTTTTAGTTGCAAAAATCAATCAGAAATACTGGTAACAAGAACAATACTGCATAAATATTTGCGACTGTCCTCAATCCCTGATGTCTGTTTGGACAGGTATCACTATACAAATTTAGAACATCCACAAACTCTCCAATAATAAAGAGCCTTTGTGAACAAAATACTACTAAATGAAGATGATCACGATGATGCAAATTCAAAAGGTACACTTCCTAATGAGTAAATAAATAATTATCATGCACGCATGACAGTACAACCTGTCTGTACTAACTTACTTTCATCCTCTTAAGCTCTGTCTGCAGTCTTCCTTAGTAAACTTCCCCTCAGTTGAGGTAACTGACTGGTTCCTGAAGCCTGAGACTGAGGCCTTCCTGCCTCTGGGTTTAACCTATAAGCAATCAGTCCTTGTGCTTGAAAACATTTGTGGTCTTCCAAGCAAGCTTCTGTCTTCCTCACCAAAAAATAATAATAATAAATAAAAATGTGTCAAAATTGCAAAGCATGACAAATTAGATATAAAATATGCAGAGTTTCTCATAGTTCCTGGGTTTATATAATTGGAAACACTATTTTGAAGAAGAACTGGGTTACTTTAATTTTAAATTTCTAAAGCTTGGCTGGAAAGAAAGTTGGCAATGAAAATTACATATGACACATTTCTCATCTGAAGGTTTCATTGTCCAAAAGTAAAGTTTCCCTCCTCCAGTATAACCCTTCGATATACATACATCCTCAATTACTGGTTGGACCTTGGTGACTTACCATCATTACTGGCATAGGTTCTGCCTGTCCTTTCCCTCAGGAAAATTGGCAGTACAGAAGAAATGGCTTGGACTGGCAACTGCAAATAGTTGTGAGCTCCTCATTCCACGGAACTTCCTAGGCACGTCTGTCTTTGTATGAACTGGTGTGGATGAACGAGGCCTGTCAGTCAAGTCTCTCTCTTCTGTGGGAAAAGCAAATGATAAAAAAAATAAATTGACTTCAAAAAACAAAGAACCTAACTCTATATTGACTTGCCAACTCAAAAGGCATGCAAGGAGTTTTCCTCTGCTGTAAGAGTTTGGTAATCTGGGCAGGCTAATGTAACAGTCAACTACAACATTCCACAATCCAGAACTCTCTCCACCAACATTATGGTTTCTCAGTTGTGGATTTATTTAATAAATAAGGACATCATAAGGCACTTCTGTCACACACAGTGCTATAAGAAATGTCTTCTTCAATGCAGACTTATTAGATTCCTGTAATGACTTGGGAATAATAGCCTAACCCGAGGCGTCCTGACAACGTATGGATACGTTCCCATGTTTTGTCACGGTGACACCCGATGATGTATCCATATGTTTTGCAATTGCAAGGTTCGTCATTTGCACATTTTTCAAATTTCAAGCGTGATTTCTGGTACGTATATGCAGGCAAGGTGCGGCGAGAAGGAAAATACAGTATGGTCCTTCTGTGTTGTCTGGGGAAGGCCCAAGTTGTGTGGCGGGAGTGAGGGGTGAAAGGGAAAGTGATGTGGCGGGAGTGAGCGGTGAAAGGGAAAGTGGTGTTGGGAGGGAAGCAGCACAAGCATGTGGTGTAAGTGGGCAGCAGGCAGGGGAGAAGGAGCCACTCCCTAGAATGTCTTTCGCCCCGCAGTATTCCCACACTTCCTCCCCACAGCCCCGTGATGTGGGGAAAGGAAGGAAAGGAAAGGGAAAGGGGAAAGGAAAAGAGAGAGGGAAGAGGAGCACAAGTGGGAAAGGGGAAAGGAAAAGAGAGAGGGAAGAGGAGCGCAAGTGGGAAAGGGCGCCGCTTTCCACCTCCCCATCCTCCCCCACCACCCTCTCCTCCTCACCCTGACAAGGAATATCACACTTTGTTTCATTACTGATACTGTATGTGCTTCTGAGAATATGACGCTCACTGTAAAAGGCCTGTACATATGCGATAATGTGACGCTCAGTGTAATAATATGGCCTGCATGTGATAACAATTATATAAAGTGGAAACAGGTGTAATGTTAGTGGAAAAGTAATATATAAATTGAAAAATGGAGTGTAATTTGAAACAAGTCGTAGCGAGTTCACTCACTATGTACATGCGATAATATGACTCTCAATATAATAGTATGGCCTGTAAATATGTGATAACAATTATATAAAGTGGAAACGGGTGTAATGTCAATGGAAAATTATTATATAAGTTGAAAAATAGAGTGTAAGTTGAAATAACAGTCATAGCAAGTTCACTTACTATCACAAATATCTTCCCAAAGTTTGACAAGCATATAGTGGAAAAATCGAACATTTGCAACACGCAGTAGTAGAGATTGGGTTTTCATTGTATTTCGCCAGGTGTAAATTATCTTTGGACGAAGCTGGGGAGATAGTTTTGTCTTTCATTGTACATATCCGATAATATGACGCTCAATATGATAGTAAGGCCTGTAAATGTGGTAACAATTATATAAAGTGGAAACAGGTGTAATGTTAGTCAAAAAGTATTATATAAGTTGAAAAACAGAGTTTAAGTTGAAACAGTCATAGCAAGTTCACTCACTACGTACAAAGACACAACTATCTTCCCAAAGTTTGACGAGCATATAGCGGAAAAATCGAACCATTTGCAACATGCAGTACTAGAGATTGGGTTGTCATTGTATTTCGCCAGGTGTAAATTATCTTTGGACGGAACTGGGATGATAGTTTTGTCATTCATTGTACAAATGGAATAATTTTATGCTAAATATAATCGTAAGGCCTGTAAATAAGTGATAACAGTTCTATAAAGTGGAAACTGGTGTAATGTTAGTGGAAAAGTATTATATAGGTTGAAAAACGAGAATGTAAATTGAAACAACAGTCATACCAAGTTCGCTCACTATGCAAATATGCCCTAATATTATGCTAAATACAATCGTAAGGCCTGTAAATATGTGATAACAGTTCTATAAAGTGGAAACTGGTATAATAATAGTGGAAAAGTATTATGTAAAAAGTTAAAATGAAATGTATGTTGAAACAACAGTCATAGGGAATTATATGTGACCGATTTTCCTATGCTCACTCAATGGAGCAATGCTTATTTTGCCTGTATTTCTGTGAAAACCAAGATATTCTTGTACTACGTTACTTTGTTCCAAATTAAAAAATACCTGCCAATTCTGAGTGATTTCCAATACGTACCTCAACCATACAAAACAAGACAGCAGTCAAGTGCCTTTACAAGATACAGTACCAGGTGCTCGGTGGCTTACCTGTTTTGACCATTTCTAGTCTCAGGTATGCTCTTTCTCTGTGATCTGGCATTGTTTCTCACCAAAAGCGGAGCCAAAAAAAAAAAAAAAAAAAAAAAAATATGCCGGGATTGGAGGGGGGGGGGGCAGTGGTGGAAAATCGGCCGGGATGGGGCAGGCTAAACATGGATACACTTTCAAGGAAATCCTTGACTTTTCCCAGGATTTACATTAAGTAGTTGTTATGGTAACTGCTGTTATGACATCCTTAGTTGAAGGCATAAACCTGACAGTTGAGGCCAAGACCTGATGGTGTGGCTGATGACAAGTTGGTCCACTTTTCGTCTCATTAACTCTCCTTCTCTTACTGACTCCCTTCAACCTCTGTCTCTTCGTCGCACTGTTGCATCTTTATCTCTTTTCTATCGCTGCTTCAATGGTCACTGCTCCTCTGAACTGTCTGCATTCATTCCTCCACCTCTACGTCTGGCATGCGGCACCCGTCTAGCAGCAAACTCTCATCCCTATTCTGTCCAACTCTCTAATGCAAGAGTTAACCAGTCCTTCATTTATGCAAGCAACAGGTCAACTCTGGAACTGTCTCCCTCTGTCTTTATTTCCTGCTTCCTATGACCTCCAGTATTTCAAATGCAGTGTGTCCAGGCATCTCGAAATGATCGGATCTTGAATTTGGCTCTATCTTGTATTTTGTTTTTCTCTTGGAAAGAACAATAATTGCAGGCTCACGGCCTTTGGTTCCCTCTTCCTCGCATTAAAGAAAAAAAAAAAATCACCAGGTTCATCTTCATCTGAAGAAGAGAAAATTTATAAACAAGATGCTGAAAATGTCTGCATCTTATTAGCAAAGCAGAAGTCATGTTCCTCAGCAAGTTCAGTGTCACATTCGAAAAACTTTTAAAGTGAACAGCACTATTTATTCCATTAATGTTGGTGGACCAATAGTTAAATCATGAAATATTTACCTTGTTTTCTCTTTTAGAGAGATGGAAAAATTAACGATTTATGAATCACCTACCATTTGTATGGTTTGCAGCGTTGAAATTTAGTGGACGTGGAAGGTTAACAGACACAGGCTTCTTATAGCCAGAAAAACCATGCCTTCCTGGTTTGGATGATGAGTTTCCTGGAGGTTCTTCTCTTCTGCATTCTTTGTGTTCATCTGCAGCAAGTATCAAAGCTGAATAATTGAACTGTATAACCAATCACGTATTCAAAATGTTTTACAGCTTATATGTCTAACTAAAGACAGGTGTTTAAAATATGAAAGCAGCACTTTGACAACTGGGCAATACAATATAGATATAGCACCAGTCAACATAATTTATACTAGGCCATTGGCAGGGTTATGGCAGCCATAAGTATACACTCACAGACTACGATTAAGGCAGCCTTAACCTAAACTCATGAACTACGATTACGGCAGCCTTAACCTAAACTCATGAACTACGATTACGGCAGCCTTAACCTAAACTCATAAACTACGATTATGGCAACCATAATCTAACCCAGTGTAACCTAATTCTTTCTAACCTCACCATACCACCAAACATAACCGCTAAAATCTAACGGTTTATAATGAACTGTAGCGGTATTAACCTAACCTAACAGCTCTATCACTCATTATATGTATAAAGCTCTGTAAGTGCCGTAATCATAGTCCGTAAGTGTATGCGTATAATTACGGCTGCTGTAATCCTGACCACTTTGTTTATACTAACGATCACCACAGCAAAAGTCCTCCTGCTGATATTTCTGGGGTTTCTTTCTCTTTCATTGTGGAATGTTGTCATCCGTCTCAATGTTGGAAATGTCCTCTGCATGTTTTGCATGGCAAAGCGCCTGTTCATATGTCTGGAATCGAAGTGTAAGGTTCATTTAGGTTGCATTGTCCATGAATTCTGGAGTAATTCAAACCTACATAACTGATATATAAATGATATTCTACTATTTCTGTAAGGTGTACAACCAACATCTACATAATGATGTATCTTACATTTGCTAAAACATCTGGTTAACATCATTAATTTTTTGGTGTCTTATGGGCCACAAAGGATAACAAAAATTTTCTTGCTTATACCAATTAAGTAATTGTACATCAAAGATAGTGGGGCACTCTTCCTTTTTCAGTGAATCAGTGAGCAGTACAAGGAGCCTAGTCATACATTTCAACACAAACTGCTTATAAAACAGTTCCAGTTTTGAGGAAAAAAATAAAAACTATAATTTCAAACATGAGGGAAGTTTTCAGAACGCATCTTGTAATTTTCAACACCCAGTACTCACAACCCTTGCTGGAAAATCCAATGCACATAGTCCAAGGAACTAGAAGTTATCTGGGTAGGATAATATCGTGATTTCATATTTGGTCCACCTTTCCTTGTCTGCCGACTTTGCCAAGCAAGCAGAAAATATGAGCCTTATCTTACATAGAAATACTGTTTATTGCAATTGATAACATTAATGTATAACATACCATAACCAGCCAAGTAGATGAGTGAATGTTCACCACCTTTAAAAATCTTGGTTTCCCAACCTACGAGTGATATATTATTTCCCCCAGTTTTACCTAAAAATTTGCTTACTTCTCATCTACAATATACTAGGCCTTAAATGGCATAAGAGAACAATGTAGTTTACTTGCCTTTCAGTGAGGAAATATGAGATTTGGAGAGCTTTATACACAACAGAATTTTCCCTCCCAGTAGATGTGCTGTAGCTGTTGAATTTGTTCGAATTTGTGAACAAATGGTTGCCGTATCTCGCTTGGCACTGAATACGTGATATTATTATAATTATATCCTAGTATGCAGTCACGATGCAAGAAAAATATGCATGAAAACATCCAACAGATATCTGATAACATTACGAGTTCATGCAACAAATAGAACAGCAAAAAATTATCAATCATGATAGAACAAATGGCACCTCCGTGTACTCATTTTGTTACCAAACTATTCTGCGTTAATACGATGTTATGAAAATGGAAACTGCTACTGCTACGTCGGTAGTGGAATATACTGTCCAATATTTCTCGTATTATGATATATTTAGGCTCGTAATTCACAAAGGCAAGAAAATTCTCAAAGACGAAAACTCCAAGCAAATTTAGACTTCAACACACGTCGCCACGGAGCGCCAGCAACAGAGTCCCCTTCGGATAGCTGCAGGCTCCTGAGAGGGTTGCCTCGGCCCCTGCTTTATGACAATTCGATCCTCCCTCTCTATTGCCTGTGGTGGGCCGCCTTTCCTGGTTTGCTAGGATATTTGTGGCACACCTTTATATTTATATAGGCTATAATCAATGTAATATAAACGTTACAGCAACGTAATTACGTAACATTACTTAGAAAATGTAGCAGCAACATTTAGACAGCGTTTCAGGATAATGTTCCTACATGGTTGCGAGATAACATTGCGAGTAAACGTTCGTATAACGTTGTTACAACGTTACAACTAATATAACTTACAGACAACTTTTCCACAACGTTGTACATACGTTGTGTGTTTCTGGGTAGGTATTATTTTGTCCATAAACTATGAATGCATTATTTATTATCTACACAGTTATTACCTTTCAAGTTGCAGCAATTCATGGTTATTTTATGCACCATTTTTAATCTGTATTGATCTACTTCAAGTTTATCGTAGTATATTTTATGCACATTTTCTTGTTTAGATGTTGCAATTACTCCTGTAGATTAGGCTTGACTGATTTTTTCTCGGTGTATCAAGAATATTACGAGTAATTATGCACAATTCATTTATTTGTTATTCTGATTACTGTTAATAATTTCACTGACCAATCATTATACCTTGGTTTGGCAATTACTATTAGGGCTGTATGATATATAATTTATGTTTTAAATGTAAAAGTCGTTTCATATGTTTTCGTTCAGCCTATTCTACAATGACGTCTTTTTATGTTTGTCAAATAAATCAGGATGAGATGCTGTTTAACCCCTCCCGTCTGGCAAATGTCTGGAACACTACCGCCAGCCCTGCATTCCTGTGAGAAATCGGGAAATTCGTCTATTTTAAAACCTGCATATCTCAATACTTAACCAAATATAACAAACGAGGTCTCATATTACTAAACAATCCTTCGACCTCAAGCTGATTGCCTTAGTGCGTGTAGGGAGAGTGAGTGAGTGGGGAATAAGGGCATTTTTCTTTTGCTGATTGCGTTAGTGCGTGTAGGGAGAGTGAGTGAGTGGGGAATAAGGGCATTTTTCTTTTGCTGATTGCCTTAGTGCGTGTAGGGAGAGTGAGTGAGTGGGGAATAAGGGCATTTTTTTTTTTTTTTTTTTTTGCCGGTGTTCGTATGCGTGGCGGAGGTTTGGTGACACAACAAAGGTTTACACTAGCCCTTCACAGTAATAACACTTCGATAACACTTCCAGAAGACCAAAATCCACTACAAACACTGTTTACATGAATTTTTTTCCATAATCAGTCGTACTTTGTGCTGGCAGGCTAGTAACCGTAGCAACGATCTTGAAGGCAGGCTGTCCACTCGCCTCCACCCCCACCACCTAACCTTACAGACAGACAGACAGACTCTCTCTCTCTCTCTCTCTCTCTCTCTCACACACACACACACACACACACACACACACACACACACACACACACACACACACACACACACACAGACGGAAATATATGTTTGGTTAACATTGTCGCTCGATTTTGGCACCGAAGAGTGAGTAGAAGTCTGGGTATTACAATTACTAGAAATAATTTAGTATTACTACTACTACAGCTACAACTACTACTAATATTACAACTACCACTACTACAACTGCTACTAATACTACAACTACCATTATTGCAACTACTACTATTACTACAACTACCACAGCTACAACTATTACTACCACACCTACAACACATACTACCACTACTACAACTACTACAAGTACTACTGCAAAAAATAATAAAAATAATATATATTGTGAACAAAGTACTGGTGGTTTTTTACGTACTGCCCATAATCAGAAATACTTACCACTATGACTTTGTCACTTTCACTTTCCTGTGATTTGTACTTTTCCATCATGAGAAATATGTATAAACTAATATTTTCAAAATAAAGCAAGGCAGCGACTTTATCATGAACCAAACTTTCTGCCTCCATTATTCACATAAATATGCACACAGCAGTGAAATCATTTTTTCTATTTACACAAAAACAACATACTGTTATGTACAAAACTAACTCAAGCATAATACCCAGACTCCTACCACTCGGTCTTTGAGTGGAAATCGAAGTAACAGTGCACAGTGCTACCTCAGATTCAGCACACCACCACTTCGTCATACGGCGTTGCAGTGGTCCGCGATGAATTGGCACAAACATAGCAACGCTGGAAGGCTTCTTTGCCTGCAGGTGTTGGAGGAAGGATTTCCATGAAATGCCTGCTGAGGTAGTCCCTCCACTGTAGGCAGTCAGGCAGTTGCTGCACACTGTGCCTCTGTTTCATGGAAGACTTTACCTGTCCATATCTCCTCAGAAGGCCATAAATTACATCCTTCTCGAATTGTCATAGGGATGTGCTGGTCTGTGTAACATCTTTGTGCAGTATGAAGGCATTCAGTACACAGATGTCCAGTATATGTAGGAATGCCTTCTTATACCACATACAACACCTCCTCAGACAGTCGATGATGCCGATCTGCATATCAGATTTAGTGACGAGTTTCATGTTCACGTTATAGTCGATAACAGCATCAGGCTTGAAGACTGTCTGCCTTGCTGTCCTATCGACCTTGCCTGATTCAATCAACCTACCTTCATGGACTGTGGAGAGGACATTCACTTTTCTCTAATCGTGCCAGTGAATTGCCAGGAGTTTGCCTGATCTCAAGGTCCTGCACTTCCATTTCACGGTGCTTTTGGGAAAGGATGGCCAAAGCTTCCTGTTTGCACGTGTCACGGGGTTTTTCAAGTGTTTCAATATTAAAGGATGATTTTAAATAATACTGAGAGCAGGGACAATGAATTGTCTTGCTAAAAATCAAGCAACGATTACTTTATGCTGGCTTGCTTCGCCGTTTCTCTAAGAACGAGAATTTATACACTTTCTCAACAGTACACAGCAGAGACTAATTCCTCACAATTGCTGTTTGTTGGTACTGTTAGCCTCTGGAGAAAGTGACTTCACCCCTGACAATCAATAACTGATGCTATTAATGCTAACAGATTCTTGCTGATGCATTATCTCCTAGATGGCACAACGGATTTTATAGCTTAATACAAAAAGACTGGCCTAAGTACCAGTTATGAAGAGCAAAGCGTTTATGCATGCTAGGAGCTGCAACTAGAATATGGAAAATAAAACACGGGTTTACATTACATTAAGCTCGAGAAAAAGAAGTTAAATTTATTGATTACAAGGGAATAAATTTACGTTACATTTCAAAGTGAATTCAAATAAGGAGATTGCACTAACTCGTTCATTCAAAAGCTAACTCTTAAGCCTAGGAAAATATGAAAAGAAATACTGGTCAAAGAGTGGACTAAGCAGATGACTGGGCATCGTTACTGGAAGGACACTGCACTCGCTAAGTCTCTCACCAATCACACTACTGTAGGTGGAAATTCAGGAACTGGACAACGGCGGCACTGCTACGCTCTGGGCCCAACCTGCTTTCGTGGTGTACAAACCTCGACTGACTTCAAATCGTGGGAAAGAGGCGAGCGTCCAACCGCATTACTAACGGCTAGAATGAACGAAACATGCCCATAATTAATCGCTCAGCGAAAGTGCTAATGTCTCGCACAAAGACGATCATTTATGACAGTGAAAAATTGTTCTGAAAACACTTCCAACCGGGTAAATATGCAGCGATTAAACTGAATGGTAAACACTGGGATTCCACTAGAGTTCACGGTTTCCCACTAAATTTAATGTCACGAGCTGACTCGTGACATTACGCCCCATCAAAAGTTGAAATTTTTTTTGAGGAAAAAAATTTCAATATACATATAAATCATACTCAATCACACAAGATTCACACTGTGGTGTGTGTGTGCTATCCTGCTACAGGAGAAAGTCACAGTCGCCAGGAGTGAAAAAACCTCATATTTACGTTAATAGAAGCAAGCTTGAGGGAAAAACTCCGTGACGATGGTGAAAAATCCTGTACTCAGGTCAAACTGAGTGAAAAGTTCGCTACATTTATATTAACAACTAATTGTTATGTAGCGTAATGTATGTAATACACGGTGTAGGTGTGACAGTTGTGGTGTGACTGTACCTACATGTAAAATTACATAATACAAATTTATAGTAAATAATGACAATGAGGCAGAAGAGAAGGGGCGGTAGCATGCGACAGGGATGACCAGCTGATCTACACGGCAATGCTGCACCCACCAGCTGCACCTGCGAAAGGAATTAAGGTGGAGCATCAAATGTGTCATTTCTCACTCTCTGCCTAGCAATCAGTACTTATGCCATTATTAACCAGGAAACGTAATTCTTGAATTCACAAATTTCTTAGAACCCTTATAGTCTACTGATTAACGCTTATTAACTAGGGAACGTGCCAGTTCTTGAATTGCTCAAATCTCTTAGAACGGGCAGTTTACTAGTTAACCTAACATTATTAACCAGGAAACGTGCCAGTCCTTGAATTGCTCAAATCTCTTAGAATGGGCAGTTTACTGGTTAACCTAACACTACACTTACGACTAATAACAGGAAGCTGAGAATCGCTACGAAATCTCGGGCACGTCATGTTTAAACACCCACCATGGGTGTGAACACTCGTGTGGATATTGTGCGTTCTCCGGGAATCCTCAGAGAGGCCCACAGCTCGAGACGTTCCTTAAGGTAATTCATACACAGTCTCGGACTGTCTCTGCAGGTTTCTCAAATTTCCCCCCTTAAATTATGGTATACATGTATATACAGGCCCTGAACATACTGTGTCCTGTAGGGCCAATGGGCGAGACGTCAGGTCTTACTTTTAACTGGGAACCAGGCTGGTCCTTGGATTACTCAAATCTCTCAGAACCCAGCATACAACAGTTGCCCATATTAGTCATCAGTTAGTAGGCGAGACATCAGGTCTACACCCACATTATCACTGCCCTGTCTCTCAACTGCTTCAGAGATTATGGGTGTGAGTTCAAACGGCGCAGGAAGGACGTGTCCCTGACTGGTGTTACGTGGACACACATTGCAGGAACGCACAAAACTATCTATGTCTCGTCCCATCCCTAGCCAGAAAAAGTCAGCTCTGATACGGCCCTGGGTCTTCCTTTTGCCCATGTGACCTCCTGAGGCTGAACAATGACCCCATTCTAACACTGGTTGGCGGTACTTGGTGGGAACGACAAACTGCAGTCGAACCTCGCCCTCGGGTGTTCGTGACTCACGGTAGAGCCGTCCTTGTTTATGAAGGAACTTGGCTTGACCTCCCCGTGAATACTTTATCACTCTACTCTTTTGTTTCTTTTGCACGGTAGCAAGTGTCGGGTCAGAGTGTTGTTCTTGAACGACACTTTGGCTACACATCAGATCTTGCGGCGATTCAATGGTCACCGGAGTGACACAGTTTGGAGTCTCAGCCATGGCTCGTGTTACTGTAACCGAAGGCTGAGTAGCGTCATCTTCGGTGCAACTATCCTTGGCACCGGGAATATTGCCTATGATCAGGTCAAATAAAGGTTCTGGCATGACAACTGCGAGTGTCGTACCAGTGTAAAATGGAGATGCCACCTGGATATGTGCCTCAGGGAACAATCTCACTGATCCATCAATAAGATTAGCTTGGATCTGTCGACCTGTGTACTGCTCAGGCTGATCTAAACTCTGCTTGACAGAGCAACCTGAGGAACCATTGTCTCTCAGGACCTTCATAGGAATGTCTCCCTCAAACCCTGGCTGAACAAGGAAGGTACTATCACCTGTGGGAGGACCTGTGGAGGAAGCAGCTAGCCACTGATTAGGCTGCTGAATAAATGATGCGGCAAACATGGTGCCCTGAGAATTACTTACTTGAGGGGTCATACTCACTGTCTGGGGAGATGGATCATTGGCCATCTATGGAGGGGGGTTCGCTGTTGCTGTGGGACTAGAGAACTGTGGGGGAGTACCCGTACTGGTAGGACGTGACCATCGTGCTGCTGCTGAGGAATGAAGGCTGCGTTCGCATCCTGCCTCCTATTCACTTGAGCTGGTGGTGAAAAGGACAGTCCCAACAGTCGGTTGAGTGGCTGATACTGCTGCTGGTTAGGGTACTTGTTGTACCGCTTCCACTCAGGTTTCTGAGTGTTTTGTCCCTGGTTCTTCTGTGGTTTTGGACCTTGGACATTATTCTAAGAACGGCCTTGTTGCTGGGGTTCAGTCTGAGACGGTTTCCCAGATTTATCTGGTTTCCTGTTCCAGGTATGCTGCTTGCGAGTTTGATACCCGTATGCAGTAAAGAATGCGTCAGCCTTCTTCACCATTTGGCTGGCATCTCTTACCTGGCAGACCTTAAGTTGAGCCATAAGTTCAGTAGGCCACGACTTTTCCAGCTGCATGCGCAGAATAAGGTCAATTATCCCCTCATGCATGGAAGGAGTTTCATCTTTCCCCATCCACTCATCTAAGTAAGCAGTAAGTCGGTCAAGAAACTGAACGGCAGTCTCTTTATCCTGTAAATGCGCCCTCATGAACTGACTCTTGGCGTCATCAACTGTGAGACCGTACGCTTTGACGAGTGCACCCTTCATCATCTCATACGTGAGATTGTCTCCACGAATTCTGTGGAGAATATCGAGGACAGGGCCCTCAAACAGGCTAAGAAACTGAAGCTGCTTAGCTGCATCATCCAGCTGGTAAAGTTGAGCCATGTCTTCAAAACGAGTTATGTATGGCTCGATTCACTCGCCATCTTTGTATGGGGGAAGCTTGATGTGTGGGGTCGCCATAACATGTGCAGGGAGAAAGCTCGTGGAGCTTGGGCCAGCTGCACCAGATGTGTCTGAAGCCAAGAAATCTCGCTTGAGCTTCAACATTTCAAATTCATGTTTTTCGCATGCTTCTCGCTCGGCACGTTCATGTTCTTGTTGTTCACGCTCGTATTCACGTTCTCTCTCACGTTGTTCTAACTCGTGTTGACGTTCTCTCTCGCATTGTTCTAACTTGTGTTGACGTTCTCTCTCTCGTTCCTCACGTTGTTCTCACTTATGTTCTAACTCGAGTTCGTGTTGTTTTTGTTCACGTTCGCGGTGTTCTCGCTCGTGTTCGTGCTGTTCTCACTCGTGTTCACATTGGATTCTACGCTCTTCACGAGCATCTTTCTCACATTGTTGCTCATGATTAAACCGTGAGAGGACGTAGCTTTGGATTTTTGGGGGGTCAGTAAGGCCCATATCTTTAGCTTCCTGTACATAGACGTTGGCTGCCATGATGCTAGGTCAATCTAAATAACTAGCGACTCAGTACTGACTGCGATTTTTTCAGAGAAAGATGTCAATAATCGAGAATAAAGAATATAGGCACAGGTTAGTGGTGACCAGTTTTATCCAATTAAACTGGTAAAGAAAATTAAACAAACAACTGACTGTGAAAACTATTATGTAAATTAATAAAAATGAATCAATAATCACCAGTAAAATAGTGCCTATAGACTTTAATGATAAATACCTAAGTATGAACGAGTGAATATTATCTCGTGAATAGCTTTAGAGCTAGGATTAAATATCCTGGCGAGGTTGCCAATTGTCACGGGGTTTTTAAAGTGTTTCAGTATTAAAGGATAATTTTCAATAATACTGAGAGCAGGGACAATGAACTGTCTTGCTAAAAATCAAGCAATGATTAATATATTCTGCCTTGCTTCGCCGATTCTCTAAGAACGAGAATTTATAAACTTTCTCAGCAGTACACAGCAGAGACTAATTCCTCACAATTGCTGTTTGTTAGTACTGTTAGCCTCTGGAAAAAGTGACTTCACCCCTGACAATCAATAACTGATGCTATTAATGATAACAGATTCTTGCTGATGCATTAACTCTTAGATGGCACAACGGATTTTAAGCTTAATACAAAAAGACTGGCCAAAGTACCAGTTATGAATAGCAAAACGTTTATGCAAGCTAGGAGCTGCAACTAGAATAAGCTTAATATGGAAAATAAAACACGAGTTTATATTACATTAAGCTCGAGAAAAAGAACTGTTAAATTTATTGATTACAAAGAAATAAATTTACATTACATTTCAAAGTGAATTCAAATAAGGAGATCGCACTCACTCGCTCACTCAAAAGCTGACTCTTAAGCCTAGGAAAATATGAAAAGAAATACTGGTCAAAGAGTGGACTAAGCGGATGACTGGGCATCGTTATTGGTAGGACACTGCACTCGCTAAGTCTCTCGCCAATTACACTACTGTAGGTGGAAATTCAGGAACTGGACAACGGCGACACTGCTACGCTCTGGACCCAACCTGCTTTCGTGGCGTACAAACCTCGACTGACTTCAAATCGTGGGAAAGAGGCGAGCGTCCAACCACATTACTAACGGCTACAATGAGCGAAACACGCCCATAATAAATCGCTCAGCGGAAGTGCTAATGTCTCGCACAAAGACGATCATTTATGACAGTGAAAAATTGTTCTGAAAACACTCCCGACCGGGTAAATACGAAACGATTAAACTGAATGATAAACACTGGGATTCCACTAGAGTTCGCAGTTTCCCACTAAATTTAATGTCACGAGCCGACTTGTGACAGCACAGACAGTGCCACACGATCCAATTTTGTGTCCTTGCAAGTACTTTGCAAGACTTGGTGCCGCGTAATAATTATCAGTGTAAAGGATATGGTTGCCACTGAAATACCTTCCATCAGCTTCTTGACAACTGAGCCAGAGAAACCATTGGGGTCGTCCTACGACAACACCGCATCACTCGCTGTATACACAGTGAAATCCAGCATGTACCCAGTCTTGCAATCACACAATACAAAAAAATTTTATTCCGAAGTGATGTCACTTTGATGGAATGAACCAAATGAAGGCAAGACGTCCCCTGAAAAAAAAAAGTGACTTGTCAATAACAGCCTTCTGGAATAGCCTGAAAAAATGATCGATTTTTTTCCTTCATCATGTCCAGAATCAAGTGAATTTTCCACAGCCTGTCGTTCAGATGTGGGCTCATATTCATGGGAAAATGCAGGTACCTCAGGATGTCAAGACAATGGTCACGTGGCATATAGTTACCGAATACTGGCATTGCAACAATATTGTCCACGAGCCAATAATCGTGTATATTGTGTTTCCTAACATGAGGCATCAGCATAGTCAGTGCTAGCCAAACATACATTTTGCTAACATTCATCACACTCCATTCTTTCAACTTTGCACTCTCTCTCAGGTGTGAGGTTTCAGCCCAATTGCAGCAGAATTCCCTGAAATTATTCGCTTCTTTCACAGTGAACTCCATCACTGCTGTAGTGAAAAAAGCAAGGAAGAAGTCCCCTGCAGAAGAAAATCGATTACAGGGGAATTCTGGCTGCACACCCGCAATTGTCATCAAACATAGGTACCTTGGGCTGAAACCCCCTCCCTTCCTCTCAGGCACTGCCACAGCCCCTAGCATGGTGGCGTGGTGGCAAGTCCGCCGACTCACTACTAGATGAGGCAGGTGATGATGCTGGTGACGGTGATTGTGGTGGTGATAGCAATGGTGATATGCGTCGGCAGGCATGTTCCTGCTGGCGTACACCTGCACCAACATAGCCTGATGTGCTGGGTTGTGGTGATAAGGCATGTGATGAGGCAGGCCGGCGTGGCGAGCCACGTGGTGAGGCAAACTGGCATGGTGAGCCACATACTGTAGTGAGGCAGGCTGACATGGCGAGCCACGTGGTGAGGCAGACTGGCATGGCAAGCCATGTGGTGAGGTAGGCCAGCGTGGTGAGGGATGTAGTGAGGCAGTCCGGCATGGTGATGCACTTAGTGAGGCAGGCTAATGTGGCAAGGCATGTGGTGAGGCAATCCGGCATGATGAGGCACGTGGTGATGTGGGAACCAATGCAGGCTGTCTTTTTTAATATTGTGGTGATCTAGGATGGGTGGAAAATTTTACCATAGGCCACTCTGATGTGCAGCGGCTCAGTCTGCAGTGTTTCCTCCTCCCACCATCCTCCACCTCCTCCCTTTCTTCACTCCCTACCTCTTCTTCCACCTTCTTCATTAAGCGAATATCGCCCTCTGCAGAATCATCAACAACACCTGACCCTTCATCATCAGAAAAGGCTGATGATCATGCAGAGAGAAGAGACCGCCACACACTAGAGAACTCACGGTTACTCTCCTCATCTGAGGCATACATCTCCACACTCAGCATGGCAATGTCACTTTCCTCAGAGGAAATCACTTTCCCCACTCACTATTGGTGATAATGGTATATCCAACTCCCTATCGCACCATCACTAAGGCCTTTATTCTTAGGGCCTTTTGACTTCATTGATGAGTTGGTGTGGAAGTTGGCGGTCGTTGGTGGTCACCCGAGGGTCCGGACACAGGAATATTTCTTTGTGTAGGTCTGTCCATGACGGAGGTATGCAGGCAACTGAAGCATGACCGTGATGCTTGCAGGAGGGTTGCCAGTAGCTGCGTGTGGTGGAAATAACCTGATGAATATTCAAACAATGGCGTGAACTACTAGATCATGCATACATGACCCCTGGATGGCCCCGGGAGGACATGTATACATGTCACCTGGATGGGATGGGTCAATCAAACCCTGGGGACACTATCTGGCCATGCTTTGGTGTGGTACTGCCACTCTGTGGCCAGGATGTTGGGAAGAATTATGACACCGTATTCCCTGGGTGTTGTAAAAGGCAACTAAAAGAGCCAGGGTGAGAGGACTATAGACCTCCTCCTCAGTATTTTTAATTCCTACAAAGAGACAGGGCATAGAGTGGGATGGGGGACTGAGATATTCCAGTAGGCTACCCTGAAGATTGGGTCTATGAATGTACGAGGATGTAGTATGACTGAGGGTAAAAGCGATGAGATTGGGAGAATGTGAGAAGACAGTTGGATATGTTAGCTTTGATCAAGGGGAAAGGTAAATCTAAGTTTGGAAGTGTGGCTGCAACTATGTCAGGTGTTGATTGAGGAACAGTGAGAGAAGTAGTGGCCTTGTAAGTAAGCCTGGAAGTGCAGCACTATGTGATTCAGTGGAAGGAGATGTCATCAAGACTGATGTGGGTGAAAGTGAAATTTTAAAGTGAGTTTTGAGTATTTGTGAGTGCATATAGGCCTGGTAATGAAAGGGAAAGGTAAATCTAAGTTTGGAAGTGTGGCTGGAAGAATGTCAGGTGTTGTTAGAGGAAGAGCGAGAGGAGTGCACTTGTAAGTGAGCCTGGAAGTGCAGCAGTGTGTGATGGACTGGGAAGAGGCATCATCAAGAGTGATGTGGGTGAAAGTGAAATTTTGAGGTGAGTTGTGAGTATCTGTGAGTGCATATAGGCCTAGTAGTGAAAGGGATGAGGAAGTGAGGGAGTCTTTCTGGAATGATGTTCATAAATGTCTGTAGAGTTTTAGAGCAAATGTGGTGATTTTTGGAGATCTGAATGCTAGAGTGGGAAATGAAGCAGTTGAAGGTGCAGTTGGTACGCATGTTATGCCTGGAAGAAATGATGATGGGGAGAGAATGATAGGGATGTGTGTTAAGCAATAGATGGTGACTGAAAATACATTGTTTCAGAAGAAAGGTGTTTATAAATATATGTGGGTGAGACAGGAAGGTGGGAGGTTTGTTGATAGATCCCTGATGGACTATGTGGTTGTGTACAGGAATGTAAGAGGAAGATTATTGGATGTGGAAGTTCTGAGATAGTAGGGTGGAGGTATGTCTGACCACTATCTTGTGGAGGGAAAATTGAGAGTAGGTATGAGGTGGGTGAGAACTAAGACAGTTGGGTGTGGCAGGGAGGTTTTGAAAGTGAGTTGAATAAATGAGAAAGGATGACAGAGTATCAGGAGAAGCTGAAAGATGAGTGGGATGCAGTGAAAGATTAGGAAAATGGCGGTGTGGAGAAGGAATGGCAGTTGTTTAACTGTGCAATTACCTCTTTTTATCCCAGCCCTTGGTGTGCAAAAACCGAAGGATTTTTCATTTCTGTTTATTGTACACTTGAAGCTAAACATCCAGGGCATCATCTGGTGAAAAGAAACATTCTCCCTCTCTCCGTCTTTGCATAGGGCCATGCGTAAGTTTGCATAGGGGTCGAGTTGTTTACAGTGATGCACAGCCAGCACAGACTGAGCTGTGGCTCGCAGTGCAATGCAACCCAGCCTGAGCTGTGGCTCACAATCCACGGGTTAAGAGTGCTGTGGTTGGGTATGCGGAGGAGGTGTGTGTTGCGAGACCAGTGGTAGTAGTGTAAGAAAGGGAAGTGAATGGTGGTGCGAGGAAGTAAGTATGGCGTTTGCCGAGAAGAGATGTGCATGTGAAGTGTGGCTGCAGAATAAGGATGAGGTATCACATGAGAGATATAGGGAAAAGAGTATAGGGTGTGAAGAGTTGTGCGTGATGCCAAAGTGGCAGCAGATGAGAAGTAGGGTAGGTGATTGACAGAGAATTGTCAACAGAGTACGAAAATGTTTTGGAAGGAGGTGAAGAGGGTGTGAATGGGAGAGTATGGGAAGGAAGCTTGAGTAAAAGCAGTGAATGAAAAGATGTTAACTGAGATGGATGCAGTAAGGAAAAAAATGGGCAGAGTATTGTAAAAGATCTATAAATTTAGGGGAGAAAATGGAGGCTGAGATTGTGGCAGATGGAAAGGGGAAAGGAATTAATGTGTTGGGAGAGTTGAATGATTCTTTGATCAAGATGGAGGAAGTGCAGGAGGCAGTAAAAGAGATGAAAGAAGGGAAAGCTGTAGGTATGGATGGGTGTGCTGTGGAATGTTTGAAAGGTGGTGGGGCAACTGTTGCTGAGTGGTTACTTTCAAAGGAAACACCTGATCCATGCATCCCCTCTCTTTCCTAAAACCACACTGCTTATCACCAATCACTCCCTCTGTACAATCTCTCTCTTAATCAACACTCTACCATACTCCTTACCTACATCACTCAACAGACTTTTACCCTTAAACGTAGTACTTTCATACTTATAACCCTAACCTTTATACAACAAAATCACACACGCACTTGCCCTGTCAATCGGCACCATTCCACTCACAAAACATGCATTCAGCAATCTTACTAACCACTCAACAATAGCCACCCCACCACCTTTCAAACATTTCGCAGCACACCCATCCATATGTACAGCTTTCCCTGCTTTCATCTCTTTTACTGCCTCCTGCACTTCCTCCATTGTGATCAAAGAATCATTCACCTCTCCCAACATATTTATTCCTTGCCACTTTCTATCTGCCCCAATCTCAGCCTCCCTTTCCTCCTCTAAATTTAATGATCTTTTAAAATAATCAGCCCATTTCTACCTTATTGCATCCATCTCAGTTAACATCTTTTCATTCACTGCTTTTAGGCAAGCTTCCTTCCCATACTCTTCAATTTGTACCTTGTTCACCTCCTTCCAAAACATTTTCTTATTCTGTTGACAATACTCAGTCAATCACCTACCCCACCACTCATCTGCTGCCACTTTGGCATCATGCACAGCCCTTCGTGCCCTATTTTTCTTTTCCTTATATACACCTTATTCTTCCTCTGCACCACACATCATACGCACGTCGCTTCTCAGCAACAGCCAACCTTACTTCCTCGCATCACCATTCACCTCACTTTCTTATACCACCACCACTGGTTTCACACCACACACCAAAGCACTTCCGCATACCCCACCACAGCACTCTTAAACAGCTGCCATTCATCCTCTGTTCTGCCTTTTTCCTCATCTTTCACTGTGTTCCACTCATCTTTCAACTTCTGATATTCTAACATTTTCTTTGATCCAACTCACTCACTTCCAAAACCTCCCTGCCACACCAAACTCTCACCCACCTCATACCTCCTCTCAACTTTCCTTCCACCAGGTAGTGGTCAGACATACTTCCTACCTCCCCGCTCAACACTCCTACATCCAACAATCTTCCTCTTACATTCCTGTACAGAATTGCATAGTCCATCAGTGATCTATCAACAACCCTTCCACCTTCCTGTCTCACCCATGTATACTTATAAATAGCTTTCTTCTCAAACAAGATATTTTCAATCACCATCTCTCGCTCAACACACATCCCTATCATTCTTTCCCCATTATCATTTCTTTCAGGCACACCATGCATATCACCGACACATTCAACCGCAACATTTCCCACTCTAGCATTCAGATCTCCCATAATCACCAGTTCACATTTGCTCTAAAACTCTGTAGACATTTATGAACATCATTCCAGAAAGACTCCCTCACTTCCTCATCCCTTTCACCACCAGGCCCATGTGCATTCACAAATACCGACAACTCACGTCAGAATTTCACCTTCACCCACATCAGTCTTGATGACACCTCCTTCCATTCAATCACACACTGCTGCACTTCCGGGCTCATTTACAAGGCCAATCCTTCCCTCGTTTGTCCTCTGTGAACACCTGACATCCTTCCAGGCACACTTCCAAACTTTCCCTTTCATCTTTGTTTCACTCAAAGCTAACATATCCAACATTCTTAATTCTATGCCCTTTCTCATTGTAGGAACTAAAAATACAGAGGAGGGGGTCTCTAATCCCCTCGCCCCGTGTCTTTTAGTTGCCTTTTACGACACATAGGCAATACGGTGGCAGCATCCTTCCCAACACATCCCGGCCACAGAGTGGTAGTACCACTCCATAGTATGGCCAGATAGTGTCTCCAGGGTTTGAATAAACATCATCATCATTCTGATTTATTTGGCTAACATTTGGTAACAACACGTACCATCTTCTGAGCCTAAAAACATAAAAAGATGTCATTGTACAATAGTCTGAACGATATCATATGAGAGTATTTTTACATTTGAAGTAGAAATAATTAATCATACAGCCCTAATAGTAATTGCCAAAGCAAGGTATAATGATTGATCAATGAAATTATTAACAGTAATCAGCATAACAAATAAAGGAATTATGCATAATTACTAGTAATATTCTTGTTACTCTGAGAAAAAATGAGTCAGGACTAATCGACAGGAATGATCACAACTTCTAAAAAAGAAAAAAGTGCATAAAATATACAAGGATTAACTTTGAAGTGGATCAATACAGAATAAAAATGGTGCATAAGATAAAGACTTGCTGCAACTTATTAAGGAAAAACAATGCAAATAATTAATAATGCAGTCATAATTCTAAGGACAATATTATACTCTGTGTAAGAAAGAATTTATTTATTCAATTTTGTTGGTCTTGTTAGACTTAGTTTTCCATGCTGATTTCAATGATTTATGTTTTGTTTGTCTATCTCTAGGTTTTTGTCAACAATTGGCAATTGTTTATTTCCAGTCTTTTTACCGTGCACTGATGTGATTGCTGACGTATCGGTTACCACGTCACACACACACACACACAGGGAGTCATCAGATGCAGACGTCGGACATCGGCGCTCCGTACCAAAACAGTGGCAATTACCTAAATTAGTATCTTTGAATGAGTCAAGCTCTGTACCAGGTTAGACTAAATGATTTTTCATTATTAAAAGGTAAAGAAATAATAAGTTTAAATAAGACTGGTTCAAACAACAAAGAACCACGATGCGTTGAGTCAGCTGGGTTTGTTTATACTACAGCAACACGGGGAAAGCGTGCACACTGTGTAAGTACATACTCTGTTCATTTAGTATAACAAAATGGATACATACTTCAGTAAAACAAATTTGGAAAAGAAAAGGGATAAAAGTAAAAAGCAAAATGATGATATCTACCAAGAACTGGTTGAAGTGGAGACTCACAATAGACTGGTTGAACGTGTACACAAACTAGAAATGGCTTTCAAAAATGAAATTGATGAAATAAAGAAGCAAATGCACTTGCAAAAGGAAGAGATAGAAAAACTAGGAAGGGAGGCCAATAAGAAAGACACAACCATCAGTGAACTAACAGTGGAATTCAATACGCTTAGGAAGAAAGTGAGTGAAATGGGAAGTACAGTAGTCAATCACGAGAGTGTTATGGAAGAGTTAAAAAATGACACAGAGACAATTAGACAAGCAAGCAGTCTTATGGACCAGAGCAGTGATATTGAGGAGAAGATAACACAGGTGAACGAAGCTCTGCAAAGCTACAAAAATGATGTAGAAACCACGTATGCTGAAATGGTGAAAGTAAAGAAAGACTTAGAAACAAGGGTGGAGGAAAAAAACATTAAAAAGGAAGTGAAAAGAATAATCCAAAACAATCCAAAGTTAGTCAGAGATTCAGTAGAAATAAATAAATCAATAGTAATCACTGGTATAGAAGAGGAAGAAATTAAAAACAAGATCACTAGAGACAAAAAGGAGATGGCAAATGTAATGAGCTTACTGAAAGAAGTATCAGGGGAAATCTGTAGTAAAGACATAGAGGAACACAAAAGGTTAGGGAAATACGAGAAAAGCAAGACAAGACCTCTAAAGGTGACTTTCCAGAGTGTAAACACTGTGGAAGAGATACTAAAAAATGCAAAGAATCTTATGGAAAAAGAGGAGTTCAAAAATGTATGGATAAAAAGATGCCTAACACAAGAGGAACTGGAATTACTGAAAGAGAAAAGGGAGGAAGCAAAAACAAAAAATGAGGGAAGATCAGAAGAGGAGAAGAAGAAATTTGTTTTCAAAGTAATAGGATTGCAGGTACGAAAGTGGTACACAAACAGGATGGAAGAAAAAGGAGGAAGGTAGTAGAACCATGTCATGACAAGTATATAAACAAGATGATAAAGTTGATGTACTCAAATGTGGATGGAATGGTATCTAAATTACTAGAGATGAATGATTATGTCAGAAAAAATGAACCACAAATAATATGCCTAACTGAGACAGAATTAACACCATGGATATCCAATGACATACTAAACTTAGAGGAATACAATACATGGAGAAGAGACAGAAATTTAAAAGAAGGAGGAGGAATTATAATAACTAAGAAATATCTAAAAGTCAAGGAAATAAACCTACATATACCATCACAAGTAGAACTGATTGCAGTAGAGGTCGACACATCTGAAGGTAAAGTAACTGTAGCCAATTTGTATATGCCACCCAGATCAAACACATGGGAAAGAGACGAATATGAGGACCTGGCAGAGAGTACAATTCAAAGTATAAGATCCTTGCTACATAAAATGGAAGAGAAATCGGAAAGAATTATACTAACTGGGGACTTCAATACAAATATAAATTGGAATACTCTAGATATAAATAGCCAAGAAAGCTGTTGGGACCAAAAGCTCCTGGATCTCGTACAAGAGTTTTTCTTAACGCAACATGTGAGGGAAACCACTAGAAAAAGAGGACTTGATGTACCTTCAGTGCTAGATCTAATATTTACTAGGCAAGAAAATGACATTGACAGTTTAATATATCACCCTCCACTCGGCAAAAGCGATCATGCAGTACTAAATTATAACTTCAGGATAGCATATGACATAGTAAACAGCAATGACAGTTACAAAAAGAGCATAAACTTTAAAAAGGGAAATTATCAAGACCTAAAGAAGTATTTCTTAGAAGTTGATTGGGAAAATGAGCTTAGAGGACAAGATTTAAATGCTGTATATAAAAAATTTTGTGAATTTTATGAAATAGGAGTCCAGAAGTACATCCCACAGCACAAAGAACCAGATGAGAAAATACAGAAATGGTTCAATACAGAATGTAAAAAATCAAAAGAAAGAAGAGATTTATTGTAGAATAGATACAGAAGACGCAATAGTGAAAGGGCGTATAATAATTACAAACAGGCAAGAAACGACTATACAAGAGTAAGGAGGGAAGCCCAAAAACAGTTTGAGGAGGATAAAATAAATAAAAGTAGTGATCAACCAAAGCTGTTTTACAGCTATATCAGAAGCAAAACCAAAGTAAAAGATATAATACAATCCATTACGGACGAGGGAAGCACTTATACACAAGAGAAAGATATTTGTGAAGCACTAAATAAGAATTTCCAATTAGTTTTTACAGAAGAAAAAATTTTGAGAGGGACTATGTGGAACACGCATGTCCACACATACTACCAGATATACAAATAGCAGAAAAAGTAATACAGGAGGAATTAAGTAGATTAGACAGAGGAAAAGCAAGTGGTCCTGATGAAATTTCATGTTGGGTGTTACGAGAATGTGCAAAGGAGTTAAGTAAACCATTATTTTTAATTTTCAAGAAATCCTTGAGTCAAGGGAAACAACCTGATATTTGGAAAAAAGCAAATATAGTCCCCTTAGTCAAGAAAGGAAATAGACAAAATCCTCTCAACTACCGACCAGTATCACTGACCAGTGTTGTAAGCAAGGTATTAGAAAAACTTATAAGAAAAGCTTGGGTAAATCATCTAGAAGAACACAGTATGATAACAGAAAGACAGTTTGGTTTCAGAAAAGGAAAATCATGTGTTACTAATCTGTTGAGCTACTATGACAGAGTAACAAACACAATACAGGAAAGGGAAGGATGGGTGGACAGTATCTATTTAGATTTCAAGAAAGCTTTTGACACAGTACCACACCAAAGACTTTTATGGAAGCTGTACCATCAAGGAGGAATTCGAGGCAAACTGTTTTGTTGGATGCAAGACTTTCTCATAAAAAGAGAAATGAGGACAGTACTAAGAGGAAACTACTCATCATGGAAAGAAGTGACTAGTGGAGTACCACAGGGTTCGGTGCTGGCACCAATCATGTTTTTAGTGTACATAAATGATATAAACAGTAACACTGGAAATGAGAGCTATCTGAATATGTTTGCAGATGATGCAAAAATACAAAGGAGAATTACTAGCACAGACTCTTGTAGGGAGCTACAAGAAGAATTAAATAAACTTTATGAATGGAGTAGTACATGGCAAATGGAATTCAATGTGGACAAGTGTCATGTAATCAAGTTTGGTAAAAGTGGAAAAAGACCTGATTGGGATTATAAGTTAGGAAATAAAACCCTATACACATCAGAAAGAGAGAAAGACCTAGGTGTGATTATCAATAACAGACTATCTCCGGCTGACCACATCAGCGAGAAGGTAAGGAACATATATACACTGCTTTCAAATATGAGAATAGCATTCACATACATAAATGAAGACATGCTAAGAAGGATAAAAGCTAAGAAGGATAAAAACATCATTCATTAGACCAACCCTGGATTATGCATCAGTAGTCTGGAGTCCTCATCTCAAAAAACACATAGACAAGATTGAAAAAGTTCAAAGGGCCGCTAGAAGATGGATACCAAGCTTAAGGGACCTAAGCTACGAAGAAAGACTAAATAAACTGAATCTACCAACACTACAGGAGAGAAGGAAAAGAGGTGACATGATAATGCTATATAAGTGCATATCAGGAAAGGAGAAAATAGACATAAATGATTACTTAACATATGGAGAAGCATCAGCAAGAGGACACTGCAAAAAACTGCATAAGAAGAGAGGTGATAAAGACGTAAGGAAATTCAGTTTCCCAAACAGAGCAATTGATCAATGGAATGCACTACCGAATGAAATAGTGTGTGCCAAAACAATTCACAAATTTAAGGATATGTACGATAAATATGGTCTAAGACACGGGACAGTACGAGCTTGACTCATTCCTGTAAAGATACAATTAGGTAAGAACAATTAGGTAAGAACACACACACACACCATCTGCGTCCATGCAGATGTCGCTGATACGACCATTATTGCAAAAGTAATGTGGATTGAGTCAGTTCATTCGATGAGCTAGTCTCATGTTGCTATTTTGGCTGGTCAACATGTTTTTGAGCTGTTCTTAAAGGTGTGGCTATTGATGAGAATGACCAGTTGACGTTCTTGCAAACTGTCAGCCGATATATTTTGTTATGTATGTGGAAAATATATTGGACCGAAGATGATCAAACACAAAATCCACCTTCATACCAAATTTGCTCGTGCATACAAAGCATATTTACCAAATTTGCTCGTGCATACAAAGCATATTTTGGCATGGCAATGGGCGATCAAGGTAAGGACTGGGATCTGCACTACACTTGTTGTAGCTGTTGTTCTGTGCTTGAAGCTTGGCTCTGAGGAGTGAGAAAGATGATGCCTTTTGCAGTTCTGAGAGTGTGGCGAGAACGTTCAAATCACTACGACGATTGTTATTTTTGCATGGTTGATATAAGTGGTGCAAAGAGTTTTAAGGACAGAAAGAACACTATATATCCAAATTTGCCCTCTTCGATCTCTCTGGTACGTCACAACAATGAGCTGGCGATTTCTCTTCCTCCTGCAGACACGGAAGTTGTCTCTGACCATGAGGACATCGTCAATGATGGAGGGGAAAGTGCTGAATTGTATGTTCGAGAATGTTCCAGACACACTCCACACTCTCCCAGTAAGCAAGAACTGGATGACTTAGTCCGAGATTTAGGACTCACCAAATCCAATGCAGAGCTGCTGGCGTCAAGTCTAAATGAATGGAACTTAATGGATCCCAGTTGCATGCTGAGTTATAGGAATCGCCATGGCAAGTTTGCATCCTTCTTCAAATTTTTTTTATGAAACCTTGTTGTGTTATTGTTTTGACGTTAGGGGTTTGTTTCACGCCATGGGAGTGGATTACAAGGGCTCAGAATGGCGACTCTTCATAGACAGTACCATTATGAGGCTAAAAGCTGTACTTTTCCATAATGACAATGAACTCCCATCAAATCCAGTTGCACATTCTGTGAAAATGAAAGAAAGCTATGAGAATGTGAAGATTTGTCTGGCATAGATCAAGTACTCAGATCACAATTGGGAGATTTGTGGGGATTTCAAAATGATTTCATTCCTACTTGGAATGCAAGGCGCTTATACGAAGTACTCATGAGTTTTATGCTTGTGGGACAGCCGTAGCAATGCAGAATACTTCTTGAGGAAAGACTGGTCTCTCGGAGAGAGTCTTACACCAGGCCCATGCAACGTTCTGAGAGCTCCACTGATTTCCAGAGAGGTTTTGCTACCACCGCTACACATAAAGCTTGGTCTTGTAAAACAATTCATGAAAGACATCAACATGGATGGCAATGCATTTCTGCATATTCGATCAATGTTTCCCAAGTTCAGCATGGCAAAGGTGACAGCTGGCATATTCACTGGGCTGAAAGTTCAAAGAATTCTTGCAGGTCATGAACTCCAGGGGAAAATGACCAATGGTGAAAACTGTGCTTGGAATGCTTTCAGAGGGGTTGTGGAAGGTTTTCTTGGCAACCAGAGGAGACCAGATTCCACACAGATCGTTGATGACCTGATCGGCACATTCCACCAGCTTGGATGCAGAATGTCAATCAAATTGCATTATCTGCATTCCCACCTTGATTTCTTCAAAAGCAAGTTGGGTGCAGTCAGCGAGGAGCATGGCGAACGGTTCCACCAGGATATTATTTTGATGGAAACGAGATATCAGGACAGATGGAATGGGGCGATGATGGGCGATTACGTTTGAGGGGTGTTGCGCGATTGTCATCACAGCTACAGAATAAAGTCAAGATCAAAAGTGCATTTCTAGATACTATGTGACTTGCATTCATTGTGACATTACTGTTTGCTCATTTTCTAGTTATATTCATAATATACCCGGAAATATATAAATTCTTTGACATTCTCACTTTCGAAAATAATGGTAACAAAGTCGCAGTTCGTATCCTTATACGATACATACATTGTAGCGTAATTCCTGTAACTCTACATTTACACAAAAACAAATACCATATTCGGAATCTGCGCATTGATATTAATCAGAAATGGCGTAAAAATCAACATAAACAAAAAATTGGTTTAAGTTTGTTACGCAGTGTTATCTATGCAGTGCATAAGATTTTAAAAATAATAGTAAATGTAAATAAAAAGTGCATAAAACAAACTGGAATAAAGAATGCCCTTAGATGATAAAACAAGTGCATAAAATATACAAATAATTTAAAATATACCTGAAGAATTAAGCACAGAGCACAGTCCCCTATATTACATCACTAGGTTATGTGCAGTACCTTTAAAAACACAGCAATTCTATTAAAAAATCACTCTTTTCAATACCTGGATTATCACGATATGAAAGCAGTGATTCCAGTATTAATAGTTTCTTGTCTCATGTGCTATTGACCACAACTGAGTACGAGTTAGAAGACATGGGTTGGTCGTGAGTGTGTGAATGGTTTCAAACAGTGGAGAATGTGGGCTTGGTGTAAGGATGTCATGTTCTGATGGACTTACTGAAGTATTCAAATATTCTCGTCCTAAGGTGCCTTTGTCTTTCCATAAAACAGTGCAATACAGCTGTTGCACATATATCTGTACACTGTAGACCTGTGTTGTCCATAGTTTTTTGCCTATAGTACTGGTACCCCTTGCTACATCTTCTACCATTAAGTACCCCTAAGACTTATTAAACTCAAAATTCGGAAGGACAGTGCAAATATTATTAAAAGTTCGCATAATCTGAGTGATGGACAATAAACTATTAATTAGTTTGCAAAAGGAAAAAGACTAACGGAATAACATAATAATGCTTGAAAATTACATACACCTCTATGTGAAATGTAGGGTTGATGTTCACTAATGAATTCTGGGCAGTAGAGAGGCTGCTGCATTAATTCTAAGTCTAAATTTAATTTGTTTCTCTGTTTTGACTTAATAATGCTCATTGCAAAGAAAGATGCTTCACAAAGGTACGTAAACACAAAGGGCAGAAGGTTTTCCAAAACATTTTTACCTAGGTCAAGGGGTTCCTTTACACAGTTCTAAAACCGTGTGAGATTTGAGCTTTCAAATACCAGTCCGAGGACACGGTCTGAAGACACTTCTAACAGTGCTTCCTGAAAGCAAATGGGAAGCTTATTCTTAATATTTTCAGATTGGAGGAATGGATTTCTAACCCAGTCCAGCTGAACAGATTTCTCATATATGTCAGGAAAGTAAGACTTAAAACCATAGATAAGGTTGGTCAAAAGTTCCACAATAACTGGTTTCACAGTCTGTCTCTTATCATTGTTACTTGATAAAATATGCATTTGGCAGGAAAACACGTAAAATCTAACCCTCAGCTTATCTCCTTCCACAAATCTGTTTTCTTATGCAAACCACCAACTTTATCATATAAATTGAGAATGTTTCCATCATTGCCCTGCAGAAACAAATTTAACTCATTCAGTTTGCTGAGTATGTCTGTAAGATATGCCAGCTGTGCAAGCCAAGTAATGTTTTCAAAAACAAAAAATGTGGCAAAAGAAGATCCATCTACATATATAAAAGAGTAGCTTTGTTTGTTTGTTTGTCCTTCAGTCACTCCCAAACCAGAGGCAGGAGACCTCCAGAACCATATAGATTCTGAATCAGGGTGACCCATGGATGGTTTTCGGGGGTCAAAATTCAGATGTGGGTCACTTCAGGTAATCGGTAGCGTTTGCCTTTTTGGTTCGGGCAACGGCGGGTACCCCTGCGGTCCAATTTTTGGCATGGAGACTTACATGACCTCCAATTCGGACATAGGCTATGGAAGGTCGACCTCCGAGGTAATCTGAGGTCTGTTTGGAGGTCATTTGAGGTCACCAGTAATACACGCTGGAATGACTGAACCCAGCAGTCCAATTTTTGGCATGGAGACACATAACCTCCAGTTCAGACATAAGCTATGTGGGACTGACCTCCGAGTCATTTGAGGTCACCAGTGATATTAAAGAAGTGCTCACAAATACTTTGCGTGGTCTGCGAAAGCTGACATAGAAAGTTACTGGACCTCTTATACTCCCTCTTCAAAAGCATAAGGGGTTTGTGGTTTTTCTTGAGCAGAATGAAAGATTGAACTAAAACAAAGAGGATTAGAGTGTTTGCCATATTGGTGGGCAGCGCTGGGTACCCCTGCTAATGTTCTGATGAAAAGGAGCCTACCTCATCTCGCAACTCAAACAACCTAGCGAATACCCTCCTCGACAGCCAGCGCACCCCTGTGTGCAGTAATAGATCTGTGTGCTCAGTCTCTATACTGTACCTTCCCACAGTCTGTGAAACAGGCAACCATTAAGTGGCCTTGGCTTTATAAAGATGATATCTTTTATACCATCATTCAATATCCCATGGAACTCTGAACTCATTTTCTTTATGCTAATGATTCTCTGTGAAAGATGTAATGATTCCCACATAACATTAGGATTTCCTTCTTAATTCATGCATCGAGTCCCTTAACAGGGCTTAACTTTCCCAGTCATGGATGCAGCAGCGTCTGTACTCACGCTAATGCAAGGTTTCCAACTAAGTCTTTGTTCATAGAAGAATTGATTAATGACACTGAAAATGACTCCCCCAGTTGTATTCTCATATTTTGCAAAAAAGTACATGTTCATTCATATCATCTCCATCACTGTATTTCTCAAATGAGACAAGGTGAGCATGTCCACTAACATTAGTGAAAAAGACTGGTTTGTTTTCTGCTTATTCACAACTTCTTCAACAATGTCTGTAGGCTACTCATTTCATTTACCCTTCGAGACACAGTCTGGTGTGGCAAAGGAACAACCTTTAGTTGCTCAGCTGTCTTTTTATCTATCACTTTTTCAGCCGTCACAACTGCAGCTGGCAATATCAGTTCTTCAGCTATATTAAATGGATTTTCAGCTTTAACAGCTATTAAAGATACAGCTAAAAATGCTTTCAGAATTGTGCTTCATGTTGTGAAGGCTTTCTTAATTGTTGTCTGGGAACACTTAAAATCAGAAAGTTTTCTGTTAAAAACTACGCCCGTTTCCCAACATCGCAGTGATGTTATAAGGTGACGTTGGGGGTGAGTTGGTATCTTACTACTAACGGCTAACTTCTCCCAACAAAAGAAGCAAAAAACTTCCGGAAGATCAGAATTCGTTGAAGTAAATTGAAAATGCACATAATCTTCCTTGTACTGCCGTTATTTAGGTAGGTCTGTTTTCTTATTCTTCACAGGTGCTTGATTTCCTTCACGTGCATTGATATTGCGGCTGCTACAGGTGTCGCATTTTAACCATCTATCCATATTCCTTGCTGCTAAATTAATAACTGTGTTTGTAAGCTTACATGTTAATTTGGAAAAGATATGTTCACACTTTCACTACTAGGACGAAACTGAGCAAGAGAGACTCAAGCGAGTTCAGCACTGTTCCCTTACGTGTCCTGTCCCGTTTCTTCTCCCACCCCCCTACTCCCATCTCTCCTCAGTTTCTTTCTCGTTTGCTGTAATTCTTACTTTGTTCTCTTGTCATTGACTTCAGTTGGAAACTGATTTAGTGTTGTGGTTATTCAATTATTCTATGATCATTAACAAATATCCATGCACACATAAACATGCTTAGTAAAATTGCTGATCCAAATGCCATATGGCGTATGTGATAGACTTTGGAAAGAAAAAAAATCATTATCTTCTCACGTACTCCTTTGAATAATGCTGCGTACCCCTGGGGTACAACACTGACAGATGGCTGAAGATCATTTGGAACTCGATCCTTGAACTGAAAGCAACTTTGCATCATTCGATTGACCATAAAAACTACTCTAATTATGGTCTTAGGGTAAAATTCGTGCAGAAGGCTTCGAATTCTGTTACGGTAAGTTTGTTAGAACAGGACTTCTTTTCACCAAACCTCCATTCTCCACGATTCAAGACCATTTACAAACGACCACCCTATGTCTTCTATCTCTTTCTCATTTGTCACCAGTTGCGCATCAGACATCGAACTATTACTATTGGAATCACTGTTGTGTTATTGTGATTGTCCAGCTATAATAAACAACGAAGTTTCAATAGCTTTACATATTACCAACCTGCTACACGTCAAGTGACTGGTTCATAAAGCGTAGAATTCTGTGAATGAACGTCGTCACTAGTAGCGGTGATTACGATTAGCGGATGTATTTTAAGGTGTAGTTATTATGGAAAAAAGAATAACCATAGAAAAATATGCATGCACATTTATGTTAAGTAATTATTTCTATATATTTCCTCGTAAACTTTTTTTTTCCATAAATGTGTTATAGAATTTTATTAGAAAACACACCAGATTTAACAGTATCTTACTCCCAGGCTTACCACAGGCTACTGTAAGGTCATCATGGATATAATATTTGGTTATTGGAATTCAAGAGGTCTTAATGAAAATGCCCTTCACAATATGTGGATAAAAAAAATCTTATTTTTAAAGCAACAGCTGCCATAATATAATGAAGGTACCTAGTTGATATTAAAGAGTGAGAAGTGTAACAGTTTTTAACCCTCCGCATCCCTATAATGTATGAATACATTGCAATGTTTTTTTTTTTTTTTTTTTCACGCTCAATCCCGATAATGTACCCATATGTTTTGCAACTGCAAAGTCCGTCATTTCCACAATTTTCAAATTTCGCGCATGATTTTTGGTACATAGACGCGGGACACCTTCCTCTAATTGCCGCCAGGCAGAGACAATCCCCAATCCTGTGTGACCCGTGCGCACCCTTGTCTCAGTCACTTACCTGTTATCAGTGACAGCACAGACATGGCATGCCGAGGTCTCTCTGACGATGAAATTCAAGCCACCCTTGATTCCTTTACATTCGACAGTGATTCACCAATCAATGACAGTGAGGTTCTGCCTGACAACGAAACGAGCAGCAATGATGAGGAGGTACCATCGCCAAGGAAGGGTTGGTATGTGACGTACTGTCGGGACTCTAAAATATCACAAATAATAGCTAGTAGCATAGATGTAATGTAGAAGGTTAAACTAGTCATGGCTAGGGCCAGCAGGAAATATCGTCTGCACATTCCCCATGAAGAATGTGTAGTCTGCATCTTGTGATGCCTGATAGGAATACACACATACACACACACAGGCTTCTAGAACATTTGACAACTGTATAATCCACGTGACAGAAGCTGTCATATACAAGAGAGAGGCAAGGAGTCAGGAGTTAGGAGGCTGGAGGAGAAAGTAGAGACAAGGAATTAAGAGACTAAAAAGGAGAGAGTAAGAAGGGGGTCTAGACTTGACAGAGAAGCACGGTGGTGTTAAAAGGGGTCAGGCTCACGAAGTTAATTTAATGCAAATTTTGAGATATTCCCTCTGAAGAAATAAATTACAATCAAACCCCCAGTATCTATCTTTATCTTCTGTCGCCGACTACAAGTGAACTGAGGTTATCACCTCACATATCTACTCACTATTACCTACAGCTTGACTACGACTACTATATAATCTATTTCAAGATTGATACATCATTTTGGTGGCAACAGTGGGATACGAACACGCCTACAAGTCTACACGCCTATAAGCCTACAAATCAACAAGTCAATGAACAAATGATTCTATAAGTCTACAGTTAAAAGACTGACATTATGTCAGGACTCTAAAATATCATAAATAATAGCTAGTAGCATAGACGTAATGTAGAAGGTTAAGTCAGTCATGGCTAGGGCTGGCAGGAAATATCGTCTGCACCTTTCCCCTGAAGAATGTGTAGTCTGCAACTCGTGACACCTGATAGGAATACACAAGTACACACACACTGGCTTCTAGAACATTTGACAACCGTATAATCCACGCGACAGAAGCTCTCATATACGAGAGAGAAGCAAGAAGTCAGAAGGAGTTGGGAGGCTGGAGGAGAAAGTAGAGAGAAGGACTTAGAAGACTGGAGAGGAGAGAGCAAGAAGGGGGTCTAGACTCGAGAGAGAAGCACGGTGGTGTTAAAAGGAGTCAGGCTCACGAAGTTAACTTAGTGTAAATTTTGAGATATTCCCTCTGAAGAAATAAACAACAATGAAACCCCAGTATCTATCTTTATCTTCCCCTGTCACCAGCTACAAGTGAACTGAGGTTTCTCCTCACATATCTACTCACTATTACCTGCAGCTCGGCTGTGACTACTATACAATCTATTACAAGACTGATTCATTATTTTCTTCCTCTCTCGTATATGAGAGCTTCTGTCACGTGGATTATACGGTTGTTAAATTTTCTAGAAGCCTGTGTGGGAGTATGTGTGTATTCCTATTGGGCATCTTGAGGTGAAGACTGCGCATTCTTCAGGGGGAATGTGCAGACAATATTTCCTGCCGGCCCTAACCATGACTGACCTAACCTTCTAGATTACATCTATGCTACTAGCTATTATTTATGATATACTAGAGTTCTAACAGTACCGTAAGGTGAGGGAAGGCCAGCCTGCACCTCCACCACGTACAAGCACCTTTCTCCATCCCCTAGACGAAGGCTCAGAAGAGGAAGAGGATAACGACGAGGACGGAGCTGTGGGATGTGGTGTTACCGTGTCGTGGGAGAGGGAAAGGATTTCGCCATGGGTAGCTGAAGGTGCGGTGAGACGAAAAATAAGCTCCGGTGCTTCTGTCTTGTCTGGGGAAGGCACAAGTGGAGTGGTGGGAGTGATCAGTGAAAGGGAAAGTGGTGGTGGCAGAGTGGCAGCACCTGGTTGACCACGTGGTGTACCTGGACAGTGGGCAGGTGAGGAGCAGCCATGTCCTATACTTAGTTTTTTTTTTTTTTTTATCTAGGAGAAGATGCACTTGACAGGATGGTGATGATTGGCTGATTACAACAATACATCATAATCTCTTTACTCATTAGCATTATTAATTGACAGTATATAATATTTGAGCGGGAAATTTGGTTTAGTAAATGTTATTCGGACATGTTGCATTCAACCAATCATCTCCAGCCTGTCAAGTGCTTCTTCGCCTCAATAAAAAAAAAACTGAGTATAGCACCTCTTTCTCCCAGCAATATTCCTACGCTTCCTCCCCATGGCCCCGTGATGTGGGGAAAGGAAGCAAAAGGAAGGGAAAGGATTAGGGAAAAGAGAGAGGAAAGAAGGGCACGAGTGGGGAAGGGCACAGCTCTCCACCTCCCAAACCACCCCCACCATCCCTACCACTCTCTCCTCCCCACCCTGACGAAGTGGAAGCTTGGGATGTTGGTGTGTCGTGGAACTGGCTATCGTTCACCAGTTCACCGAGGACTGGAGGTCTGGCTGTACTGCTCCTGGACTCCATGCAGGCTCCACCAGGGTGGATTTCTTCCACCGATACTTTGGTGAAGAGTTTGTGGAATGAATTGTGGAGCAAACCAACACATTCACAGCACCGTGATAATGAGCGTGAAGGTACGACAAATAAGCAATATGACTAAATGTTCATCTTTTTTGTCTTGGTTCTCTTGATGGGTATTGTACGGAAAAGACAAATTCAGGGATACTGATCTATGGACCCTATGACCAGCACACCTTTCTTTGGGAAGGTAATGGGCCAGAACAGATTTCAGCAAAGTCTGAGCTGCCTCCACATTTACGTTACCAATGACCCTGCTAATGCAAATAGCACCAATAAAATAAGGAGAATATGGATGGTAATTGATCACCTGCGAGACAAGTTGCACTGATCCTTTAATCCTTATAAGGACCTTGTCATAGATGAGAGTCTCGTGTTGTGGAGAGGCAATATTTCTTTTCGGCAGTACATACTCAGCAAGAGACACCGTTTTGGGTTCAAGATCTTCGTTATTTGTGACTGTGAAACTGGTTATATGCAAGACATAGTCTTGTACACCGGCACACAGACATAACGGAAGATTGAAGTGTTGGACACTCTGGGGCCGTGGTTAAGGCATTGACAGGGCAGTACCTTCATCGTTGTCACGTCCTGTACCTGGATAACTGGTACACTAACCCCCTTCTCGCTCGGTACCTCCACCAACACGACACCAGAGTCTGTGGCACAGTCAAGAAAACACTTTGCCATATGGTGAAGGTTGGGAGGAAACTTGATAAGAATTAGGTGGTTTTCTTCAAGGCGAACAACATCCTCACCACGGTATGGAACACAAGAGGGAAGTTTTCCTCCTGTCAACAGTAAACCGCCTCCTGATGCACCGATCCAACTCCTTGGATTATCACAGCAAGGGGAGGTGTCATGTTTGGAAACCGTAGTCAGTACTGGACTACAAAGTCAATATGAGGTAAGTAGACCAGTCAGACTCAATTATTTCCAGTGTGGAATGTGCCAGGACCACGATGAAGTGGTACAAAAAGCTCTTCTTCCACTTGCTCGATATCACCGTCCTGAACGCCCACTTCCTCCACGCCATGACTACGGGAACCTCTGAGACCTTCGAGGGGTTTGTGAGGGAGCTGTCTCGGGAAATCATTGCAAGGTATGCAGAGGACAGGCCCCACCACCGCACCTGCCACGCTACTGCCGCCCAGACTCCCCTACGCCTCTCAGGATGCCACTTCCCCACCACTATCCCTCCTCAACCTGTCACATATGCAGCCAATCGAGAGTGAGAGCAACCACTCAGAGAAAGGACACAAGATTGGAGTGTGTGGAATGCTACGTAGGATTGTGGCTTGAGCCATGTTTCAAAGAATACCACATCTTAGTGCATTACTGATACTGTGTGTGCTTGCAATATAATTCTCACAATAATACTAAGTGCTGTAAATATGTGGTAATATGACGCTTACTATGCTACTAAGTGCTGTACATATGCGATAATATGATATTCACTATAATACTAAGTGCTGTAAATATGCAATAATCTGATGCTCACTATAATTGTAAGGCCTGTAAATATGTGATGACACTTATATAGGTATAATGTTAGTGGAAAAGTATAATGTAAGTGGAAAAATAGAATGTAAGTTGAAACAACAGTCACAGTGAGTCATATGTGCAAGAATCTGGTGATATTCAGGTAATCACTATATGGAACAACCTTATATCGCCTATATTTTTGTTTGAAAACCAATATATTCTTGTCTAACATGTTATTTTGTACCAAATTAACAAATATCTACCTATTCTAAGTGCTTTCCCATACTAATCCCCACCATAGATAACGTGATAGCCGCACCGTGGCTCAAGAACATGGTACCAGGTGTGCAGTGGGTCATCTGTTTAGACCACTTCTGGCCCAGGTGAGCTTTTTCTCTCTGATTTTCCATTGTTTTTCACAAAAAGCTGAGGTTTGAGCAAAAAAAAAATCGAAAATCTGCAGGGATTGTGGGGGAGTCAGTGGTGAAAAATCTGCTGAGATGCGGCGAGTTAAAGCAAAGGTTTGTAGGTTGATGAAACAGTCTCCTTAGTTTTGTCTTTACCTAGCTTTCATCTGACACTTTTCAGTAAAGGCAGTGACATTAGTGTTTATATTTTATCATTTGGAGAATCATTGGTGTGACTTTCCAAAAATATTCCCTGTTACTTATTTAAATGGCTATAATAGTAATATTGCATCGAGATGTATCACTTTTACAGAGGGCTCAAGGAGGGTTTGATCTACTAACCTTACACCTCACAATAATATTCTCCATATTATGGGAGACATAACAAGGTTGCTAATTAACAGATTTAGTTTTAATATGAAAGTGTATCGTATGTCCAGTTGATATGGTATGGAACAGTTGATCATCCTGACTCAAACAGCCACCGACCTGATGTGGTGGAGACGGCAGTGCAGGATGGTATACTGTCGTCACTGTTTATCTTCAGTTAGTTACCTTCATTATACGAGTACTATGGCAGCCGTTGATTTAACAATAAGAATTTATTAAAATACATATTGTGAAGGACATTTTCATTAAGACCTCTTGAATTTCAATGACCAAATATTATATTGTTGCTGACCTTACGATAGCGTGTGGTAAGCCTGGAAGTAAGAATCTGCCAAATCTGGTATGTTTTATTTGTAATAAATTTCTATGACATCTTTAAGAAAACAAAAAAAGTTGTGGTGAACTCTAGTACAAAATTAATAATTATTTAAGACGAATGTCCATACATGTATATGGGCGATTATTCCATTTTTCCACAATAACTACACCATAAAGTACAACAGCGAATCAGGATCACCGTTACAAATGACGAAGTTTGTTCATAGAATTCTACACTCTACTATGTCAAATTGTCAGGTTTCACCAACCAGTCACTTGGCAAGTAGCAGGTTCATATGTGCACGGGTGTACATAACCTAGTTATGTAATGTAAGGGATTGCACTCTGTGTTTATTTGTTCAATTATAAATTATTTGTATATTATATCCATTTTTAAATTTATCTAGGGGTATTCTTTATCCCACATTGTTTTATGCGCTGTATTTATTTTTAATTTTAATTTTTTATTTTTTTGGCTTTATGGCCATCGCCCTCTCTGTGGAACATTGGGCCAAATTAGATGTTAAAGAATTTCATGTCTTCGCCGCACCAGCGCAGCACAAGACGGCCATTCTAAGGGGCCAAACGTGGAGGCAAAGTATGGTAGAATGATCGTAGATCGGCCAGACGCACCTCCTCCCCCATGACAAACAAGATGGGTCGAATATCCTCACCCAGGTCGGCAGCCTGGAGCAAATCGTAGAGGTTGGAGTAGATGGTAGGTCCGAGCTGATACAACCAGGATTGGGCATTGAGGATCAGGAAGCATCGGTAGGAGGACACGTCCAGCCGATCCTTGTGGTCAATGATGGGAGGGCGAGATGGGGTGCACTCCACTGCCGAAGGAGGGGAGGACTCAATGACCTCCTCCTCTGCTGAGGAGCCGGTCAATGCTGCCTCGGCCATGGAAGTGATGTGAGGAATCCTGCACCTCTGCAATCTCTGATGGCAAACGATGTACTTCAGCAGTGGTCGTTGCCGTGTTCATTTCTGGAGCCGGATCAGTGATTGGGATGGCAGTCCTTCTGTTAGGGGAAGCCTCCAGCCTCAGCCTCTTCCACGGTGTTGTGCAGGGGGCAGCAGGTCGTGGCTGCTTAGCCCAGTGCTCCCGTTGATGAGGAACTGAGTGTACATTGTGGGCGAAGCACTTGGGGATGACAAGGTGAGGCAGCCCACTCTCCTCGAAGATCTTAGGTAGGAGAACGCAAAACCCTCCTTTGTCATCCCCACACAAAGCCTTCGCCATCACGATGCACATCTCCACGATGCTGTTTAGTTCCCCAGGACTCAAAGGATCCCTGGTTGGCATCCCCGGGCCATGAGATCTTGTCGTGCATGGGCACACCTCCCGGCCTAGTAACGTCCCGGGCTTCAGGACCCTTAGGAGTCCCAAATAGACTAAACTCCACCATCTCTCCATCACCAAGGGAGCGTTGGAGGTGCCGTGGATTTGGTTTAGTGACCGCCTGGCGGTGCATAAAAACATCAAAACCAGTTTCCTGGCTTTTGATGGATCCCTACCCTGCCCTGGCATTAACCCCTTAACCGTGGGGCGTCACTTTCGTGACGCTTGGGAGCAAGGGATCATACCGCGGGGCGTCGCTTTTGTGATTCTGTGTTATTTTGAATTCACCCGGGCTTCCAAGTGGGGGCTTGTATCATCTATCAGTACTGCCAATGTCCAACACTAGTCAGCACTCCTAATCTCATCTGTACTCCCATCCATTGTTGACAATTTAGCCATTTCTCCCCGTTCTTGACTCCCCTCCCTACCCCCCCTCCATTACCCTATCCTCTCGCCTGCCCGGCCGTGCTACGATAAGTAAATCTTCCCTGGAATTTTTCACTGATTTCATCCATTGAAATAAGCCCTATGCCCTATTCTTATACCAAATAATATATACAAGAAAGAAATAAGGTAAATGAGAGTGCCATACACCTGGAATTGGCTAATTATCACCTGACAACACCTCACGTGCACTCGTTCGCTAATTTTCGCTGTTTTTTTCCCCTTGAAATATGCCGTATAATCTATTTTCGTAATAAATATACATATAAGGAGGGAAGGGAGAAGCCTAAGTGATATTTACATTCACCTGGAACTACTTAATTTATAATGTATTGTCTAGATTTCCTGCCAATCATTTCAGTGCTATACATAGCTGCTTCAAGAGCTAACATTGGTAGTACTGAATATCCCCTAAGTAGGCCTCCACCCGGCCCGACCTTATCAGTTTACTCTCATCTTCCGAAGTGGAGGTACGTCTGTTTCGTCTTGCTGACTTCAGGGACTTTTTAACCCCTATGCAAAGGGCCCTGTGACCTTTATCCCCTACTAAACCTCGTGTGGAAAGAGGTAAAGGGCTGACAATTGATAAAGGAGTGACTACGATCTTTCTATTGAGTAAAACAGTGCAAGGGGTATTGTAAATAATGTGTAAATAATGTGTAAACAGCAAGTGAAAGTAATGAATGTAAATATACGTGAACAATGGAAAAAAGTTTTATAAGTTACTTCAAGTGACAGTGCATAACACAGTGTAAATAAAATAGAAATGTGAATAATGTAAATAAAATAGAGAACGTAAATAGAAATGTAAATGAGTAGTATTATAAGAATACGAGTATATACCCTAGGAGTAATGAAAGTGAAAGTTTCACTCTAGCATGTCTGAATACTATGAGTTATGAGAGTGAAGATGAAAGTGACATTCACTCTCAATGCTAGTATATAGGACGAGAAAGTGAATGCTACATATTTTACTGAAAGAAATTGAATCCCTACAGTGACAATAAACTAATACTACTGAAGGAAACTTATGGATAAAGACTGTAGATATATATAAGTGTTATATAGTAATAGAAATATAAAGTGTGAGGGGTTTTATGAATAATAAATGACAGAGTACCAAGAGCGAACTAGCGCAAGTGCGACGGTCAGACGCGCTCATAATTTTCATTGCTTTCAGAGTGTTTTTTTTTTTTGGAGTATGGATCCCAAACTACTTGAAAATCATAGAGTAGTGTTTATAGTCTTAATATCTGGCTGTGGTAATCATATTACGGGTTGTCGGGAAGTGTAAAGTGGAGACTTCGTTACCCAACTTCAGAGGTCTCCACAAGTCCTACGGTAACTGACGAAGGCTCAACAAACATTCCAGGAGAAAGCATATATAATTTTAATATTCTAGGACTAATAACTGATTTTTGGCAAATATTTTTTGAGAGTCTGACGGAGCCCGAATAACCCCGCGGCACACGCAAAACATCGGGTAAACATGTCCGCGGTGTAGGGGTTAAACCAAACCACTGTCCCTCTGATCTTCTGGGCTGCTGGAGACTGTGGTTTGCTGGATGTCCCCCTCAGCAAGCAATAGCAGCAGCAGATGTCTTCCATGGCTGTTGGTCGCCCTCTCCCTCCTTTTGTATTTACATTTACAATTTATTTATTTCCAAGGCAATATTTTGTCCTTAGAATTATGAGTGCACTGAATGTTATCCGCAGTTTTTACTTATCATGTTGTAGCAAGTCATATTTATTATATGCACCATTTTTATTCTGCATTGGTCCGTTCATTGTAAATCCTTGTTTATTTTATGCACTTATTCTTGTTTAGAAGCTGCGATTTATTCCTGTCTGTTATGTGTGCTCTATTTTTTTCTCAGTGTATCAAGATTATCACCATTAATTATGTGCAGTTCATTTATTTGGATACTGGTTACTGTTATTTCTTTTATTGACCAATTTTTATACTTTGGTTTGGCAACTACTATTAGGGCTATATGATTAATAATTTCTACTTTAAATGTAAAAGTAGTGTCCTATAGCGTTCAGTCTGTTCTATAATGACGGCTTTTTATGTTTTTAGGCTCTGGAGATGGTACTTGTTCTTAACAAAACGTTACCCAAAATATCAAGATGCTGCTGCTGTTTATGCAGGCTTTTGATATTTCTTTTCATTATTCGACTGTGCTTTCCACACAATCTGTACCTGAATATATATATATATATATATATATATATATATATATATATATATATATATATATTTGTGTATTATAATTACAAATCATAATAGATAGATAGATAAACAGATAGATAGACAGCCCTATGCGAGCCTGGGAAAAGGAAATGAGCTTGCAAGTTACACTGAGGAAAAGCTGACGACAGATTACGAAGTAGCCAGTCAGGAGATGATGCAGTTAGTTTGTCAGCAATACACCAGGTGAACAAAGCTGAGTGACCATACACACACATACACACATACTCACACACAGGCTTCTTAAACTTTCCATCCACAAGGAACACACGTGATACGTCTCCTGTTTCACCAGAATTTAGGAAAGAGAGCTCAGAAGGAGACAAGCCATACAAGAGGCAGGTCGCAGGGAGAAGGGCTTGGCAATTTTGAGAGAGAGACAGAGAGAGCGAGACAGAGAAATAGCTAGCGGGACTGGACTCTATACTCCGCTCTGTGTGAGTCTTGTTAATATTTCCAAGACAAATAAAAATAGTCCCATACTATTCTTTACCTCTCCTGTCACTACATGACAAATGGGGAAGAAGATTATCTACTACAAGCTACTCCAAGATAAAAAAACCGCTCGTCCACAAGTCTAATATATATATAACTCAACCACAAAGGAACCACAAAGTATTTTATGACATTTGGTAGCAGCGAATCTACGGACATCGTCTCCGAATCAAAAGCAAATTTCTACAAAAGCAGGCGAGACTCTACAAGATTAGCTTCAGTTCTACAGTGATTCCTACAAAATACAGCCTACAATGCAAATAGCCTACAAGTCTACAAAACAACTCTATAATCTTCACGTAACTTCAAGCAGCAACAAGAAGTATATAAAACAAAGCAAGTAAAGAAGAGGAAAGACCAAAGCAACAAGCACACAAGCCCCCACCACTCTCTCCCGCTATCGCTGACGCAGAGGTCAAGACACGCAGCAAAACACGAAGTCCATATTCACAACTCATCTTACTCACCCCTATAAAATAACAACACTTTGGTCATCATCAACATCAACACAGACACCGAACTCATCATGGTCTCCAAGAGACGGGACACTGTCACTTTCGCAAGTGAGTCAACGATTGAACGAAAGTGCCGCACATCCTTACATGCTGTTCATCTTTGTCCTGCGTACATTTTCACGTTTCAGCCTACTGATACAGTCCCTTGTGAAATGGCTATCATCAGAAATGACAATATTCATCATCATTGCAACTTCACTTTTGCTCCAGATAAACTTGTACACCATCAACGCATTGGACACTCACAGTTTTTTTATTTCCCTCATAACACATCAGTTTACATAGTCTGTCCAGATATACCACCATCTCATACATCAGCATCAGGATTATACATAGCACCAGACTACTGTGCAGTATTTACACCAGCCATGTCTACTTTATCCACCATCAATCACTACGCCATTCTCAATCATACACACAAACATTTCCACCCACTGCCTGATATGAACTTAAACATGAGCACAAGTATTAAGCTGACTTCACCTAAGTTTGAAACTATGCAACTGATCAATGAAACAATGAAGCCCTGGGAAGATTTGAGTTTGAGTATGTTCAACCCATATTATGTGTATAGCCCGGCACCTACTGTCTTTATAATCGTCTGCATTGTAGTTGCAGTACTGCTGTTCACAATGCACAGAATGCATGCAAGAATTGCTAATTTGGAGTCATTATTTAGTGGGGGGAGAGTTAACATCAAAGTTAACCACCCTGAATGAAGTGTATATATTTTGTATATAGTATTAATTATATATATATATATATATATATAAAAATACAAAGAAGAATGACCCATATATGGCAGACCAGTACCATTATCTTTAAATGAAATATTAATAACTCTTACCATAATCTTAATTTTAAACTATTTTTTATTCTTGCATGTATGCATTTCACTATAATAACCCAAGTACATACTGTATTACAGTTACATAATTTACTTTAATGCATTTATTCAAATATGTACACAACTTGTTTAAAATGTAATATTACTGAATAATCACTATTTACTATAAATATTATATGTATACAATATTCATACAATTATGTTACTTTTACAATATTATGTATTTCACTTAATTAGCTTATAAGTTCATTATAATGTGTATATAATATATATTAATATGTTAGGACTATTAACTGTCGATGGTACGCCATTTTCGCGTGACCGAGCAATGTATTATAATTACAAATCATAATAGATAGATAGATAAATAGATAGATAGACAGCCCTATGCGAGCCTGGGAAAAGGAAATGAGCTTGCAAGTTACACTGAGGAAAAGCTGATGACAGATTACGAAGTAGCCAGTCAGGAGATGATGCAGTTAGTTTGTCAGCAATACACCAGGTGAACAAAGCTGAGTGACCATACACACACACACACACACACATACTCACACACAGGCTTCTTAAACTTTCCATCCAAAAGGAACACACGTGATACGTCTCCTGTTTCACCAGAATTTAGGAAAGAGAGCTCAGAAGGAGACAAGCCATACAAGAGGCAGGTCGCAGGGAGAAGGGCTTGGCAATTTTGAGAGAGAGACAGAGAGATAGCTAGCGGGACTGGACTCTATACTCCGCTCTGTGTGAGAGACTTGTTAATATTTCCAAGACAAATAAAAATAGTCCCATACTATTCTTTACCTCTCCTGTCACTACATGACAAATGGGGAAGAAGATTATCTACTACAAGCTACTCCAAGATATAAAAACCGCTCGTCCACATGTCTAATATATATATAACTCAACCACAAAGGAACCACAAAGTATTTTATGACATTATATATATATATATATATATATATATATATATTCCCTTAAGAAATAACCACAAACAAATCGCCTCCATGTCGCCCTGTCCCCCACCATTTCACTGCCCTGCTTCCAGCTCACACAACCCTCTCTCAGAAATCTCTCCACTCCATCCCCCCATCTCATTCCTGGCCTCACCCTCCTTCTCCCCCCCTCCAACACCTCACTCACATACAATCTTCTCGTCAGTTTTTCACTCTCCATCCTCTCCATATGACCAAATCACCTCAGTGTATTTCCTAAAGCTTCCGATCACATCCACATCCACACCACAACGTTTTTTCACATCCTTATTTGTCAGCCTGTCTCTCCATTTGACTCCACAGCCTCCTCCCAAATAACTCATCTCCACAGCGCTCACTCTTGACTTCTGTCCCTCCAACAAGGTCCAAGCTTCACTTCCATACTGATATCACAATACTGTCATGTAGTAACTTCATATCCATCCTCACCCCCCTGTTTCTTATCACTGGTTTCAAGGAACCAACAACCTTTCTTCCTTTTTGTACCCTTTCAAGCACCTTACCCTCCAAACATCCATCCTTACTCATCACACTACCCATATTCTTAAACACACTCAAATTTTCCATTTCCTCCTCATCCAACCTCACTGTACATTCACTGACTTCACTTCTCTCAAAGACCATAACTTTATTTTTCCCTGATGTACATTCACCTTTAGATTCCGTTTCTTACACACTGTCCCAGATTCATCCTTGGAGCCTTGCAGCTCCCCTTCGTCTTCACATAACAACACAGTTTCATCTGCAAACAACAGTACAGGGAGTTTTCAAGCACTATCCTCTCTCATTAGGGCCTCTCCAACATCCATTACCCTACCTTGTAACTCTTTTATAACCCCATCCATATACAGATTGAACAGTCATGGAGACATGACACATCCCCTTTTCAATCCAACCTTCATGTAGAAAAACTTACTAAGTTCACTATCCACATGCACTGCAGCCTTAGCACCCTCATACATACTCTTCCTAACATTCAGCAACTTCCCATCTACTCCATATATACTTAAAACTTTCCACAATCCTTGTCTATCCATCCTGTGATATGCTTTCTCCAAATCCATGAAGGTCGTATACAACTTCTTTCCCTTCTCTAGAAACTTTTCCACTAAAGATCTAAGAACGAATATCTGATCTACACAACCTCTTCCCTTCCAAAAACTTCCCAGTTCTTCACTAACTAATTCTGTTATTTCATTAACTCTGTCAATAAGTATCATACCATATACTTTTACTGTTTCACTAGGAAGACAAATGCCCCTATGATTACCACACACTTGTTTTTCCCCTTTTCCTTTGTACAAGGGAAAAATTATACCTGACTTCTAATCCTCTGGGACTCTACCTTCCTCCCAGACCAATCTGCACATCTTCCACATCCATTGTACTACTATCTCTACCACATGCTTCAGCATTTCACCAAACACTCCATCAGTTCTTGGGGCTTTCCCTATTTTGACTTTCTTCATTGCTTCCACAACTTCAATCCTACTGATTTTTCCTCTTTTCTCACATCCCAACGTCTCCCAGCCATTCCCCAGCCACTAATACCGTATTACTTTCATTCTCTGTCTTCAACAATTACTTAAAGTGTTCTTTCCATCTGCTCGCCTTTTCTCCCTTCCCCATTAATAATCTACCATTTTTATCTTTCACTCCCAGACTTAACTTCTTTGCCACCCCGTCTATGTTTAGCTCTCTTTACCTCTCGCCAGAACATTTTCCTACATTGCCTCCAATTTACACTCAAGTTGCTTCAAAATTCCTCATCCACTCTCTTCTTACTATCTCTTCCTAATCTTTTCACCTCTCCCTTCCTTTCTGCATATAACTCTCTCTTCCATAGATATGCAAGTGAATATATAAGAGAGAAGTGGAGGAACGATTGGGCAAATATGAATTGGAGCAGATGGGAGACGTGGAAGGTGTGTGTAGAATATTTACAGAAGAAATATGTGCAGCATGTGATGTGGTGTGTGGAAGGAAGAGAAGGCGGAGGGGGGTGCAAGGAACAGCGTGGTGGACTGAAGAGGTGAAACAGGCTGTGGCACAAAAGAAGAAAGCATACAATGAATGGATGAGAAATAGGGGCGTGGAAGAGGTTGAGAGGCGGAAGAGAGAGTTATATGTAGAAAGGAAGAGAGAGGTGAAAAGATTAGTAAGAGAGAGTAAGAAGAGAGTGGATGAGGAATTTGGAAGAAATTTGAGTGTAAAGTGGAGGGACTGTAAGAAAATGTTCTGGAGAGAGGTGAAAAGAGTAAGACAGGGTGGAAGTGAAGTTAGCAGGGGAGTGAAAGATAAAAATGGTAGATTACTAGTGGAGAAGGGAGAAAAAGTGAGCAGATGGAGAGAACACTTTAAGGAATTGTTGAACGTAGAGGATGGAAGTAATGCGAGTATAAGTGGCTGGGGAATGGCTGGGAGAAGGAGGAGGTGAGAAGACAGGAAGAAATCAGTAGGATAGAAGTTGTGGAAGCAATGAAGAAAGTTAAATCGGGGAAAGCCCCAGGAATTGATGGAGTGTGTGGTGAAATGCTGAAGCATGGGGGAGAGATAGTAGTAGAATGGATGTGGAAGATGTGCAGAGTGGCCTGGGAGGAAGGTAGAGTCCCGGAGGATTGGAAGTCAGGTATAATTATTCCCTTGTACAAAGGAAAAGGGGAAAAAGAAGTGTGTGGTAACCATAGGGGCATTTGTCTTCTTAGTATAATAGGAAAAGTGTATGGTAGGATACTTATTGACAGAGTTAGAGAAAGAACAGAGAAATTAGTTGGAGAAGAACAGGGAGGCTTTAGGAAGGGAAGAGGTTGTGTAGATCAGATATTCATTCTCAGATCTTTAGTGGAAAAGTTTCTAGAGAAGGGAAAGAAGTTGTATGCGGCACTCATGGATTTGGAGAAAGCATATGACAGGGTGGATAGACAAGGATTGTGGAAAGTGTTAAGAATATATGGAGTAGATGGAAAGTTGTTGAATGCTGTGAAGAGTATGTACGATGGTGCTAAGGCTGCAGTGCGTGTGGATGGTGAACTAAGTGAATTTTTCTCTTTGGAGGTTGGGTTGAAACAGGGATGTGTCATGTCTCCATGGTTGTTCAATCTGTACATGGATGGGGTAATAAAAGAGGTACAAGGTAGGGTAGTGGATGTTGGAGTGGCCCTGGCGAGAGAGGATAGTGTTTGGAAACTCCCTGTACTGTTGTTTCCAGATGATACTGTGTTGTTGAGTGAAGACGAAGGAGAGCTGCAAGGCTTGGTGGATGAGTTTGGGAGAGTGTGTAAGAAACGGAATCTAAAGGTGAATGTAGGGAAGAGTAAAGTGATGGTCTTTGAGAGAGGTGAAGTCAGTGAATGTACAGCGAGGTTGGATGGTGAGGAATTGAAAAATGTGAGTACGTTTAAGTACTTGGGTAGTGTGATGAGTAAGGATGGAGGTTTGGAGGGTGAAGTGCTTGAAAGGGTACAGCAGGGAAGAAAGGTTGCTGGTTCTTTGAAAGCAGTGATAAGAAACAGGGAAGTGAGCATGGAAGTGAAAAAGTTACAACATGACAGTATTGTGATACCAACTCTAACGTACGGAAGTGAAACTTGGACGTTGTTGGAAGGACACAAGTCGAGAGTGAGAGCAGTGGAAATGAGTTATTTAAGAAGGAGCCTGTGGAGTCACATGGAGAGACAGGCTGACGAATGAGGATATAAAGGAGCGTTGTGGTGTTGATGTGGATGTGATAGGAAGCGTTACGAGGAACACACTGAGGTGGTTTGGCCATGTGGAGAGGATGGAGGGTGAAAGACTGACGAAGAGAGTGTATGTGAGTGAGGTGGAGGGGGAAAGAGGGAGGGGGAGGCCGAGGATGAGATGGAGGGATGGGGTGGAGAGGTATATGAGAGAGGGCGGTGTGAGCTGGGAGCAGGGCAGTGAAATGGCGGGGGACAGGGCGACTTGGAGGCGATTTGTTTGTGGCCACCCCAAACGGGATTGAGGCGTCTGGTAATATATATATATATATATATATATATATATATATATATATATATGGAGTACAGAGAGTGGATGGGATACGGAATGATATAATTCGTGAATGATGCGGAGTGAGAAAGTCTGTGGAAACCAGAATCAAAGACAGTGTACTGAAATGATTTGGTTATGTGGAAAGAACTGATGACAATAGAGTGGCGAAAAAGATATATCTGATCTAATCTGAAGGAGGGAGAAGGCGAGGTAGGCCAAGAAGAAGGTGGAGGGATATGGTGGATGAGTGTGCGGGGAAGAGGTATGGAAGTTGGTAGGGCTAAGAGACTGACAAGAGACCGAGCTGGCTTGATGAATTTTGTGTGGCGAAGCACATAACCAGGGATTTGGCACCCTTTTCTAAGTGACACAGTTTGGCTTGGCTCCATCAGATAGGTTTATGCGAAGCTACAATCTATCTATCTATATACCAAGGCTGCTTCCCCCAAGGAAAGGGAGAAAGCCGAGACAGGACGACAACTCCCCATTTACTCCTCCAGTCAAACACATTCATTTGCATCTTAGCCCCAAAGGGGAGAAGGGAAAGTTCCTCACCGCACCACACCGTACAAAGGTCAACTGAGCAGTGCAATTAGTGACATCCGCAGCAGGGCCCGACAGCAGAGCTGGTTTACCCCTGCCACATCATAATAGACCCATCCCCTTACCCGCACCTGACCTGACTGGCTGATCAGACCAGATGCAGGAGAATATCCCCTCAGGGCTGCGTCATCATTTATTTATTCACAATTTCTCTCCATTTATTTCTGTCACACACAGCCACTCTTCCATGCCCAAAAGACATCCCTCTTGCATCCAGCACTCTCTTCACATTGTCCATCCATTCTGTTCGTGGTCTCCCTCTCAGCCTTACAGCTTTCACATCAGATCTTGTTATCTTTTTCACCATTTGCTCATTATCAATTCTCTCCATATGCCGAAACCATCACAACACCCTCTGCTCAACTTTACCAGCCATCTCCCGAACAACTCCAGTTCTCCTTGGCACTTCATCATTTCGCACTCGATTCATACGCGTCACTCCACACATTCTCCTCAGACACCTCATCTCCATTACATTCAAACTTTTCCTCTCTGCTAAACCCATATTCCATGTTTCAGCCCCATATAATACAGTCGGTACCACAACACGCTCATACAGCCTTCTCTTTACATCCATTCTAAGTGAATGACATCTAAACACTTTTTTCATTTCTCCCAGCACCTTACCTACTTCATTTATTCTAAACTTCACTTCTGCATCTATTCTTCCATCCGCAGCAACATGTGACCCTAAAGATTTAAAACACTCTACCTCCTCAAGCAAAGCACCATTCAAAACTATATTCATCCTCCTACCATCTACCAACCTCGTACACTTCATCACTTTACTCTTATTCTCATTTACTTTCAATTTCCTCCTTTCACACACCCTTCCAAACTCCTTTACCAACTGTCTCAATCTCTCCTCTGAATCAGCCACTAGTGCAGTATCTTCTGCAAACAGCAGCTGCTTCAGATTCCACTCTCCACCATCAACAGTCACCAGACTCAGACCTCCACCTAAAACTCTTGCATTCACCTCCCTTACAACACCATCCATATAAATATTAAACAACCAAGGCGACATCACACACCCCTGTCGCAGCCCCACTCTCACGAGAAACCAATCACTCACAGCATTTTCCACTCTTACACACGCTCTACTACTTACATAAAAACTTTTCACCTCTTTTAGTAACCTACCAACAAGTCCATACAATCTTAAAACAGTCCACAAAGCCTCCCTATCAATTCTATCATACACTTTCTCTAAATCCATGAATGCCCAAAATAAATCCTTGCCTTTCGCTAAATACTTTTCGCACACTTGTCTCACAGCGAACACCTGATCCACGCATCCCCTCCCTCTCCTAAAGCCACACTACTCATCACCAATCACTCCCTCTGTACCCTCTCTAACTCTCATAATTAACACTCTACCATACACCTTACCTACAACACTCAACAGACTTATACCCCTAAAGCTAGTACATTCATACTTATCACCCTTGCCTTTATACAACGGGACTACACAAGCACTTGCCCAGTCAATTGGCACCATACCTTTCACAAAGCACACATTCAACAATCTTACTAACCCCTTAACTGCGGGGTGTCACTTTCATGACGCTTGGGAGCAAGGGATCATACTGCAGGGCGTCACTTTTGTGATTCTATGTTGTTTTGAATTCACTCAGGCTTTCAAGGGGTGGCTTGTATCATCTATCAGTACTGCCAATGTCCAACACTAGTCAGCACTCACAATCTCATATGTACTCCCATCCATTGTTGACAATTTAGCCATTTCTCCCTGTTCTTGACTCCCCTCCCTACCTCCCTTCCATTACCCTCTCCTCTCGCCTGCCGGGCCATGCTGCGCTAAGTAAATGTTCCCTGGAATTTTCCACTGATTTCATCCATTGAAATAAGCCCTATGCCCTATTCTTATACCAAATAATATATACAAAAAAGAAATAAGGTAAGTGATAGTGCCATACACCTGGAATTGGTTAATTATAACCTGACAGCATCTCACGTGCACTTGTTCACTAATTTTCCCCTATTTTTTCCCCTTGAAATATGCCGTATAATCTATTCTCATAATAAAAATATAAATAAGAAAGGATTGGAGAAGCCTAAGTGATATTTACATTCACCTGGAACTACCTAATTTATTATGTATTGTCTAGATTTCCTGCCAATCATTTCATAGCGTATATATTAGCAGCTGTCACCACGCTGACATTGGCAGCATTGCACTCCCCCTAGGCCACCACAGCATTCAGTTTACTGTCGTCTTTCAAGGTGAAACCACGTCGGATTCACGCCAGTCCAATTCCTCCGCTTTTTAGCCCCATGCAAGGGGCCTTGTGACCTCTACCCCTGCTAAACCTCATGTGGAAAGGGGTAAAGGGTTAAGTGACTGCTGTGGAACGTGCACTGGCTAATTTATCAATGAAAATGATGGACAGTGACTACGATCTTTCTTGTGACTAAAACAGTGCAAGTGGAAATGTAAATAATGTGTAAATAATGTGTAAACAGCAAGTGAAAGCAATGAATGTAAATATAAGTGAACAGTGGAAAATAGTTTTATAAGTTACTGCAAGTGACAGTGCATAACATAGTGTGAATAAAATAGAAATGTAAATAATGTAAATAAAATAGAGAATGTAAATAGAAATGTAAATGAGTAGTAATATAAGAATACGAGTACATATACTAGGAGTAATGAAAGCGAAAGTTTCACTAGCATGTATGAATACTATGAGTTATGAAAGTGGAAGTGAAAGTGACAGATTCGCTCTCAACGCTAGTATACAGGACGAGAAAGTGAATGCTACGTATTTTACTGAAAGAGAAATTGAATGCCTACAGTGACAATAAACTACTGTTACTGAAGGAAACTTATGGATAAAGACTGCAGATATATATAAGTGTTATATAGTAATAGAAATATAAAGTGTGAGTGTTTTTATGATTAATAAATGACAGAATACCAGCGGTGAACGAGCCCAAGTGGGAAGCTGGTATGCGCTCGTAATTTTCATTGCATTCACAGTGTTTTTTTTTTGGACTATGGATTCCAAACTATTTGAGAATCATAGAATAGTGTTTCTAGTTATAATATCAGGCTGTGGTAATCATATGACGGGGTGTCAGGAAGTGTAAAGTGGTGACTTTGTTACCCAACTTCAGAAGTCTCCACAAGTCCTACGGTACTCGACAAAGGCTCAACAAACATCCCAGGAGAAAGCTAAAGGTATGTGCCATATGCATATATGATTATAATATTCTAGGACTAATAACTGATTTTTGGAAAATATTTTTACAAAGTCTGTCAGAGCGCGAATATCCTAGCGGGACATGCAAGTCGAGCCAAAACAACCCCGCAGTTTAGGGGCTAACCACTCTTCAGGCATTCCACAGCACACTCATCCATACCTGCAGCTTTCCCTGTTTTCATCTCCTTTATTGCCTTCTCCACTTCATCCTTCGTGATCAAAGAATCATTCAACTCTCCCAACACATTTATTCCTTGGACCCTTCCATCTGCCACAATCTCAGCCACCCTTTCCTCCTCTACATTTAACAATCTTTCAAAATACTCTGCTCATCTCGTCCTTACTGCATCCATCTCAATTAACATCCTTCCATCCTCTGCTTTTACTCGCTCTTCCCTCCCAGACTCTCCCTTTCGCACCCTTTTAACCTTCTCCCAGAACATTTTCTTATTCTGCTGAAAATTTTCAGTCAGCCGCCTACCCAACCTCTCATCTGCTGCCACTTTAGCATCTTGCACAGCCCTCCTCGCCCCATTCCTCTTTTCCTTATACCTCTCATATGACACCTCATCCTTCCTCTTCAGCCACACTTCATATGCACATCTCTTCTCACCCACAGCCATACTTACTTCCTCGCACCACCATTCACTTCCTTTTCTTACACCACTACCCACACGTCTCACACCACACACCTTTTCTGCATGACCCACCACAGCATTCTTAAACAACTGCCATTCCTCCTCCACACTGCCATTTTCCTGATCTTTCACTGCGTTCCACTCATCTTTCAATTTCTCCTGATACTCTATCATTTTCTCTCTTTTATCCAACTCACTCACTTTCAAAACCTCCCTGCCACACCTAACCCTCCTAGCTCTCACCCATCTCATACCTACTCTTAACCTTCCCTCTACCAGGAACTGGTCAGACATACCTCCACCCTCCCCTCTCAGAACTCTCACCTCCAAAAATCTTCCTATTACATTCCGAGACACAACCACATAGTCCATCAGTGCTTTATCCACAACCATTTCCCCCTCCTGTCTCACCCATGTATACTTATAAATATCTTGAACAGCGTATTTCCAATCACCATCTCTCGCTCAACACACATCCCTATCATTCGTTCCCCATATTCGTTTCTTCCAGGCACACCATGCATACCAACTACATCTTCAACTACTACATTTCCCACTCTAGCATTCAGATCTCCCATCATTACCACATTCACATTCGCTCCAAAACTCTGCAGACACTCATCAACATCATTCCAGAAAGACTCCGTCTTTTCTTCATCCCTTTCACTACCAGGCCCATATGCACTCACAAACACCCACAACTCACGTTCAAATTTCGCTTCACCCACATCAGTCTCGATGACACCTCCTTCCGTTCAATCACACACTGCTGTACTTCTGGCCTCACTAACAAGGCCACACCTTCTCTTGCCCTTCCTCTATCAACATCTGACAATCTTCCGTTCACACTTCCAAAAATAGACTCACCCTTCCCTTTCATCTTCGTTTCACTCAAAGCTAACACATCCAGCTATCTTCTCACAAACATTCTCCCAATCTCCTCCCTTTTAGCCTCAATCGTACTACATCTACGCACATTCATAGACCCAATCTTCAGGGTACGGGGATAACTCAATCCCCCATCCCTTTCTCTGGCCTGTCTCTTTTTAGGAACTAAAAAAACAGAGGAGGGGGTCCCTAGTCCCCTCACCCTGCCCCTTTTAGTCGCCGTTTACGACACGCAGGGAATACGGTGGCAGTATTCTTCCTAAACACAATCTGGCGGCAGAGTAGTAGTACCACCCCATAGTACGGCCAGATTGTGTCCCCCCCCACCTCAAGGGGGGGGGTGAAATTTTCTTGGCCTATCTGATGGGACCAGGATTCCATGGGCTTGAATGATGAGTGATTGGAAGCTGGCCCATTGAATTTGACAAACTTAGGCTGTCCAGACTTTGTTATTCCTCATCCTGCCCTAGGCTGGGAAAGGAGGTCCAGATGCTGATAATAATTATATATATATATATATATATATATATATATATATATATATATATATATATATATATATATATATATATATATATATATATATATATATATATATATATATACAGTATATATATATATATATATATATATATATATATAATATATTGGAGGAGTAGACTGTAGCACCAGTTGAACAGGGCAGTCCTCCCGAGGTTGATGGCAAGCTGGTGATAGGGAGAGCTGGAGCTCCCGTTTCACCAGCCCTCAGGACTTGATCCTGACCATCTCCCTTTTCTGAATATTTTCAGTGCATTCATTTACACAGAGAGTAGGCCAGCATGCTCTCATAATACCTCTACCTTCAACTGTCTGCACCACACTACATGCGCATAACATATCACACCTTCTATTCACATCTTTAGTAATGGCCGCTGCAATCTTACAATCAAATGAGGTGGTACCTCGGATTGCCACCATCGGCAGGGTAGGGCTGGAGGCACAGGGTCCTCCCGGTCGCCATCAAGCGACTGTGCCGGCAGCGACTGTTGCTATTTCCGGGAATGCTCGTCGGCGAAGAGGTGACGGTGCGGCCTTATTCTTTACCAACATCCGTGGCCTTACCACAAATTTATACTCAGTTCATTTTTACTTCAGTCCATATCCCCTTTGGCCCTTTTCCTCACAGAACCACAAATCTCACCCTCTACCGATATATCTCCATTTTGTTTTCCCGGTTACCATCTCCTTACAAACTTTCGAAACAAGGGCGGCACCTGTTGTTATATCAAATCCCAATATGCAGTTGATACTATTTTAAATTTCGCTTCATCCAGTTTTGATTACTCATTATATAAATTAAACTGCCAAAACATTACCAAATATATCTGTTTATTTTATCGTTCCCCCAATGCTTCTTTGGAACCCAGTGTATTTGATTCCATATCCACTCAGCTGAGTAACCTTGACCTTGCCCTTGGCAATGAAATTACCATTTTGGGTGATTTTAACATACACAATGTTGAATGGTTATTGCATTCTGCCCGGACTGACGACGCTGGTCTAGAATGCGAGCTGTTTGCAGAATCGTTTAATCTCACCCAGTTGGTAAAGCAACCAACCAGAATACCTGATAATCCTGACCATAATGCCCATCTCTTGGATTTATTCTTGACAAATAATCCACATCAATACAGGATAGAGGTACTGTCACCACTTGGATCCTCTGACCACAATCTCATCAAAGCCTCATTAGTTAATCCTCCTACACCTCCCCATTCCGAACCTGTCAGGGTGACCCGATGGCACTTTGACAGGGCAGACTGGGATGGATTTAGAAATTATCTTGCTGATGTTCCATGGCAGTCTTTCTTCTCTAGTGATCCCAATTCTACCCAGTCCCACATTTGCGACTTAAAACTAGCTGGTATGGATTTATTCATACCAAGTCAACAATTCACTAAAAGATCAAACTCTCCAAAATGGTTTGATGGCAATTGTGCCAGAGCAACAGCCCAAAAGTCATTAGCATATAACTCTTACTTAAAATCAAAAACATCTGAATCACTCTCCCAATTTAAAATTGCTAGAAATCATGCAAAAGCTGTATTAAATCTATCCAAATCAAACTTTCTTCAAAAGCAAGCATCAAAACTACTTAACAACCCTAATGACAATAGAATATTCTGGTCAGCTCTTAATTCTTTCAGTAACAACTTTAACAAGTCATCTTCCAATCCCCCACTAAAATCTTCAGATGGCAATATTACAAATGACCCACGTGGGAAAGCAGATATCTTTGCTAGTACCTTTGCAAGAAACTCTACCATGGATGATACCAGCCAGAATGTCTCAGTACTGGAACTTGATTCTCCCGAAATTGCCCCACTTAAAATACAGACAAGATTCGTAAAATCCATCCTAGACAATTTACCTACCAACAAAGCTCCAGGCCCAGATGGAATTCCGCCAATTGTTTTGAAAAAGTGTTCTCCTGAACTTGCCTCTGTCCTAGCCAAATTATTCAGACTATGCATACGTACTTCTTTATTCCCAAATTCATGGAAAGAAGCCAATATCCACCCAGTTCCGAAGAAAGGAAGTTCGTCTGACCCCTCCAATTACAGACCAATAGTTGTCACATCTTGTCTTGGTAAGGTATTTGAAACTTTAATTAATAAGCATATTGTTAAACATCTTGAATCCAACAACTTAATTAGTGATAGACAATACGGTTTTCGCCACGAAAGATCCACCATTGACATACTCAATCTCTTAACTCATACCTTCCATCAATCAATTGATCTTTTTGGAGAAACTCATGCAGTAGCTCTTGATATCTCTAAAGCTTTCGACAGAGTATGGCACCGTTCCCTGCTGTCCAAACTCCCTTGCTGTGGACTAACGTCTTTTGTTCCTTTGATTTCTTCTTATCTTAGTGACAGGAAAATAAGAGTAAAAGTAGATGATGTATATTCGAATTTCCACTCAACGCCGGCGTGCCACAGGGATCTGTTCTGGCGCCAACCCTATTTCTGGTTCATATTAATGATCTCTTATCTGTCACTCACAATCCCGTTCACTCATATGTGGATGACTCAACACTACATAGTTCATTCACACTCAGACATCCATTTACAAAGTCTAATATCTCTACCTCTCAACTCAGTACAGCCGTCTCCATAAATCAAGATCTAGCTACAATCAGTGAATGGGGACAAAACAACCTTGTCTCTATTAATGCTAGTAAAACTAAATATATACAGTTTACAAATAGACAGATATTGCCAGATTCGTACATTACCTTCAGTGCTACTAATATTCCCATCTCCAAAAGTATTGAAATTCTTGGTGTCTCACTTAACAGTGCCCTCAGCTGGACCTCTCATGTCGGATCACTTGCTAAAGCCGCCTCAAAGAAACTTGGATTATTGTACAGAGTCCGTAACTTCTTCGCTGATGAGCAGTTAGCTATAATTTATAGGAGTTATGTGCGATCTCAGCTTGAATATTGCTCACCCTTGTGGAATGGTTGTGGAGAGGTTGCATTAAGACAACTAGACAAAATTCAGAATAAAGCTGCTAGAATCATTAACAACCCTGCCATTACATATAAACTACCTCCCCTGCAAGTAAGAAGGAATGTTGCCTCCCTTGCATTATTTTACAGATATTTTTTTGGCAAATGCTCAGACGAAGTTGCGTCCATGGTGCCAACTCTCCATGCCTTCCCTCGTGCTACACGGGCATCTGGTAGGGCTCATGACTGGAATGTCACTCAACCATATTGCAGAACTTCTGCCTATCAGAATTCTTTCATTCCCCGAACTGCATCTCTCTGGAACTCGCTTCCCCAGAGTTGTTTTCCTCCAAATTTCAACCCATAACTGTTCAAGTCTAACTGTTACAGATATTTTATGAATAGAGGACACCAGTAATCTGGTGTATGGAATATTTTTTTTTCCCCATTTGTTATTCCTTCCTCCGTTCTGTTATTTAAATATATATATATATATATATATATATAGAGAGAGAGAGAGAGAGAGAGAGAGAGATAGATATAGATAGATAGATAGACAGATAGGTAGAGATATATAGACAGATAAATATAGCTAGATAGATAGATAGACAGATGTGTTGTCTTTCAAGGCATACCATTGTCCTCACGTGCTTTGTACTTTTCTGTGTTAAATCTCTTCTTCGACTTGCTATAGCATCTACACCTATAATTTTTTTTTGTCAATATTGCAATTACTGTTCCTCATTCCCTATTTTTTTTTTTCACTCAGATAGCTCTGTTGCTCTTTATTCCACTGATCAAGTTTAACTCTTTATTGATGATTTTCTCCTCTGATTTGCGACGCAAAGGTGTAGCCACAATGATTTGTTCAGAGTCTGTTTATCTATCTACAGTATCTATGTCTCTACCTATCAGTCTATATTTATCTATCCAAATAAATAAATAAATAAATATATATATATATATATATATGGGCAGACTCGCATGGCCATGTGGAATGTGAGAGGTGTGAATGAGGAGAGCAAGAGGGTGGAAGTGGTGAATGTATTCAAGAGTCCGAGATAATGCCGTGATGACATTGTGTGAAGCGAAGATGAAAGGGTGTGAAATGGAGGAGTGGGAGTGCGTGAAATGTGTAAGATAGGGACTAAATGGGCGAGGAAGATGCAAGGAAGGAGTTGCTCTGTTGATGAATGAGATGTGGCAGAGTGGAATGAGTGACAATAAATGTGTCAGGTCGAGGTGTATGTATGTCAGGTTCAAGTTTGAGAAGGTGAAAGTGACAGTGACTGCAGCATATGCACCGTGTGAGGACAGGACTGAGAAAGAGAAAGACAGGTTATGTGATGAGCTGGATGAAGTAGTGGGAAAAATGCCCAGGAGTTACAAAGTGATCGTAATGGGGGATATAAATGGAAGAGTAGGCACTGGTCCTGAGAATGACATAATGGGTTGTTATGGAGTACCAGGAGAAAATGATAATGGGAAGTGACTGAAGGATATGAGTCAGGAGAGGAGGTTGTGCATTTGTAACTCGTATTTCAAACACAAAGATGCACATAAATATACATGGTATCGAGGGCACGGGGATCGTGTTGAAAGAAGTCTGATTGATTACGTGCTCGTAGAGAGTTCGATGATGGGAACAGCTGCTGATACGAGGGCCGTGAGAGGACGATGTGGAGGTCTGTCAGATCATATGACTGTGGTATGCAAGATCAAGCTGAAAGGAGTGAGGTGGATCAGGAGAGAGAGGAGCAGTCAGGGAGAGAGACTGAAAGTTGAGAAGCTGAGGATCAAAGAAATGTCAGATGATTACAGGACCAAAGTAGAGGAGTTAGAAGCAGTGAATTGGAATGAAATGGATCTGGACAGCCTGTGGAATGCTTATAGGGCCTGCTTAGTTAGGAATGTTAAAGCGGTGTATGGTGTGGCAAGAGTAACGACAAAGGAGAAAGATATGGCATGGTGGGATGAGGAGGTTAAGAGAGCAGTGGAAGAAAAGCAGAAAAATTAACTAAAGTGGTTACAGGACAGGGGTTCAGTTGACATAAGAACTGAATATACTGAGAGCAAGAAGCACGTAAAGAGACTAGTGAAGAGGAAAAAGAAGGAGATAAATGATGATATAGGAAGAAAAATGAATGAGAACTACTCTGAAAACAGGCAGTTATTCTGGAAAGAGGTGCAGAAATGTAGAAGTGAAAGTGGAAAGAAATGTGATGGTGTGAAGGATGTAGGTGGTAGATTATGAATCTATGGGGATGAAATAAGAACCAGATGGAAAGAATATTTTGAAAGCATGATGAATGAGAAAAGAGAGAGCAGAGCGGCTATAAACGTGAATGGTTTTGGGGGTGTGCAGAGAAGAAATGCAGTGCCAGGAGACGTGACACTCGCGTAGGTGAAAGTGCTGTGAACTGGCTGAAAAATGCGAAAGCAGCTGAGGTTGACGAGGTGTAGGCAGAGATGATTAAGTGTAGTGGAAAGAGTGGAATGAAGTGCTTGTTGGAGATAAGTAAGAAGGCATGGATGAGTGAAACTGGGCCTGCAGAGTAGAAAAAGGCTGTGATTGTACCCCTGTATAAAAATAAAGGTGAGCGAAGTGAGTGCAAGAATTATCGTGGCAAAAGTTTATTGAGGATGGTAGGGAAGGTATATGGAAGAATTATTATAGAAAAAGTAAGAGAGATATCAGAAGTCCTAGTGAGTGATGGACAGGGTGGCTTTAGGAGTGGCAGAGGATGTGTGGATCAAATATTTGCCATGAGACAGAGAGCAGAGAAGGCTTGTGAGAAGGACCATAATGTGTTTATGACATTCATAGATCTGGAAAAAGCATACAACAAAGTGGACAGAGATGGATTGTGGAAAGTTTTGCGTATGTACAGTGTAGAGGGTAAGCTGTAGGTGCCGTGAAAAGTTTTTATGATGGTAGTGAAGCATGTGTAAGGGTTAATGGGAATCTAAGTTAATGGTTCCCAATTGGTGTGGGCATGCGACAAGGTTGTGTGATGTCCCCATGGTTGTTCAATATATATATGGATGGGGTGATGAGTCAAGTAAGAACACGCGTAATGGAGGGAGAGAGATGGAGTTGGTAATGAATGGAGATGGATGGAATATCTCAAATTTGTTGTATGCTGATGATGCAGTACTGCTTGCAAGTGCCGAACAAGAACTTGGTAGACTAGTGCACAGTTATGCTGATGTCTGTGAGCGTCGTGCTTTGAGAGTGAAAGTAGAAAAGAGTAATGTGATGGTTATTGAGAGTGAAGGTGACTCCCAGTCCAATGTAATGGTGAATGGAGAGAGACTGGAATTGGTGTGAGAGTTCAGTTACCTGGGTACAGTGATAGAAAAGAGAGGAAAATGTGCAAAAGAAGTTGAAAGTAGAGTGACACAAGTAAGAAAAGTAGCTGGTGCAATGAAGGCCTTGATAAGAAACAGAGGCTTGAATGCCGTAGCTGCACGAGGCTTACATGAAGGAGTGTTAGTACCAACTTTAACATATGGGTGTGAGACTATGGTGTGGCATGAGAATGAAAAGTCAAGAGTAAGAGTATTGGAGATGGGACTGTGGAGTACAGAGGGTGGGTAGGATACGAAATAATGTGATTCGTGAAAGATGTGGGGTGAGGTAGTCGGTGGACACCAGAATCGAAGACAGTGTATTGAGATGGTATGATCATGTGGAGAGAATGAATAACAAGAGATTGGTAGAAAAGATATATCTGGGCGAATCTGAAGGAGAGAGGAGGCTAGGTAGGCCAAGGAGAAGGTGGGGAGATATGGTGGATGTGTGTGTGTGTGAGAAGGAGAGGTTTGGAAGTCGTTGAGGCTAGGGAATTGACGAGATCGAGCTGGCTGGATGAATGTTGTGAGAAGAAGTGCATGTTCAGGAATTTGGCACCCTTTTTCAACCTGGCAGCATCCGGATTGACTCAGTCAGATACGTTTGTGTGAAGCTACAGAACGTGGTGAGATTTTTTTGGCGTATGCAATAGAGCCAGGATTCCGGGGGCTTGAATGATGAGTGAATGGAAGCGTGGCCCATTGAACTGGGCAAGTTTGGGCTGTCTGGACATTGCTACCCCTTACCCTGCCCTAGGTTGGGAAAGGAGGTCTGGATGATGAAATATAATATATATATATATATATATATATATATATATATATATATATATTGTTACATAGCCTGTAATTTCATCATCCTTTGTGTAATTCTAACGTACAGTATGCTGCATGTTTGATCACGAGCGTGTTCTACCTCACTCCCCCCTTCTACCCTTATAGTAAAGTAAGTCGTTCTTTCTGTTGTTCAGAGCAGGATTGTCAACTCTTTGTCCCCATGGCTTCCTTTGCGCATCCTTCTTACAAGTTGTATCAAGCTCTGCCGGCCCCTATATAATGAGCTCAGTCTTTGCATTATTACCACTTAGATCTACTCCTCATTTTGTTCACATCTCTGTCCTCCCCTGTACAGTTGTTATTATTGTGAGTGCTCCGGAAGTTTCCAACTATCTAGCAGCTGTGTAATTTGAGTATAACTGTTATTGCATTTTTTCTTGTACTGTGTAGCGTAAGGTGTTAATTCTTAGGCCTAGTAAGGTTTTTGTGATATATGTTTTTTGGGTATCAGCCCTTATTAATAATATTTTGTATCTGTAATAATATATCTTGCATTCACTGAGTATTATCTGGTATTCTCATTTTATCAGGGCTGACTTAGATAAATTTACTCTTGCTAATTTCGTGTTAATAGAGGCTATTGCAGTTAACCATATATTTAACCTGTTTTTTGCCATTACATTATCCTTATGAGTCCTGAATGTTTTGTTGTTAGTTTGAGCATTAAACTTTAACTTGTAATTTTACCTAACTCTTTTGTTTTGAACCTGGAACTTTACGGGACAGTAGTGATTTTTAGTATTCTCACTTAAAGTGTACATTATCTTTCTCTGTTCCGTAACATAAATTTGGCGACCTCTTATCAGGATATTCAGGATATTATCATAAGGATATTGCTTGATATTTTGCGATTGTGATGTATTCATGATGTCTACTATTACTACACTTGATGAAGCCAAAGATTTTTTGTCAAATGTGCAAACAGTGTGTGATGTAGAAAACAGAACAAAGAATGAACTTAAGCTTGTTGCTCAACAAATGGGAATTGCAGTTCACTCTCATCATTCTAAAGATCAAATTGTTGGCATGATTAATAAAAGCTTGTTTAATGTAACTCCCCCAAATGAGCAAACGAAGATTGAAATAGCTAAGTTACTCTGCAGGAGGCTCGTGTTAAGGAAGCTGAGTTTCAGGCTCGTGCTAAGGAGGCTGAGTCTCAGGCTAAGGAGGCGGAGTCTCAGGCTCGTATTCAGTAGGCTGAATTTCAGGCAAATGCTCGCATTCAGGAGGCACAGGCACAGGCTCAGGCACAAATTGAACTAGCTAGGATTCAGGCAGACCATGAGTATCGCATGAAACAAGGTGGAACTGGATCATCTAGCTCTGATGATTTTGATGTGGCTAAAAATGTTAAACTTGTCCCTCCTTTAATGAATCTGATTTAACAAAGTATTTTCAGTTGTTTGAGAGGGTAGCTACAGGTTTTAATTGGCCCAAAAAGTATTGGCCAGTACTCCTTCAAACTGTTCTCACCGGTAAAGCTCAAGTAACTTATGCATCTTTGCCTCAGGATCAATCTGATAATTATGATGTAGTTAAGAGCTTGATTCTTAAGGCCTATGAGCTTGTTCCTCAAGCCTATAGAGTAAAATTTAGGACAACTTATAAGCAAGATAAGCAATCCTATGTTGAGTATGCAAAAATCAAAGAAGATCTGTTAGACCAGTGGTTACATTCTAAGAATGTGGATTCTGATTTTGACAAATTTAAGCAGATGATTTTGCTGGAGGACTTCAAAAGGTGTATTAATAATGATGTAAGCCTATATCTTGATGAGAAAAGAATAGATAATTTGTCTGATGCTGCAGTCTTAGCTGATGAATATGTTCTCACTCACAAGAGATATTCTAAAGAAAAAAGGAAAGCTGAGAGTAAGTACGTTGCCTCTACTCAGAGTACAGGTAACAGGAAAGAGAATAAAGATGATGTTTCTCAGGAAGTAAATATCAGCTCCACCTCTAGATTTCAGAGAAGTAAATGTACTTATTGTAGTAAGCTTGCTCATACTACAGAGAAATGTTTCAGGAGACAGCGTGATGTGAACAAAAAGGAGTCTTTAAATATTCAGTCAATTAGTCTAGTGTCCACCCTTGAGAGTTCCCAGAATTCTTTAACTGAGTTAACTGAACCTGCTTTGAGGGGTAAATTAAATTCTCATGATGGAGCTCCTCTTTTGAGCAGTAACGTGGGTGACACTCTCAAGAGTTCATGTGCTAATTTCCTGTCTGAAGGTTTTGTCAGTCCTCTGGACAGTAATGACAGGAAATCAGTTAACATATATCGTGATACAGGTGCTTGCCAATCCCTTATGCTGACCAGTGTTCTAGGCTCTAATGTTAATTCCTCTGATGAAACTGTAATCTTACAAGGTGTAGGGAATAATTACTTCTCTGTCCCTCTGTGCAGAGTGAATTTAGAGTCTGGTTTTGTTAATGGTTCCGTTATGGTTGGGTTGGTTGAGACACTCCCAATGTCAGGTGTAACTTTCTTACTTGGAAATGATATTGGTGGAAGTCAAGTGTGTCCAGCTCCTCAGTTGTCTAGTGAGCCAGTGGCTGCGGCCCAGGATTGTGGTGTCCCTGATGTGTTCCCTGCATGAGCTGTCACTAGGGCTAAGTCTAAAGTTACTGATGACTTAGAGGATAATGATGATGATGATGTTATCCTAGCTGACACTTTTCTTGCTAATTTGGACCACTCACCAGATGAGGCAGTACCCCGTAGTGTTGATAATTTGTCTCGTCAAGAGTTGGTTGAGTTGCAGGTTGCTGACCCTGAGTTGAAAGGTCTAGCTAACTCTGCTTGCAGTGAGGAAGAGTCAGCTGGTGCTTCTACTTGTTATTATATAAAGTCAGGAGTACTTATGAGGAAATGGAGACCCCCAACAGCATCAGCCGACTGTGAGTGGGAGGTTGTACATCAAGTTGTCATCCCTCGTGTTTGTAGGCAGGATATCATTAGAGTGGCTCATGATTCCAGTTTGGCAGGACGCCTTGGAGTGAGGAAGACTGTGGCACGCATTTTAAAACACTTCTACTGGCCAGGTATCTTCAGGGATGTTTCCTAGTATTGTAAGTCTTGTCACACCTGTCAAGTTGTGGGGAAGTGTAATCAGACCGAAAAGGTTGCACCTCTAGTTCCCATTCCTCCTTTTGAGGCGCCTTTCACCTGTGTGTTGGTGGATATTGTGGGCCCTCTTCCTAAGACTTCTTCAGGATTTTCTTATGTGTTGACCCTGATTGATATGGCTACTCGTTATCCTGAAGCCATTTCACTTAGAAATATCTCAGCAAAGAATGTGGTTAAGGAAATGCTAGGGTCTTCACAAAGGTTGGTCTGCCCAAGGAGGTACAGTCAGACCGGGGAAGTAATTTCATGTCAAATATTTTCAAGCAGTCTCTGAAAGAGTTGGGCATCACCCAGATCATGTCTTCAGCTTACCATCCCCAGACCCAAGGAGCGTTGGAGAGATATCATCAAACACTCAAATCGATGCTCAAGAAATACTGTTTGGAACATCAGAAAGACTGGGATAAAGGTCTTCCATTTGTTGTATTTGCCGCAAGAGAATCTCCAAATGAATCACTGGGCTTCTCACCTTTTGAACTACTGTTTGGCCATGAAGTAAGAGGACCCCTTAAGCTACTCAAGGAATGCTGGCTGTCGGAAGAAGATGACGTCAACCTGCTGGAGTATGTGATGAAGTTCAAAGAACGGCTGTCCACTGCTTTACAGCTGGCGAGAGAGAATTTAGGAGCTGCTCAGGAGAATATGAAGACTTGGTATGATAAGAAGTCCAGGTTACGCCACTTTCAGCCAGGAGATCAGGTTTTGATTCTGCTACCGGTGCATGGGCAACCTCTTCAAGCCAAGTTTAGTGGTCCTTATTTCGTGGAGAAGAAACTCAGTGATGTCAGCTATGTCATCGCCACACCAATCGTAGAAAGAACAAGCAACTTTGTCACATCAACATGCTAAAGTTATATCACGGGCAGGATGAAAATAACCCAGTCTGCACTGTAGCTGTTCCACCCGAGTCTGCAAGTGAAGTTCTCCCATGCAGCATGAGCCTGAGTGATAGTTTGGGGAAGAATCCTGATATCATGAATGATCTCGAGACTAAGCTTTCTCATCTACCTCCCGAGGAAAGGCAGGAGTTTTCGGCATTACTGCAGGAGTACTCGCAAGTGTTCCGTGCTACTCCAGAAAAAAACACTGTGTTGATACATGATGTCGATGTTGGAGACGCAAAGCCAATTAAATTGTCTCCTTACCGTGTGAACCCAGTGAAAGTTCCTCTCATCCAGAAGGAGCTTGGCTACCTGTTGGACCACAAGATGATTGAGCCCTGTCAGAGCGAGTGGAGTTCTCCTGTCACTCTAGTCCCTAAGCCAGGTGGGTTACAGCGGCTTTACATCGACTACAGACGTGTTAATCAGATAACCAAAACAGACACTTACCCTCTCCCTCGTGTGGAAGATTGCATAGACAAGATCGGAAAGGCTAGGTACATAAGTAAGTTTGACTGAACGTGCTAGGGAGATCTCATGTTTTGTAACACTAGGAAAGACTTTTGCATGTTCTGTAATGCCATATGGTATGAAGAATGCACCGGCCACATTTCAGAAGCTCATGAATGTTGTAACAGAGGGTTTGGCAGGGTGTGTTGTTTATATTGATGATGTATTAATCTTCAGTGACAACTGGAAAGATCACCTATGCCATGTCAGTAAATTTCTTGAGCGTTTGGTTCAGGCTAATCTTGTAGCTAATTTATCAAAGTGTGAGTTTGGTCAAGCTGAAGTTCAGTACCTTGGGTACGTAATTGGAGATGGACATGTTGCACCACCAGCAGCTTAGGTTCAGGTTATAAGTGATCTTCCCAGACCTAAAAGTAGGAAAGAGCTACAGAGATTTTTGGGAATGGTAGGTTATTAATGGTAGGTTATTATATATATATATATATATATATATATATATATATATATATATATATATGGGCAGACTCGCATGGCCATGTGGAATGTGAGAGGTGTGAATGAGGAGAGCAAGAGGGTGGAAGTGGTGAATGTATTCAAGAGTCCGAGATAATGCCGTGATGACATTGTGTGAAGCGAAGATGAAAGGGTGTGAAATGGAGGAGTGGGAGGGCGTGAAATGTGTAAGATAGGGACTAAATGGGCGAGGAAGATGCAAGGAAGGAGTTGCTCTGTTGATGAATGAGATGTGGCAGAGTGGAATGAGTGACAATAAATGTGTCAGGTCGAGGTGTATGTATGTCAGGTTCAAGTTTGAGAAGGTGAAAGTGACAGTGACTGCAGCATATGCACCGTGTGAGGACAGGACTGAGAAGGAGAAAGACAGGTTATGTGATGAGCTGGATGAAGTAGTGGGAAAAATGCCCAGGAGTTACAAAGTGATCGTAATGGGGGATATAAATGGAAGAGTAGGCACTGGTCCTGAGAATGACATAATGGGTTGTTATGGAGTACCAGGAGAAAATGATAATGGGAAGTGACTGAAGGATATGAGTCAGGAGAGGAGGTTGTGCATTTGTAACTCGTATTTCAAACACAAAGATGCACATAAATATACATGGTATCGAGGGCACGGGGATCGTGTTGAAAGAAGTCTGATTGATTACGTGCTCGTAGAGAGTTCGATGATGGGAACAGCTGCTGATACGAGGGCCGTGAGAGGACGATGTGGAGGTCTGTCAGATCATATGACTGTGGTATGCAAGATCAAGCTGAAAGAAGTGAGGTGGATCAGGAGAGAGAGGAGCAGTCAGGGAGAGAGACTGAAAGTTGAGAAGCTGAGGATCAAAGAAATGGCAGATGATTACAGGACCAAAATAGAGGAGTTAGAAGCAGTGAATTGGAATGAAATGGATCTGGACAGCCTGTGGAATGCTTATAGGGCCTGCTTAGTTAGGAATGTTAAAGCGGTGTATGGTGTGGCAAGAGTAACGACAAAGGAGAAAGATATGGCATGGTGGGATGAGGAGGTTAAGAGAGCAGTGGAAGAAAAGCAGAAAAATTAACTAAAGTGGTTACAGGACAGGGGTTCAGTTGACATAAGAACTGAATATACTGAGAGCAAGAAGCACGTAAAGAGACTAGTGAAGAGGAAAAAGAAGGAGATAAATGATGATATAGGAAGAAAAATGAATGAGAACTACTCTGAAAACAGGTAGTTATTCTGGAAAGAGGTGCAGAAATGTAGAAGTGAAAGTGGAAAGAAATGTGATGGTGTGAAGGATGTAAGTGGTAGATTATGAATCTATGGGGATGAAATAAGAACCAGATGGAAAGAATATTTTGAAAGCATGATGAATGAGAAAAGAGAGAGCAGAGCGGCTATAAACGTGAATGGTTTTGGGGGTGTGCAGAGAAGAAATGCAGTGCCAGGAGACGTGACACTCGCGTAGGTGAAAGTGCTGTGAACTGGCTGAAAAATGCGAAAGCAGCTGAGGTTGACGAGGTGTAGGCAGAGATGATTAAGTGTAGTGGAAAGAGTGGAATGAAGTGCTTGTTGGAGATAAGTAAGAAGGCATGGATGAGTGAAACTGGGCCTGCAGAGTAGAAAAAGGCTGTGATTGTACCCCTGTATAAAAATAAAGGTGAGCGAAGTGAGTGCAAGAATTATCGTGGCAAAAGTTTATTGAGGATGGTAGGGAAGGTATATGGAAGAATTATTATAGAAAAAGTAAGAGAGATATCAGAAGTCCTAGTGAGTGATGGACAGGGTGGCTTTAAGAGTGGCAGAGGATGTGTGGATCAAATATTTGCCATGAGACAGATAGCAGAGAAGGCTTGTGAGAAGGACCATAATGTGTTTATGACATTCTTAGATCTGGAAAAAGCATACAACAAAGTGGACAGAGATGGATTGTGGAAAGTTTTGCGTATGTACAGTGTAGAGGGTAAGCTGTAGGTGCCGTGAAAAGTTTTTATGATGGTTGTGAAGCATGTGTAAGGGTTAATGGGAATCTAAGTTAATGGTTCCCAATTGGTGTGGGCATGCGACAAGGTTGTGTGATGTCCCCATGGTTGTTCAATATATATATGGATGGGGTGATGAGTCAAGTAAGAACACGAGTAATGGAGAGAGAGAGATGGAGTTGGTAATGAATGGAGATGGATGGAATATCTCAAATTTGTTGTATGCTGATGATGCAGTACTGCTTGCAAGTGCCGAACAAGAACTTGGTAGACTAGTGCACAGTTATGCTGATGTCTGTGAGCGTCGTGCTTTGAGAGTGAAAGTAGAAAAGAGTAATGTGATGGTTATTGAGAGTGAAGGTGACTCCCAGTCCAATGTAATGGTGAATGGAGAGAGACTGGAATTGGTGTGAGAGTTCAGTTACCTGGGTACAGTGATAGAAAAGAGAGGAAAATGTGCAAAAGAAGTTGAAAGTAGAGTGACACAAGTAAGAAAAGTAGCTGGTGCAATGAAGGCCTTGATAAGAAACAGAGGCTTGAATGCCGCAGCTGGACGAGGCTTACATGAAGGAGTGTTAGTACCAACTTTAACATATGGGTGTGAGACTATGGTGTGGCATGAGAATGAAAAGTCAAGAGTAAGAGTATTGGAGATGGGACTGTGGAGTACAGAGGGTGGGTAGGATACGAAATAATGTGATTCGTGAATGATGTGGGGTGAGGTAGTCGGTGGACACCAGAATCGAAGACAGTGTATTGAGATGGTATGATCATGTGGAGAGAATGAATAACAAGAGATTGGTAGAAAAGATATATCTGGGCGAATCTGAAGGAGAGAGGAGGCTAGGTAGGCCAAGGAGAAGGTGGGGAGATATGGTGGATGTGTGTGTGTGAGAAGGAGAGGTTTGGAAGTCGTTGAGGCTAGGGAATTGACGAGATCGAGCTGGCTGGATGAATGTTGTGAGAAGAAGTGCATGTTCAGGAATTTGGCACCCTTTTTCAACCTGGCAGCATCCGGATTGACTCAGTCAGATACGTTTGTGTGAAGCTACAGAACGTGGTGAGATTTTTTTGGCGTATGCAATAGAGCCAGGATTCCGGGGGCTTGAATGATGAGTGAATGGAAGCGTGGCCCATTGAACTGGGCAAGTTTGGGCTGTCTGGACATTGCTACCCCTTACCCTGCCCTAGGTTGGGAAAGGAGGTCTGCATGATGAAATATATATATATATATATATATATATATATATATATATATATATATATATAGTTACATAGCCTGTAATTACATCATCCTTTGTGTAATTCTAACGTACAGTATGCTGCATGTTTGATCACGAGCGTGTTCTACCTCACTCCCCCCTTCTACCCTTATAGTAAAGTAAGTCGTTCTTTCTGTTGTTCAGAGCAGGATTGTCAACTCTTTGTCCCCATGGCTTCATTTGCGCATCCTCCTTACAAGTTGTATCAAGTTCTGCCGGCCCCTATATAATGAGCTCAGTCTTTGCATTATTACCACTTAGATCTACTCCTCATTTTGTTCACATCTCTGTCCTCCCCTGTACAGTTGTTATTATTGTGAGTGCTCCGGAAGTCTCCAACTATCTAGCAGCTGTGTAATTTGAGTATAACTGTTATTGCATTTTTTCTTGTACTGTGTAGCGTAAGGTGTTAATTCTTAGGCCTAGTAAGGTTTTTGTGATATATGTTTTTTGGGTATCAGCCCTTATTAATAATATTTTGTATCTGTAATAATATATCTTGCATTCACTGAGTATTATCTGGTATTCTCATTTTATCAGGGCTGACTTAGATAAATTTACTCTTGCTAATTTCGTGTTAATAGAGGCTATTGCAGTTAACCATATATTTAACCTGTTTTTTGCCATTACATTATCCTTATGAGTCCTGAATGTTTTGTTGTTAGTTTGAGCATTAAACTTTAACTTGTAATTTTACCTAACTCTTTTGTTTTGAACCTGGAACTTTACGGGACAGTAGTGATTTTTAGTATTCTCACTTAAAGTGTACATTATCTTTCTCTGTTCCGTAACATAAATTTGGCGACCTCTTATCAGGATATTCAGGATATTATCATAAGGATATTGCTTGATATTTTGCGATTGTGATGTATTCATGATGTCTACTATTACTACACTTGATGAAGCCAAAGATTTTTTGTCAAATGTGCAAACAGTGTGTGATGTAGAAAACAGAACAAAGAATGAACTTAAGCTTGTTGCTCAACAAATGGGAATTGCAGTTCACTCTCATCATTCTAAAGATCAAATTGTTGGCATGATTAATAAAAGCTTGTTTAATGTAACTCCCCCAAATGAGCAAACGAAGATTGAAATAGCTAAGTTACAGCTAGCTCTGCAGGAGGCTCGTGTTAAGGAAGCTGAGTTTCAGGCTCGTGCTAAGGAGGCTGAGTCTCAGGCTAAGGAGGTGGAGTCTCAGGCTCGTATTCAGGAGGCTGAATTTCAGGCAAATGCTCGCATTCAGGAGGCACAGGCACAGGCTCAGGCACAAATTGAACTAGCTAGGATTCAGGCAGACCATGAGTATCACATGAAACAAGGTGGAACTGGATCATCTAGCTCTGATGATTTTGATGTGGCTAAAAATGTTAAACTTGTCCCTCCTTTTAATGAATCTGATTTAACAAAGTATTTTCAGTTGTTTGAGAGGGTAGCTACAGGTTTTAATTGGCCCAAAAAGTATTGGCCAGTACTCCTTCAAACTGTTCTCACCGGTAAAGCTCAAGTAACTTATGCATCTTTGCCTCAGGATCAATCTGATAATTATGATGTAGTTAAGAGCTTGATTCTTAAGGCCTATGAGCTTGTTCCTCAAGCCTATAGAGTAAAATTTAGGACAACTTATAAGCAAGATAAGCAATCCTATGTTGAGTATGCAAAAATCAAAGAAGATCTGTTAGACCAGTGGTTACATTCTAAGAATGTGGATTCTGATTTTGACAAATTTAAGCAGATGATTTTGCTGGAGGACTTCAAAAGGTGTATTAATAATGATGTAAGCCTATATCTTGATGAGAAAAGAATAGATAATTTGTCTGATGCTGCAGTCTTAGCTGATGAATATGTTCTCACTCACAAGAGATATTCTAAAGAAAAAAGGAAAGCTGAGAGTAAGTACGTTGCCTCAACTCAGAGTACAGGTAACAGGAAAGAGAATAAAGATGATGTTTCTCAGGAAGTAAATATCAGCTCCACCTCTAGATTTCAGAGAAGTAAATGTACTTATTGTAGTAAGCTTGCTCATACTACGGAGAAATGTTTCAGGAGACAGCGTGATGTGAACAAAAAGGAGTCTTTAAATATTCAGTCAATTAGTTTAGTGTCCACCCTTGAGAGTTCCCAGAATTCTTTAACTGAGTTAACTGAACCTGCTTTGAGGGGTAAATTAAATTCTCATGATGAAGCTCCTCTTTTGAGCAGTAACGTGGGTGACACTCTCAAGAGTTCATGTGCTAATTTCCTGTCTGAAGGTTTTGTCAGTCCTCTGGACAGTAATGACAGGAAATCAGTTAACATATATCGTGATACAGGTGCTTGCCAATCCCTTATGCTGACCAGTGTTCTAGGCTCTAATGTTAATTCCTCTGATGAAACTGTAATCTTACAAGGTGTAGGGAATAATTACTTCTCTGTCCCTCTGTGCAGAGTGAATTTAGAGTCTGGTTTTGTTAATGGTTCCGTTATGGTTGGGTTGGTTGAGACACTCCCAATGTCAGGTGTAACTTTCTTACTTGGAAATGATATTGGTGGAAGTCAAGTGTGTCCAGCTCCTCAGTTGTCTAGTGAGCCAGTGGCTGCGGCCCAGGATTGTGGTGTCCCTGATGTGTTCCCTGCATGTGCTGTCACTAGGGCTAAGTTTAAAGTTACTGATGATTTAGAGGATAATGATGATGATGATGTTATTCTAGCTGACACTTTTCTTGCTAATTTGGACCACTCACCAGATGAGGCAGTACCCCGTAGTGTTGATAATTTGTCTCGTCAAGAGTTGGTTAAGTTGCAGGTTGCTGACCCTGAGTTGAAAGGTCTAGCTAACTCTGCTTGCAGTGAGGAAGAGTCAGCTGGTGCTTCTACTTGTTATTATATAAAGTCAGGAGTACTTATGAGGAAATGGAGACCCCCAACAGCATCAGCCGACGGTGAGTGGGAGGTTGTACATCAAGTTGTCATCCCTCGTGTTTGTAGGCAGGATATCATTAGAGTGGCTCATGATTCCAGTTTGGCAGGACACCTTGGAGTGAGGAAGACTGTGGCACTCATTTTGAAACACTTCTACTGGCCAGGTATCTTCAGGGATGTTTCCTAGTATTGTAAGTCTTGTCACACCTGTCAAGTTGTGGGGAAGTGTAATCAGACCGAAAAGGTTGCACCTCTAGTTCCCATTCCTCCTTTTGAGGCGCCTTTCACCCATGTGTTGGTGGATATTGTGGGCCCTCTTCCTAAGACTTCTTCAGGATTTTCTTATGTGTTGACCCTGATTGATATGGCTACTCGTTATCCTGAAGCCATTCCACTTAGAAATATCTCAGCAAAGAATGTGGTTAAGGAAATGCTAGGGTCTTCACAAAGGTTGGTCTGCCCAAGGAGGTACAGTCAGACCGGGGAAGTAATTTCATGTCAAATATTTTCAAGCAGTCTCTGAAAGAGTTGGGCATCACCCAGATCACGTCTTCAGCTTACCATCCCCAGACCCAAGGAGCGTTGGAGAGATATCATCAAACATTCAAATCGATGCTCAAGAAATACTGCTTGGAACATCAGAAAGACTGGGATAAAGGTCTTCCATTTGTTGTATTTGCCGCAAGAGAATCTCCAAATGAATCACTCTCTTTTTAGGAACTAAAAAAACAGAGGAGGGGGTCCCTAGTCCCCTCACCCTGCCCCTTTTAGTCGCCGTTTACGACACGCAGGGAATACGGTGGCAGTATTCTTCCTAAACACAATCTGGCGGCAGAGTAGTAGTACCACCCCATAGTACGGCCAGATTGTGTCCCCCCCCACCTCAAGGGGGGGGGTGAAATTTTCTTGGCCTATCTGATGGGACCAGGATTCCATGGGCTTGAATGATGAGTGATTGTAAGCTGGCCCATTGAATTTGACAAACTTAGGCTGTCTAGACTTTGTTATTCCTCATCCTGCCCTAGACTGGGAAAGGAGGTCCAGATGCTGATAATAATTATATATATATATATATATATATATATATATATATATATATATACAGTATATATATATATATATATATATATATATATATATATATATACAGTATATATATCTATATATATATATATATATATATATATATATATATATATACATATATACAGTATATATATATATATATATATATATATCTATATATATATATATATTATATATTGGAGGAGTAGACTGTAGCACCAGTTGAACAGGGCAGTCCTCCCGAGGTTGATGGCAAGCTGGTGATAGGGAGAGCTGGAGCTCCCGTTTCACCAGCCCTCAGGACTTGATCCTGACCATCTCCCTTTTCTGAATATTTTCAGTGCATTCATTTACACAGAGAGTAGGCCAGCATGCTCTCATAATACCTCTACCTTCAACTGTCTGCACCACACTACATGCGCATAACATATCACACCTTCTATTCACATCTTTAGTAATGGCCGCTGCAATCTTACAATCAAATGAGGTGGTACCTCGGATTGCCACCATCGGCAGGGTAGGGCTGGAGGCACAGGGTCCTCCCGGTCGCCATCAAGCGACTGTGCCGGCAGCGACTGTTGCTATTTCCAGGAATGCTCGTCGGCGAAGAGGTGACGGTGCGGCCTTATTCTTTACCAACATCCGTGGCCTTACCACAAATTTAAACTCAGTTCATTTTTTCCTTCAGTCCATATCCCCTTTCGCCCTTTTCCTCACAGAACCACAAATCTCACCCTCTACCGATATATCTCCATTTTGTTTTCCCGGTTACCATCTCCTTACAAACTTTCGAAACAAGGGCGGCACCTGTTGTTATATCAAATCCCAATATGCAGTTGATACTATTTTAAATTTCGCTTCATCCAGTTTTGATTACTCATTATATAAATTAAACTGCCAAAACATTACCAAATATATCTGTTTATTTTATCGTTCCCCCAATGCTTCTTTGGAACCCAGTGTATTTGATTCCATATCCACTCAGCTGAGTAACCTTGACCTTGCCCTTGGCAATGAAATTACCATTTTGGGTGATTTTAACATACACAATGTTGAATGGTTATTGCATTCTGCCCGGACTGACGATGCTGGTCTAGAATGCGAGCTGTTTGCAGAATCGTTTAATCTCACCCAGTTGGTAAAGCAACCAACCAGAATACCTGATAATCCTGACCATAATGCCCATCTCTTGGATTTATTCTTGACAAATAATCCACATCAATACAGGATAGAGGTACTGTCACCACTTGGATCCTCTGACCACAATCTCATCAAAGCCTCATTAGTTAATCCTCCTACACCTCCCCATTCCGAACCTGTCAGGGTGACCCGATGGCACTTTGACAGGGCAGACTGGGATGGATTTAGAAATTATCTTGCTGATGTTCCATGGCAGTCTTTCTTCTCTAGTGATCCCAATTCTACCCAGTCCCACATTTGCGACTTAAAACTAGCTGGTATGGATTTATTCATACCAAGTCAACAATTCACTAAAAGATCAAACTCTCCAAAATGGTTTGATGGCAATTGTGCCAGAGCAACAGCCCAAAAGTCATTAGCATATAACTCTTACTTAAAATCAAAAACATCTGAATCACTCTCCCAATTTAAAATTGCTAGAAATCATGCAAAAGCTGTATTAACCCGCCCCGTCCCGACGACGTATGGGTACGTTGCAACGATTTGCAATTGCCAGTCCCGGCGACGTACCAGTACGTCGTGCAATTGCAATGTGCATAATTTCGACAATTTTCAAATTTCGCGCTTGATTTGCGGTACGTACCCTCGCCTGACCTTCCCCTACCTGCTACCAGGCGGGGACACTCGGCAACCCCGCACGACCTGCGCTAGCCCACCACTCGTCCACTCACCTGGTAGCCACGGTCCTGCTTAGACATGTTTAAGAGAGGTCTCTCAGAGAGCGAAATTCAAGTCGCCCTGGACACCTTTACCGACGACGGTGATTCCCCACTGGATGACGAGGAGATGGACAAGGATTATGTGCAGCCAGAGGAGGAAGAAACCACCAGCAGTGACGAGGAAGTTCCGCCACCCAGGAAGAGGCAGTACGTGACTTACCGTGCTGCTAGAGAGGGGCAGGAGGCAAAGAAGGCACGTGGTATATCATATCCCTATCCCCAGCGTGCCTTGGAAGCAGAATTCGAGGTCGAGGACGAGGACGAGGACGAGGACGGAGCCGTGGGACGTGCTGCCACGTGGTATGGACGGGAGGTGATTACACATCGTGGCCCAGAGCGCACACCACGTCGTATGAGCAGGTATGGGCCTAGCATTCTGTTTGGGGAGCTAGGAAGTGAAGTGGAGGGAGTGGGGAGTGAAATGGAAAGTCCTGGGATTAGGGAAAGTGAGAGTGACGTGGGTGAGTCATTGCTCTCCCTACGCAGTGTGAGGCGGCAGAGTGGATCACGTGGGCCAGTGCGGGTGCGTTCATTATCATGTGGGGTTGTGAGGGAGGGGGAAGGTGGGGAGGAACCACTCCAAAGCACGTCTTATGCTCCCCAATATCCCCTAACAGGTGGTCGAGCAAGGTTGCGTGAGAGAGCACGTGGTGTGGTAATGGAGGGGGAAGGTGGGGAGGAACCATTCCCCAGCACGTCTTCTGCTCCCCAATATTCAACAATTTCATCCCCACAGCCCCCTAATGTTCCTCAAGGCCGTAAGGGTAAGGGAAAGGGAAAGGGTAAAGGCAGAGGGAAGAGGAGTGACAGTGGGGAAGCCCTCCGTACTCCTTCTCCCCAACCTCCCCAACCTCCCCAACCAGTATCTCCTCCCCACCCAGACGAAGGCGGTGATGGGGACGAGGGATTTGTGTCGTAGGGATTGGGAGGATGGGAGTGATTTTTCTCCCTTCATTCACCCCTTCACTGAGCAAGGGCGATCTGGCTGCATTGCACCAGGTATTCACTGTAATTCAAGCAGGTTGGATTTTTTCCACCTGTTTTTCAGTGAGGCCTTCGTAGATCAGATCGTTTTTCAAACAAACCTGTTTGCAAGCGCCCAGCACCTAGAAAGTGAAAGATTGGGAACAAGGAGTAGGCATTCTATGATTTATGATTACCCTGTCTCCATTCCAGAAATGTTCTTATTTTTTGCCCTTGTCCTTTTGATGGGTATAATAAGAAAAAATAGAATTCCTGCTTACTGGACTAGGGACCCTGTTATGTTTACCCCCATATCTGGTCAAGTGATGAGCCATAATCGGTTTCAACAAATTCTAAGTCGCCTCCATTTTTTTTATGCTAATGACCCTGCAAATACAAACAACACTGACAAAATGAGGCGAATTAGGCTGGTCTTTGATCACCTCAGGCAAACCTTTCGATCCTCATTCTATCCCTATAGAGATCTCGTCATAGACGAGAGTCTCGTGTTGTGGAGAGGCAATATTTCATTCAGACAGTATACAGTATACCCAGCAAAAGGCACCGTTTTGGGTTCAAGATCTTTGTTATGTGTGACTGTAGGACTGGATACGTGCAAGACATAGTCTTGTACACCGGTGCACAGACAGACATAATAGAAGATCGAAGTATAGGACTTTCGGGAGCAATGGTAAAGACAATGATACAAGACTACCTTCATCGTGGTCACGTTCTCTACCTCGACAACTGGTACACTAGCCCTCTTCTCGCTCGTTATCTTCACACACATGAAACGGGAGTCTGTGGAACCGTAAAGGTGAACCGGCGTCACATGGTCAAGGTAGGGCGGAAACTTGCAAGGAGTGAGGTTGTCTTCTTCAAAGCCAACAACATCCTTGCAACAATGTGGAACCACAACAGAGAAGTAAGCCTCTTGTCCACGGTTCACCGCCCCTTGATGCACCGTACTGATTCTCTTGATTACCATAGCGAGAGCAGGCGTCGTGTTTGGAAACCTGAGTGTGTAATGGATTACAATATAAACATGCGCCTCGTGGACCAGTCTGACTCCATGATATCGACGGTAGAGTGTGCCAGGACCACGATGAAGTGGTATAAAAAACTGTTCTTTCACTTGCTAGATATCACTGCTCTGAATTGCCACCACCTTCACGCCATGACCACAGGAGTTCAGGAAACATTTGAAGGGTTTGTGAGGGAGCTCACACGAGAAATCTTTGCTAAGTATGCTGTTGAAAGGCCCCAACAGCGCCCCCGCACTGCCCCTATTACCCAGACTCCCCAGAGAATATCCGGCCGCCATTTCCCCACTCCTATCCCTCCCCAGCCCAACAGACCTAGGCCCCAGCGCAGGTGTCACGTGTGCAGTAATTCCCAGGTGAGACTCACGACACAGAGGAAGGACACCCGCTATGAGTGCGTGCAGTGTGACGTGGGTCTGTGTATTCACCCATGTTTTAGTGAATATCACACGTTGCTGCAATTTTAGCATGGTGTGAATGCGAAAGGACGCTGAAATTATGAGGTAAATGCGACAGACAGACGCTCTGTGAAAATATCAGTCATGTGGATCGCCAAATATTAGTATAAAGTGCCTACGGGTAGAACATAAGTGAAAACATTGGGTGTAAGTATATAAATCTGCCCTACGTTGAAACTTACATAGAGAGGGTTGTTTGATGCGATATTCTGTCGCTCAGTGCAATAAATACGGCCCCTTATTATATATTTATTATTATGTGACATTCTTACGGGTATAATATAAGTTCAAATTATTGTATATGATGATGTATATTCTAAGTCAAATATTCATAGCGTGTCTATAAAGATAAGATTTCCTGACGCTTAGTCGAATGAATAAGGCACGTATTAGTCAAAATAAAAGTCAGCAAGTGATAAAGTGAATAATTAGTATATAATTGTGTGAGTGAATTAGTATATAAGTGTGTGAGTATTATGTATGACGAAACATTCCTTGCTAGGGTATTTTCAGGCGATATTCTCACGCTCACTTGAATAAATAATGGCAGTAAGTATGTACAGTGCATTCTAGGGGTGTAAACGTGTGTAATGTAAGTTGGAAAATATAATTGGAGTGAATAAATAAAGTAGAAGATGAAACACGAGTGTTTGAGATCGTGGTTGCTACGTGAATATGCGCTAGTTTATCGCTAAATGCCCTCGTAATGAATGAAAATAATTGAAAACCTTCACAGTGGTGGAGGAAAGGTTCTATGTAAATGGGAAAATAATTGGAAAGTGATAAAACAATTTGGTATGTTGAAATACGAGTCATAGCGAGTGCGCTTACTAAGCTGATGTGCTGCATGTCATCATAATGAATGAAAACATCTGAAAACACTTACAAACAGTTGTAATTGGTAAATTGTCATTGAAACAGAAGTATACAAGTAGAAAAAATGATAGGTTGACTCATACCAGAAACTTAGCATATAGCATGTTACGACTCGGACCTAACTCGCTATGCTCGCGCGATGGTACAATGCTTATATTTCCTATATATGTGTCTGAAATCCATTATATTGTTACTGTTATTGTTTATTAGTTCAAATTCAATAAATGTAGAGGTGTTGTGTGTTGTTTGTCCCATTATTCCTTACCATAGAAAACGTAAACGCATATCCAGCCCATTACAGAATACGATACCTGCGGGGGGAAACCGCACCTGTACAGACCACTTATAGACCGCAGAGACCATTTTCTTCATGATTTTCCATCGTTTCTCGACCTAAGCGGAAGTTTTAGAAGAAAAAAATTTTTTCCAAAAAGGCTCGGGACTGGGGGATGTCATAGGTGCGGAAAGGCTCGGGACGTGACGGGTTAAATCTATCTAAATCAAACTTTCTTCAAAAGCAAGCATCAAAATTACTTAACAACCCTAATGACAATAGAATATTCTGGTCAGCTCTTAATTCTTTCAGTAACAACTTTAACAAGTCATCTTCCAATCCCCCACTAAAATCTTCAGATGGCAATATTACAAATGACCCACGTGGGAAAGCAGATATCTTTGCTAGTACCTTTGCAAGAAACTCTACCATGGATGATACCAGCCAGAATGTCTCAGTACTGGAACTTGATTCTCCCGAAATTGCCCCACTTAAAATACAGACAAGATTCGTAAAATCCATCCTAGACAATTTACCTACCAACAAAGCTCCAGGCCCAGATGGAATTCCGCCAATTGTTTTGAAAAAGTGTTCTCCTGAACTTGCCTCTGTCCTAGCCAAATTATTCAGACTATGCATACGTACTTCTTTATTCCCAAATTCATGGAAAGAAGCCAATATCCACCCAGTTCCGAAGAAAGGAAGTTCGTCTGACCCCTCCAATTACAGACCAATAGTTGTCGCATCTTGTCTTGGTAAGGTATTTGAAACTTTAATTAATAAGCATATTGTTAAACATCTTGAATCCAACAACTTAATTAGTGATAGACAATACGGTTTTCGCCACGAAAGATCCACCATTGACATACTCAATCTCTTAACTCATACCATCCATCAATCAATTGATCTTTTTGGAGAAACTCATGCAGTAGCTCTTGATATCTCTAAAGCTTTCGACAGAGTATGGCACCGTTCCCTGCTGTCCAAACTCCCTTGCTATGTTCTAATGTCTTTTGTTCCTTTGATTTCTTCTTATCTTAGTGACAGGAAAATAAGAGTAAAAGTAGATGATGTATATTCGAATTTCCACTCAACGCCGGCGTGCCACAGGGATCTGTTCTGGCGCCAACCCTATTTCTGGTTCATATTAATGATCTCTTATCTGTCACTCACAATCCCGTTCACTCATATGCGGATGACTCAACACTACATAGTTCATTCACACTCAGACATCCATTTACAAAGTCTAATATCTCTACCTCTCAACTCAGTACAGCCGTCTCCATAAATCAAGATCTAGCTACAATCAGTGAATGGGGACAAAACAACCTTGTCTCTATTAATGCTAGTAAAACTAAATATATACAGTTTACAAATAGACAGATATTGCCAGATTCGTACATTACCTTCAGTGCTACTAATATTCCCATCTCCAAAAGTATTGAAATTCTTGGTGCCTCACTTAACAGTGCCCTCAGCTGGACCTCTCATGTCGGATCACTTGCTAAAGCCACCTCAAAGAAACTTGGATTATTGTACAGAGTCCGTAACTTCTTCGCTGATGAGCAGTTAGCTATAATTTATAGGAGTTATGTGCGATCTCAGCTTGAATATTGCTCACCCTTGTGGAATGGTTGTGGAGAGGTTGCATTAAGACAACTAGACAAAATTCAGAATAAAGCTGCTAGAATCATTAACAACCCTGCCATTACATATAAACTACCTCCCCTGCAAGTAAGAAGGAATGTTGCCTCCCTTGCATTATTTTACAGATATTTTTTTGGCAAATGCTCAGACGAAGTTGCGTCCATGGTGCCAACTCTCCATGCCTTCCCTCGTGCTACACGGGCATCTGGTAGGGCTCATGACTGGAATGTCACTCAACCATATTGCAGAACTTCTGCCTATCAGAATTCTTTCATTCCCCGAACTGCATCTCTCTGGAACTCGCTTCCCCAGAGTTGTTTTCCTCCAAATTTCAACCCATAACTGTTCAAGTCTAACTGTTACAGATATTTTATGAATAGAGGACACCAGTAATCTGGTGTATGGAATATTTTTTTTTCCCCATTTGTTATTCCTTCCTCCGTTCTGTTATTTAAATATATATATATATATATATATATATATATATATATATATATATATATATATATATATATATATATATATATATATATATATATATGGTATAGGTAAATAGAGAGATATAGATATAGACAGATAGATAGATAGACAGATAGGTAGAGATATATAGACAGATAAATATAGCTAGATAGATAGATAGACAGATGTGTTGTCTTTCAAGGCATACCATTGTCCTCACGTGCTTTGTACTTTTCTGTGTTAAATCTCTTCTTCGACTTGCTATAGCATCTACACCTATAATTTTTTTTGTCTATATTGCAATTACTGTTCCTCATTCCCTATTTTTTTTTTTTTCACTCAGATAGCCCTGTTGCTCTTTATTCCACTGATCAAGTTTAACTCTTTATTGATGATTTTCTCCTCTGATTTGCGACGCAAAGGTATAGCCACAATGATTTGTTCAGAGTCTGTTTATCTATCTACAGTATCTATGTCTCTACCTATCAGTCTATATTTATCTATCCAAATAAATAAATAAATAAATATATATATATATATATATATATATATATATATATATATATATATATATATATATATGGGCAGACTCGCATGGCCATGTGGAATGTGAGAGGTGTGAATGAGGAGAGCAAGAGGGTGGAAGTGGTGAATGTATTCAAGAGTCCGAGATAATGCCGTGATGACATTGTGTGACGCGAAGATGAAAGGGTGTGAAATGGAGGAGTGGGAGTGCGTGAAATGTGTAAGATAGGGACTAAATGGGCGAGGAAGATGCAAGGAAGGAGTTGCTCTGTTGATGAATGAGATGTGGCAGAGTGGAATGAGTGACAATAAATGTGTCAGGTCGAGGTGTATGTATGTCAGGTTCAAGTTTGAGAAGGTGAAAGTGACAGTGACTGCAGCATATGCACCGTGTGAGGACAGGACTGAGAAAGAGAAAGACAGGTTATGTGATGAGCTGGATGAAGTAGTGGGAAAAATGCCCAGGAGTTACAAAGTGATCGTAATGGGGGATATAAATGGAAGAGTTGGCACTGGTCCTGAGAATGACATAATGGGTTGTTATGGAGTACCAGGAGAAAATGATAATGGGAAGTGACTGAAGGATATGAGTCAGGAGAGGAGGTTGTGCATTTGTAACTCGTATTTCAAACACAAAGATGCACATAAATATACATGGTATCGAGGCCACGAGGATCGTGTTGAAAGAAGTCTGATTGATTACGTGCTCGTAGAGAGTTCGATGATGGGAACAGCTGCTGATACGAGGGCCGTGAGAGGACGATGTGGAGGTCTGTCAGATCATATGACTGTGGTATGCAAGATCAAGCTGAAAGGAGTGAGGTGGATCAGGAGAGAGAGGAGCAGTCAGGGAGAGAGACTGAAAGTTGAGAAGCTGAGGATCAAAGAAATGGCAGATGATTACAGGAGCAAAGTAGAGGAGTTAGAAGCAGTGAATTGGAATGAAATGGATCTGGACAGCCTGTGGAATGCTTATAGGGCCTGCTTAGTTAGGAATGTTAAAGCGGTGTATGGTGTGGCAAGAGTAACGACAAAGGAGAAAGATATGGCATGGTGGGATGAGAAGGTTAAGAGAGCAGTGGAGGAAAAGCGGAAAAATTAAAGTGGTTACAGGACAGGGGTTCAGTTGACATAAGAACTGAATATACTGAGAGCAAGAAGCCCGTAAAGAGACTAGTGAAGAGGAAAAAGAAGGAGATAAATGATGATATAGGAAGAAAAATGAATGAGAACTACTCTGAAAACAGGCAGTTATTCTGGAAAGAGGTGCAGAAATGTAGAAGTGAAAGTGGAAAGAAATGTGATGGTGTGAAGGATGTAGGTGGTAGATTATGAATCTATGGGGATGAAATAAGAACCAGATGGAAAGAATATTTTGAAAGCATGATGAATGAGAAAAGAGAGAGTAGAGCGGCTATAAACGTGAATGGTTTTGGGGGTGTGCAGAGAAGAAATGCAGTGCCAGGAGATGTGACACTCGCGTAGGTGAAAAGTGCTGTGAACTGGCTGAAAAATGCAAAAGCAGCTGAGGTTGATGAGGTGTAGGCAGAGATGATTAAGTGTAGTGGAAAGAGTGGAATGAAGTGCTTGTTGGAGATAAGTAAGAAGGCATGGATGAGTGAAACTGGGCCTGCAGAGTAGAAAAAGGCTGTGATTGTACCCCTGTATAAAAATAAAGGTGAGCGAAGTGAGTGCAAGAATTATCGTGGCAAAAGTTTATTGAGGATGGTAGGGAAGGTATATGGAAGAATTATTATAGAAAAAGTAAGAGAGATATCAGAAGTCCTAGTGAGTGATGGACAGGGTGGCTTTAGGAGTGGCAGAGGATGTGTGGATCAAATATTTGCCATGAGACAGATAGCAGAGAAGGCTTGTGAGAAGGACCATAATGTGTTTATGGCATTCATGGATCTGGAAAAAGCATACAACAAAGTGGACAGAGATGGATTGTGGAAAGTTTTGCGCATGTACGGTGTAGAGGGTAAGCTGTAGGTGCCGTGAAAAGTTTTTATGATGGTAGTGAAGCATGTGTAAGGGTTAATGGGAATCTAAGTTAATGGTTCCCAACTGGTGTGGGCATGCGACAAGGTTGTGTGATGTCCCCATGGTTGTTCAATATATATATGGATGGGGTGATGAATCAAGTAAGAACACGAGTAATGGAGAGAGAGAGAGATGGAGTTGGTAATGAATGGAGATGGATGTAATATCTCAAATTTGTTGTATGCTGATGATGCAGTACTGCTTGCAAGTGCCGAACAAGAACTTGGTAGACAAGTGCACAGTTATGCTGATGTCTGTGAGCGTCGTGCTTTGAGAGTGAAAGTAGAAAAGAGTAATGTGATGGTTATTGAGAGTGAAGGTGACTCCCAGTGCAATGTATTGGTGAATGGAGAGAGACTGGAATTGGTGAGAGAGTTCAATTACCTGGGTACAGTGATAGAAAAGAGAGGAAAATGTGCAAAAGAAGTTGAAAGTAAAGTGACACAAGTAAGAAAAGTAGCTGGTGCAATGAAGGCCTTGATAAGAAACAGAGGCTTGAGTGCCGCAGCTGCACGAGGCTTACATGAAGGAGTGTTAGTACCAACTTTAACATATGGGTGTGAGACTATGGTGTGGCATGAGAATGAAAAGTCAAGAGTAAGAGTATTGGAGATGGGACTGTGGAGTACAGAGGGTGGGTAGGATACGAAATAATGTGATTCGTGAAAGATATGGGGTGAGGTAGTCGGTGGACACCAGAATCGAAGACAGTGTATTGAGATGGTATGATCATGTGGAGAGAATGAATAACAAGAGATTGGTAGAAAAGATATATCTGGGCGAATCTGAAGGAGAGAGGAGGCTAGGTAGGCCAAGGAGAAGGTGGGGAGATATGGTGGATGTGTGTGTGTAAGAAGGAGAGGTTTGGAAGTCGTTGAGGCTAGGGAATTGACGAGATCGAGCTGGCTGGATGAATTTTGTGAGAAGAAGTGCATGTTCAGGAATTTGGCACCCTTTTTCAACGTGGCAGCGTCCGGAGTGACTCAGTCAGATACGTTTGTGTGAAGCTACAGAACGTGGTGAGATTTTTTAGGCGTATGCAATAGAGCCAGGATTCCGGGGGCTTGAATGATGAGTGAATGGAAGCGTGGCCCATTGAACTGGGCAAGTTTGGGCTGTCTGGACATTGCTACCCCTTACCCTGCCCTAGGTTGGGAAAGGAGGTCTGGATGTTGAAATATATATATATATATATATATATATATATATATATATATATATATATATATATATGTATATATATATATATATATATATATATATATATATATATATATATATATATATATATATATATATATATATATATATATATATATATATATATATATATATATATATATATATATATATATATATATAATATGCATGTATGTATGTTAGGAATATATTTCATGAATTCCAAATCCATTTAGGATTCAGATTTTCCATGGAATGTTTATGTATACAGGAATTTGATTCCGGTCAATAAACGTCAAGACCAGGGATCAAGGTCAAAGTTCAGGTGCAACATTGCCAAGCTCTCTGTGCATCCTCTCCTGTTTAGCATTTGGTTATACTTCTTTAAAAGGTGTACTTTCAGCCTTCATTGCTTCAGCCCTGATAATGCATAATGTTTTGGTTAGGTCCCTCCAATAATTATCATGAGCTTTGCTTTCATTGGGCAGACCCGTTTACCTTTGTCTCACTACCGGATATATTTCGTCCTACAGGTAATTTGCTTCCATTTACCTTATCCCATAGAAGGGTGACCACTCCCACCTTTCTAACGCTCACTCATTTGATTTAAAATTTTCTGTTTTGAAGGTCTTTGAATCTGTCAGATATAGGGGTATTTTAATGGGTATTTTCTTTCGCAAACGTATCTCAGCTTGCCATTATAGGTTAGAGTTGAGACTTGCCATGGGTCTCTTCAAAGATATTCTTCTAACGATCTTCTTGCATTGCACTCATTTTTTTTTTTTTTTTTTTTTTTTTGGTCATTATCGTTTGGGAAATTCCACGTAACATCTGCCATGGAATAAGGCTATGGCACCCCTAATGTCTGACTTGGCTCGTATCTCTGACTGGGGTAAAAATAATATGGTTGTTTTTAATGCATCTAAGACTCAGTTCTTACACATATCAACCCGACAAAATCTTCCACAGGTATACCCACTAATGTTTAATACTATTCAGCTTAATCCTGCATCATCCTTGAACATGCTTAGGGTTTCATTTACTCGGGACTTATCTTGGAAAGATCATATTACATCTCTTGTAAAATCTGCTTCCAAGAGATTAGGTGTGCTAAGCCAACTCCGCTCTTTCTTTACCCCTGCACAATTGTTGACTCTATACAGGGGTTTTATCCGCCCCTGTGTGGAGTACAACTCTCTTGTGTGGGGAGGCTCCCCACATACAGCTCTTCTCAATAGGGTGGAGTCAAAGGCTTTTCGTCTCATTAACTCTCCTCCTCTTACTGACTCCCTTCAACCTCTGTCTCTTCGCCGCACTGTTGCATCTTTATCTCTTTTCTATCGCTACTTTAATGGTCTGCTTGCATTCCTCCACCTCTACGACGGGCGCGTAGCACCCGTCTGGCAGCATACTCTCATCCCTTTTCTGTCCAACTCTCTAATGCAAGAGTTAACCGTTAATCCCAGTCTTTCATTTATGCAACAGGTCAGCTCTGGAACTGTCTCCCTCTGTCTGTATTTCCTGCTGCCTGTGATCTCCAGTCTTTCAAATGCAGTGTGTCCAGGCATCTCAAAATGATCGGATCTTGAATTTGGCTCTCTATTGTATTTTGTTTTTCTCTTGGAGGGAACTGTTACTGCGGGCTCATGGCCTTTGGTTCCTTCATTCTTGCATAAATATATATATATATATATATATATATATATATATATATATATATGTATATATATATCACTAATTATCTCAATGGGTTTTGATAATGTCTAGCCTACACCTTTATTTCCCAAACTGCTTTGCAGTGGTTTCTAACGCTCGTTCATTGTTATCTCAAGTTTCCTCTCTGATCGTTCTCTAGCTGCATTTGTAAATGCTCACTGTTCTTCTTCTGAAAGTATAAATAGCAGTGTTATTAGGATTCTATCTAATCAATTACCATCGTCTCTCTTAGTCTTCTGAGATGTATATCTAACCCTATCCACTCATGGAGATAACTTCATGCTTCAGTTTTCCTCTTGCTTCTCCCGGCATCCATCACAACAGTTTCTACAACAAAACGATTTTCTACAAAAATAGGTGTACAGACTATACTCCATATGTTCTTTAACCCCAATTAGCCTAATCTGACCTTGTACAGTTTCCTTACTTATTATGTGAAGAATGGAGTCATATTTGAAAGAGTCTGTATATAAATAACTTTAAAATTGGGTAGAATGAAATATTTTCTTTTACTCTTCTCCTCCATTCACTGCCTACCTTCAGCCTCTACGGCACAGTCGCTACGTCACAATTCTCTCTCCCTCTGTCTGTCTGTCTGTCTGTCTGTCTCTCTCTCTCTCTCTCTCTCTCTCTCTCTCTCTCTCTCTCTCTCTCTCTCTCTCTCAACGGCGCAAGTCGTGTACTGTACATTTTAAGAGGAACGCAGAAATCAATTCACACTGCGAAACTGAAAAAAAAAAAAAAAAAAAAAAAAAGAATATTCTCAGAGTGGCATTTAATTACTGTTTATTAACTGATAAAGTATGGTGATGTTTGGATTTCATGCAATTACCATCAAACGAATTATTTCACATTAGGAAGTATTTGCTACGGAACTGATTAGTAAAACATGCCTTCCCTCCAGTTCCAAAAGTCTCCTCTTAGATGAAAAAAGTCAAACACTAAGAATGATCATACTGGACATACTGGCTACGTACTGTGAGTAACCAAATGTCCCTCTGCTTGTTTATCAGTCACTCTCTTCCTGTCTGTCTACCCGTTATCTATTTCTTTGTCAGTCATCAGCCACTTCTATTTCTACACAGCAGCAACCATAACTCATACCACACTCCACCGTCGCTTCTGCAGGGTGCCCCACGAGATTTGTAGGAAACTACGGAGGGTTATTCTTTGGATAGTTTTAAGCAGAAAATACTGTATTAGGACAGAACCAGTTACTGATGATCTTGGGATAGGAAAATAGTCTCCCTCATAATTCACCCATAAGGTCATCAGTAATAGTAGCTCCGTGAACCCATGTTGATGCACCATTTGTGCTCCAAAATAACCTGAAGTCCCTCACATATCTCGCGGGACATCCTGCATACTGCATGCCATGCCGTTCAGTAAACATCTTCCCATACGTTTCTCATCTTCTTCTTCCAGCCATCCTGCTTCTTTTCCATGTCTCAGTCGCCTGTCGGCACATTTTTATTTTTTATGCAAGGAAGAAGGAACCAAAGGCCAAGAGACTGTTAACCGTTCCTTCCAAGAAAAAAAACAAAAACAATACAAGAGAAAGCCAAATACATCATTTCATTTCGAGATGCCTGTGAACACACTGCATTTGAAAGACCGATCATAGGAAGTAGGAAATACGGACAGAGGGAGACATTTCCAGAGCTGACCTGTTGCATAAAAGAAGGACTGGGAGTAACAGTTAATTCTTGCATTAGAGGGTTAGACAGAAATGGGATGAGGGTTTGTTGCAACTCGGGTGCTATGCGTCCATAATAGAGGTGGAGGGAGGCAAGCAGACAGTCCAGAGGAGCAGTGGATATTCAAGTAACGATAGAATAGATATACAGTAATTCCTCTACTATCCGATGCAATAAAGCCAAAGGCATGTCCGGAAAATGGTCCCGTCCGGAAAGTGGGCCTCTGACTGCTGGACTGGTACTTATGACCCTAACCCAGCCTAATTTTGAAAGCCACCTAAATAACTCCCTACCGGACATGCATAGCACTTATTTAAACCTATTTAAGACCCTATTCACACCAATAATGGACATAAAGCATGAAATAAATGAAAAGGAATCAGAGAATGAGGAATTAGAAGTGAGTATGGAAAATACTTAGGCCTAGCAGTGTACAGGGTACTGTACTTACAGCACATCTATGGCCACCTCCTCTAACTCTCTAAGGCACTGGTAGTTTTGAAAATGCTCTTTAAGCATGTATAATAATCCAGTGTTGTGCTACACTTAATTCTTTGCACTGTGAGTTATAATTGTTTAACACTTCACATTCTTCTTAATTGCACCACGCCAGTTTCAACCGCCACTTTGCACTCCACACTTAATCCTTTGCACTCTAAATTCTAATTTCTTAACACTGCACAACACTGTAAATTCCCATGTGATCTAGTGGCAAGATATTGCAGTTTATTCACTGTTTATTCATAAAAAACGAACATGTGTGGCATCCACTGCGATGGACGTCTTCCCTGAACGAAAGTTAGGCAGTAACTGGGGACAGGGTTGCCAGATTTGAACTCGGCCACATTACCAAACTCCTCAATTTTCATTACCAAATTTAACATTTCATTACCAAATTCATAAAGGAGGCATTTATTCTTCACTAATTTTATGTACAAATAAAAATAATCACTCTCCTTATAATCGGTGGCATGTTTATTTTTGCACTATATATGCTAGCAGAATAATCAAAGAAAGCAGACACTCCACCGTCCCCATTCTCTATATCTTCATACATGTGAAAAATCTGTTTGGTAATGGATCATGCTGATTCACTACCAAACTGTCTTTTCAGTACCAAATTGGCCCACATTTGGTAATGAAAAATCCAAATGGCAACCGTGACTGGGGAGGGGGAGGGGGGCAGAAGGAAGGGATGAAGGGGCCGTGGTGTAAACAGCTGTTTGGCGCTGCGTGACGTGCAGCAATTTCAAATTACCGGTGGGAAAAAATTCGGATTTTGGGGGACTTTTTTCTATTTTTGGCTATTTTTGGGTTCCGAAGGTCCAAGCCCACAATGTCGGGTAAGTGGGGAGTCCGGAAAGTGGACGTCCAGAAAGTACAGGGATTGTAGATGCAACTGTGCAGCGAGGAGACAGAGGTTGAAAGAAGGCAGTAAGAGGAGGAGAGTTAATGAGACGAAAAGCCTTTCACTCCACCTAGTTGAGAAGAACGGTATGTGGGGAGCCTCCTAACACATGAGAGTTGTTCTCTACACAGGGGGGAATAAAACCCATGCATAATGTCAACAACTGTGCAGGGGTAAAGAAGATACGGAGTCGGCTTAACAAACCTAATCTCTTTGAAGCAGATTTTACAAAGTATATGAAATGATCATTCCAAGATAAATCCCGAGAGAATGAAACCCGAAGTATGCTTAAGGATGATGCAGGATACAGCTGGGTATTAATAAGTATTAGAGGTTACTCCAGTGGAAGACTTTGTCGGGTTGATAGGTGTAAGAACTGATTTTTGATGCATTAAAAACAAGATTACTTTTAACCCAGTCAGAGGTAAAAGGCAAGTCAGACAGTAGGTGTACCATAGCCTCATCCCTTGTTTGTTGAAGTAACTGCTATGATGGACGTTGCGGGAACCGAATGGAAAGGTGAAGAGTGGAATCATCTGCATATGAGTGCATAGGGTTAGATGTACAGCTAAGAAGGTCATTGATGAAAAAAAGGAAGAGAGTTGGCGATAGGAAAGTGCCCTGAGGAACACCACTGCTGATAGATCTAGGAAAAGAACGGTGGCCGTCTACAACAGCAGCTCTAGAATGACCAGAAAGATAGCTATAGATGAAGGCACAGATAGAAGGATAGAAACCGTAAGAGGGCAGTTTGGAAATTAAAGATTTATGCCAGACTCGATCGAAAGCTTTTAAGATGTTAAGTGCAATGGTAAAGCTTTTGCCAAAATCCCGAAAGAAGGATGACTAGGAGTCTGAAAGGTAGGTGACAAGATCACCAGTGGAGCTTCCCTGATGGAAACCATACTGACGATCAGAAAGAAGGTCATGAGAGGAAAGATGCTTTAATATTTTTCTGTTAAGAATAGACTCAAAAACTTTTGAGACACAGGGTGTTAAAGCAATTGGACAATAGTTAGAGGGTTGGGAATGGTCACTCTTCTTTGGGAAAGGCTGAATGAGAGCAAACTTCCAGCAAGAAGGAAAAGTACAAGTTGATAGACAAAGGCGAAAGAGTTTACCTAGGCAGGGTGTATTCGCAGAAGCACAGTTCTTGAGGACAACAGGAGGAACCCCATCAGAGCCATATGCCTTGTTAGTATTGAGGCCAGTGATGGCAGAAAATACATTAGTTAAAGAAATTTTAATGTCGGCCATAAGGATGTCTGAGAGGGGAAGTGATGGAGGAACAGCACCGGAATCGTCTAAGTTGGAATTGGAGGAGAAAGTCTGATCAAAGAGATCTCCTTTGACATTAGAAGAAAAAGCTACATAGCCATCACAGTAGAAAAGAGGAGGGAAGGATGATGAGGTAAAGTTGTTTGAAAGGTTTTTGGCAAGGTGCTAGAAGGAGCCGGAAAAATTCGAATTGGAGAGTTGAGAGCATTTAGTGCAGATGAAAATATTTTTAACATGGCGAAGAACAGACTTAGCACGATTCCGGGCAGAAACATGAAAAAGATGTGATTCAAGGGTAGGTTGGCCCCGGTACCTCTTATAGGCCCTCTCTTTGTTGTGAACATCAATAACACAAGCGTGATTAAACCAAGGCTCTTTTGTAGTAGTCAAAGGATATGAGAAAGGAATGTATGCTTCCATGCCCAAGAGAATAACCTCCATAATGCACAAGGCACACTCAGATGGCTCCTGGCCATGGAATCAATTACTCTAGGGAAAATCGAAAAGTACTGCCTGAGGGCCTCCCAACGAGCAGCTACAAAGTGCCACAACCGACATTTCTTTGGAGGGTTCACAGGCTGCACTGGAGTGGCAATACAGGTTAAGGTAATAAGGTTGTGATCAGAGCAGCCCAACGGAGAGGAAGATTAATAGTGTAAGCAGAAGGATTAGTTGTAAAGATGAGATAAAGTATGCTGCCATTTCTACAAGGCGGTCAGGAGTATGGGTAGGGTGCTGTACAAGCTACGATGCATCACGAGGGATAGAAAAGATGTAGGCTTGTTCACCAGGTGGATCAGTGAAAGGAAAGGAGAGCTAATGGTGGTGGTGAACGCTGAAATCTCCTAGAATGCAGATTTCAGAGAAAGGAGAAACGGATAGGATGTGTTCCATCGTAGAACTGGGATAGTCAAAGAATTTTTCATATTCAGTAGAATTAAGGGATATGTAAACAGCACAGACATATTTAGTCAGAGAATGACAGGAAAGCCAAAGCCAGAGAGTAGAAAATTCAGAAGATTCAAGATCAGGAACACGAGAGCAAGACATGTTGTTGTGTACACATTCACAAGAGCCACCTTTGGCTTTGTAATGAGTATAGAGAAAGTAGGAGGATACAGAGAAGGGTTTGGTGTAACTGATACCTCAGACAGCTGAGCCTCAGTTAAGAAGAGGTGAGGTTTACAGGAGGAGAGGTGGTGCCCAACAGAGAGAAAGTTAGAGGAAAGACAGTGGATGTTGCAGAAATGAAGTGAGTCAGACGGTGGTTCCAGTCAACTCACTGAATCGTCACCGGGAGAGGGGAAGATGGTGGGGGCAATTATTGCCCCCCCCCCGGGGGCTCCGAGACTTAGTTCAATGACTCATTTTTGGGGGGGATTTTGAATAGGAAGTGTAGCGTGTGATGTGCATGTGCTTTGGTCCTGACAGTTAGAGAAACTTGTACCGTAGAGTATGCTGGCCTACTCTGTGTTACTGATACACTGAAAAAGTACAGCAAAGGGAACTTGTCCTGAGGGCTGATGAAGTGGGATCTCCAGCTCTCCCTGTCATCAACTTTCCATCCACCTAGGGAGTACTGCCCTGCTCGACTGGTGCTACAGTCTACTCCTCTAAATGGCCAAATAATTCTATAATACTTCTCGTTATCTTTCTTACCATAACCATCTACATTCTACATTCATCATCTGTAACATCTTTAGCCTTTACAATAAGGTCACATCATTTATAGTCTACTGTTATTGTTACCAGACGATTTTATGCAGCTTTAGAGAGCATCATCGAAGAGTCGATGGTTAATCGGTACCTAATTTTGCCAGTCTGAGTCCCTCCAGAGGCGAATAAAATAAAATAAAGTAGCATTTTGGAGAGAGAGAGAGAGAGAGAGAGAGAGAGAGAGAGAGAGAGAGAGAGAGATTGATTGATTGATTGATTGATTGTAGTAGAAACTGGCGGCGCAACTGCTAAGGTCATATGCCGCCGGACAACAAGCTAAAACACATGGCAAATAAATTGTGCATAGTTAATAACTTTTTCTAGAAATAATACACTGAAAATAATAAAGGAATAGTTAAAAGAGAAAACAATTTCTTATAAAAGTGGAAGGAGGCCCGCCTCCTGAAGAAAACCAAAAACATCAGTAAAAACGCTATGGGCTCCCCCAAGCATCGAGGAGATACAGTAGGCACCATCTACCCTTGTATGCCTATGGAGGAATCTCCGATGCAGGTCCCCCAAACTTGGACACTCGACCAGCAAGTGATGGACAGTAAGGGGAACAAAGCAATCATCACAGTACGGTTGAGTCTCGCCACTCATCAGGAACCCATGTGTAAGCCGAGAGTGCCCAATGCGAAGCCTAGCAAGAGCTACCTCCAATCGCCGAGGCATGGAAGGGAGCACCCTTGGCACAACCACTCTCTGGAAGACCTCTTTCAGCTTATTATGAGCAACACCATCCCAGCGTCTCTGCCAACACACATGCATTCTGTCCCGCAAGTAATGTGTTAGATCAGATGCAGGAAGCAGATATTCTGTTGGGGTCTGTTGAGTAGCCGCAGCCTTGGCCAATGCATCCGCAGTCTCATTGCCCACCATACCAACATGTGCGGGAACCCAGCAAAAATCCACTCTCTTCCCCCGACGACGAATGAGGAACAGCCACTCCAAAATAGCTAAAACTAAGGGATGGGAGGAGTTAAAAGAGTCCAGGTCCAAAAGCGCCCCTTGAGAGTCGCTAAAAATAGTAAAATAATTGTCAGGATGAACAAACACCAACTTCAAGGCTAAAATGATGGCTGACAACTCCGCAGTAAAAACTGAGGCAACCAAAGGAAGACTACCTCCACGGCTAAAATTGGGAAATACCACTCCAAAACCAACACCTGATGTGGATTTAGAACGTAGAGGATGGAAGTAATGCGAGTTTAAGTGGCTGGGGAATGGCTGGGAGAAGGAGGGAGGTGAGAAGACAGGAAGAAATCAGTAGGATAGAAGTTGTGGAAGCAATGAAGAAAGTTAAATCGGGGAAAGCCCCAGGAATTGATGGAGTGTGTGGTGAAATGCTGAAGCATGGGGGAGAGATAGTAGTAGAATGGATGTGGAAGATGTGCAGATTGGCCTGGGAGGAAGGTAGAGTCCAGGAGGATTGGAAGTCAGGTATAATTATTCCCTTGTACAAAGGAAAAAGGGAAAAAGAAATGTGTGGTAATCATATGGGCATTTGTCTTCTTAGTACAATAGGAAAAGTGTATGGTAGGATACTTATAGACAGAGTTAGAGAAAGAACAGAGAAATTAGTTGGAGAAGAACAGGGAGGCTTTAGGAAGGGAAGAGGTTGTGTAGATCAGATATTCATTCTTAGATCTTTAGTGGAAAAGTTTCTAGAGAAGGGAAAGAAGTTGTATGCGGCTTTCATGGATTTGGAGAAAGCATATGACAGGGTGGATAGACAAGGATTGTGGAAAGTGTTAAGAATATATGGAATAGATGGGAAGTTGTTGAATGCTGTGAAGAGTATGTACGATGGTGCGAAGGCTGCAGTGCGTGTGGATGGTGAACTAAGTGAATTTTTCTCTTTGAAAGTTGGTTTGAAACAGGGATGTGTCATGTCTCCATGGTTGTTCAATCTGTACATGGATGGGGTAATAAAAGAGGTACTAGGTAGGGTAGTGGACGTTGGAGTGGCCCTGGTGAGAGAGGATAGTGTTTGGAAACTCCCTGTACTGTTGTTTGCAGATGATACTGTGTTGTTGAGTGAAGACGAAGGGGAGCTGCAAGGCTTGGTGGATGAGTTTGAGAGAGTGTGTAAGAAACGGAACCTAAAGGTGAATGTAGGGAAGAGTAAAGTGATGGTCTTTGAGAGAGGTGAAGTTAGTGAATGTACAGCGAGGTTGGATGGTGAGGAATTGGAAAATGTGAGTACGTTTAAGTATTTGGGTAGTGTGATGAGTAAGGATGGAGGTTTGGAGGATGAAGTGCTTGAAAGGGTACAGCAGGGAAGAAAGGTTGCTGGTTCTTTGAAAGCAGTGATAAGAAACAGGGAAGTGAGCATGGAAGTGAAAAAGTTACTACATGACAGTATTGTGATACCAACTCTAACGTACGGAAGTGAAGCTTGGACATTGTTGGAAGGACACAAGTCAAGAGTGAGAGCAGTGGAAATGAGTTATTTAAGAGGAGCCTGTGGAGTCACATGGAGAGACAGGCTGACGAATGAGGATGTAAAGGAGCGTTGCGGTGTGGATGTGGATGTGATAGGAAGTGTTATGAGGAACACACTGAGGTGGTTTGGCCATGTGGAGAGGATGGAGGGTGAAAGACTAACGAAGAGAGTGTATGTGAGTGAGGTGGAGGGGGGAAGAGGGAGGGGGAGGCTGAGGATGAGATGGAGGGATGGGGTGGAGAGGTATATGAGAGAGGGGGGTGTGAGTTGGGAGCAGGGCAGTGAAATGGCGGGGGACAGGGTGACTTGGAGGCGATTTGTTTGTGGCCACCCCAAACGGGATTGAGGCGTCTGACAATAGATAGATAGATAGTATATACAGGCACAGAACCACCAAGACTAGAAGAATGTTCTAAAAATAACCTTAAAAGACACTGAGGAGCGACAAAATCCTTTGAACCTGCAGTAGGCCTGCAGAAAGTTACCTTGGGCAATATCCAAGGCGCAACCCTTGGGATCCGAACAGGACTGACAAGTACTGCCAACAAACCAAACCCCTCCATTATATCCTGAACCCTATAGCCAAATGGACGAGGCATGCGAGGGTGTCTACTATAACACAAAAGACAAGACTGTTTCGTCACACCCTCACAGACAAGTGAGTCTGGAAGGCGACGAATCCGGAGCCAGCACCATACTGCAACAGACTGATGCAGTAGATCTAAGGGAGGCACACCAGCTTCCACCAATAAGCTGGGAATTGGAGAGGACCGAAAAGCCCCAGTTGCAAGGCGAAGACCAGTATGACAGACAGCATCTAGAGTTTTTAGTCTTGATTCTGTGGCAGAGGAATATACCTCACAGCCATATGACAGCTTAGAGGTTACAAATACCTGAAACAAATGCAAGAGTGTCCTTCGATCAGCACCCCAAGAGGTATGGGACAGAACCCTCAATAGATTGAGAGCCTTCATACATGATGTTTTAAGATTTGCCAAGTGTGAGACCCATGTCAAACGACAATCAAAAGTCAGGCCCAAGAATTTCGTCTCTGTCACACAACGAAGTCTCTTGCCACAAAGCTGGAGATCAGGGTCTGGGTGTACCCCTCTCATCCTACAGAAGTGCATAGCCACAGTCTTTGAAGGGGAAAACCGAAAACCCTTGGAAGTGGCCCAGGCAGAAATCTTGTCCAAGGCAAGTTGCATCCGCCGCTCAATAGCAGACATGCGGGAGCCAGAAAACCATATAGCTAAGTCATCCACATAAAGGGATGAAGATACCCCAGCAGGCACATTGTCAATGATACCATTAATGGCCACTGCAAACAGGGAAACACTTAAGACACTCCCCTGCAGGACACCTTCCTCCTGGCACAGTGGCGCAGAGAGGGTAGAACCCACACGGACCCGAAATAAACGATCAGTCAAGAAGTCTCCAAGCAACACAGGCAGGCGACCACGTAAACCAAAGGCATGAAGTTGTTGGAGGATGCCATGGGGCCAGGCAGTGTCATAAGCCTTCTCAAGGTAAAAAAACACAGCCACAAGATGTTGCTTGGAGGCAAAAGCTTCACAGATTGATGCCTCAAGCCTGATAAGGTTGTCTGAAGTGCACCATAATTTATGGAAATCACTCTGCGATGGAGAGAGAAAGCAACCCTTTTCCAGAAACCACATAAGCCTGACATTGACCATCTTTTCGAACAGCTTGCACACACATGATGTTAAAGTGATAGGGCGATAGTTGGAGACTTGGGAATGGTCTTTACCAGGGTTGGGAAAGGGGAGGACAATACCCAACTTCCAACTCCTCGGAATAGAGCCCTCACTCCAAACCCTGTTAAAAAGGTCCAATAAAAACTGAAGTGAATCAGTCAGAAGATGATGCAGCATAGCGTATGGAATATCGTCAGGCCCAGGAGCAGTGTCACGACACTCTGAAAGGGCAGCATGTAGCTCACGGAGGCTGAAATCTAAATTATACAGCTCTCCGCCACAAGAGCGAAAGTCAAGACCCAGCCTCTCCTGATTCCTACGAAAGGTGGCAAATGGCTGAGAAGGATCCTTTGTGGAGACAGCGTAAAACTGATCTGCAAAAGCAGAGACTACTGCATCTGGTGCAGACACAAGTTCTCCGTGAAGGCGCAACACCGGAGGGGAGGGGGGCGAGAACCTACCAGAAATCTTGTGCACCTTTTTCCACACCACAGACATTGAAGTTGAAGATGTAATTGTAGAAACATACGACCTCCACGAGTTACGGCGAGCATTCTTCATGACCCATCTATAGTGAGCACGTGCTTTGCGAAACTGTATTTTTAGAAAATCAACATTACGATTGGCAAAATACCGAAGAGCAGCTGCTTTGTAAGTTCCCTTTGCTATAGAGCAGTCATCATTCCACCATGGCACAGGTCTCCGGGAATAAACACCAGAAGTCCGTGGGATAGAATGAACCCCTGCTGAGAAAATGGTCTTAGTAAAATAACATTCGGCATCATCGATAGTTGAAAAATCAGTAACCCTGTTGGCAAATACACATAGTTCCTCAAAGAGAGACCAATTAGCCCTGTCCAGACCAGCGTGGCAGACGGGCTACAGGAACAGAGCGAGTAGGCTGGACCACTACAGGATAATGGTCACTACCATGTAGATCATCCAAAACCTCCCAAGAAAAATCAAGGGCACAGTTAGAGGAGGAGATGGTAGGGTCAATGACAGAATACGTGCCAGTCTGAACATGAAAATGGGTCGGCCTTCCATCATTTAGGACAACCAAATCTAAATCCCCAACCAAAGAGGCAAGATCACCCCGGGGATTTGAAAGTGAGTCACCCCACAAAGGATGGCGGCCATTAAGGTCACCAAGGAGTAGGAAAGGGGGTGGAAGTTGGCTGATAAGGGTTTCTAGATCAGCACGTATAACAGTAACGAAAGGTGGAAGGTACAGACAACAGATGGTATAGCACCTCCCAACGTGCATCTGTACTGCTAGGACTTGAAAGGGGGACTGAATCTCAAAGGAAATAAAGGGGACATCAGAACGGCACAAAATTGCACATCCACCGCTGTGACCACCAGGAGGAGATGCATGGAAGGCCTTATACCCCCTAATGGAAGGGGACTGTCTGTCCCCCACCATTGTCTCCTGAAGACACACACATAGTGGGTTCAGAGCAGAGAGTAATAACTGCAATTCCTCCCAATTTGCCATGGCACCTCTACAGTTCCACTGAAGACAGATTGGTACCGATTGAGCCACAGTGATTAGTATTAAATATTATGAACTTAGAAAGCTATGTAGCAACCTCGTTGGGAAGGGAGTGAAAGCCCTTCTTCCTAGGCGTGGAGCTCTGCCTCACCAACCAAGAAGGCAATGAAGATTTAGAGTTTTCATGGGTGGAAGTACCCTTACCCCGAGACATGTCCCGCCCATCGCCAGAATGATTCCGAAGCACAGAGACCTTCTTGGAAGACCCACGTGCCCCGTCCGCACACCCATGTGAGGGTTCAGCTGGCACCTCGGGGCCAACCAAACCCCCCCCAACCAAATCATCCAAAGGTTGGCCGCTGGGTGACGGATCAGAGGTAGCAAGCGACTGAGCTCTATGAGTATCTAAAGACCTAGGCCCCACCACACCTGAGGAAGAGGCAGGGACGGGAATCCTAGAAGGGCCATCATGAACACCCACAGACTTAGACGCCACCACTGGCTGGGTTGTCGAGCGAAGAGCCCCCTCAGAATCCTCATTTGGTACAGAAGTTTGAACCTTAGAAGGAGGGGAGTCACCCAAAAACTCCTCACTCCTCACTCGTTTGAGGTTGGCAGATGCAACCTCCATCTCTGCATTAGAAACTATAGTTCCACACTGTAAAGAAGAGTGAGCAACAGTAGCAGAGCAGGCAGATGGTACAGGAGCAGCAGTCAGTACGGAAGTAGCAGCTGATACAGTTGTATGAGAGACGCTGTTTTTTTTGGATATGTCAGGACAAGGATGCACAGGAAGGACATCGGGAGTTTTGGATGTGTCAAAGCAAAGTGTAGCATCGACACAGGTGTTTGTCACAGGAGGAACCAGAGGAACTGGGATGGGGGAGGCACTCCCAGACGCTGGAAGAACCACTGCAGAGGGGACACCCCCAGAGACAGGAGGCACCTCCCTGGAGGAAGCACAGCTGCTTCCAGGCTGCACTCCCTCAGTGGAACCCCCCGGGTGAGAAGGCCGGGAAGTAGAACCCTGAGAATTTGATGGGGCATTGTGTGATGGCAGGGGCACCCGCCAGTTAGCTTTATGGCGAGAAAACACAGCAGCAAAGGTAACCCCAGGGCGAATGAACCACTCCCTTACCCTGGCCTTTGCCTCAGAAAAGGAAATTTTCTCCTTCGTTCGGACAGAAATGATCTCGTATTCATATTTGTATACTTCGCAATCCCTTGAGGAGGCTGCATGTGCTCCTCCACTGTTCAAACATTTAGAGGGTTGAGAACAATCATCTATACCATGAGAAATTCCACCACAATTTCCACAGACCTCAGGAAGGCCAGACGCTTCCCGCCTGCAAGAACGGCGGACATGACCAAATCTTTGACAATAATAGCATCTTCTAGGTCGGGGAACATAAGGTTTAACCTTTAGCTTCCGCCACGCAGCAGTGATAACCTCCGGCAAGGTAAGACGGTCAAATGTCAAGATAAGAGTGGGCGTGGGGGTTAAATCCCCATCAACCTTCTTCATAATTCTCTGTACTCCTACAACACCCTGAGGAGCCAGCCCCTCTAAGAGGGAAGAATCAGAATATGAGATCAAGTCACGAGAATACACAACCCCTCGGGACTGATTTAGGACCAAGTGATGAGAGGCAGATACAGGATAATTAGAGACCATAGTTAGGGACTGGATGCGTGAACTCTCCTCTTCATTCTTGGCTTCTAGCAATAGAGAACCATCACCCTGCAAAGAGACCTTGGGGGTAAATCCACATGCTGTAACTAAACCACTGTGAATCTTAAAACAGTTCAGGTTCCGGAAGAAACTACCATCATCCGTTTTGAGGACTATATATTTTGTGTAGGAGTGTTTCACAAAGACACCAGGTAATAACTCGATGCAGGGAACATCTAAAGTCGCGGTTTCAGCAGATGACCCGGAGGGTACAGGGTCGTCGGCCAGAGAGTGATCACTTGATGCCGACTCGTGTGGCTGGTCACCGACCACACGAGTGGTTAAGGAAGTGTTCAATGTATCCATACACACTCTAGTAAATATGAATTGGCACCAGGAGCCAAGAGAAACCGCCTACCAGGGAGTGAGGGGACCGAGCATGGTCTGATGGGAGGGGGGTACCTCGTCCTCAGAGGGTGTCCCCAAAAGGACAACCTGTGATGCGAAAGTTTGCTCCCACCAGTGCAAAGACCCCCTTCCCCAACACCCCCCAGCCCAGACACCCAACCAACCAACTCAGGACAGCACTGAGGCGATCCCTCTGGAAGGCAGCACCGATGACCCTTACAGGTAACCTACGTTTCGGGCAGAGCTTAGTCAGACCCCTCACCCACAACCCTACCCACGTGGGAGACCCTGCCGGATGTCGTTACATCCACGGGCAGGCTTGTGGGATCACAGGGGCACGCAAGCCCCCCCACCACGACAAGGTGGCTGCCCACGGGGAGAGAGAGAGAGAGAGAGAGAGAGAGAGAGAGAGAGCAGGGGTAGGGGGTTCGTCGCACAGACAGGCCTATTCTTAAATAACAATGATACTGTTCGAGTATACTGGACCACTCATCTAATTCCATCCAAATTGAGTTGGTGATGAAAATTTAGAAGATTATTTCCTTCATTTCGGCTGCTATGCATGGTACAGGTTTAAGAAGGATCTGAACCTAACCTCTTCTGCCTTTGAACAATTTGATGTATTAATTTTGTTACCTACGAACGATTAGTTCAGCAAAGGATAGAGATCTCGAACTGAAGAGGCTGGATATTGCCTTAAGTTGTAGCGTTTTCTCCTAATCTGAATATAAAGCAACGTTAATAAAATGCGCCTCGCGTCAACAAACTGAGTTGGTCAAATAAATCACTAAGACTTGTTTTGTGGCCACAGACAAACATTGTCTTTAGTTAGGACGAACCCATTGTATTAAAGTTCTTAATGTCTTCTAACCAGTGCACTGTGGCAGGTCACTGATATGCTGAGTACAACTGTCTGGGGATGGTAGAAATGAAAGCGATTCCATTATACTGAAGACTGAATGATAGGAAAAAGGATGTATGATCCATAACATTGGGCATTCTAATTGGACTGTCGCCTGGTTTTGCATCTACTCCCTTATTGAATTAATGTGTCTACTTGATTGATGTTAATAATAAATAACACGATGATGATGATGGTGAAGATGATTGTGCAAGATAAACCAAAAACATATTAGTGTCTCCTTTTCTGAGAAAGACTAGCAGTATTGTAAAGTCTTTCATATAACCAACTCGACAGATTATGCAGTGTCTAAAATATGATTTTTTTTCCGTTGCGCAGACAAGTACCTCCCTGAGAATAATATAGTATTCCAGAAGAAAGTATTTTTAGGCCTAAAGATGTCTTATTATTAGACCCGTGACTCGCAAACTGAGAGTGAATGTTATGTTTTGAGTGGTGTGTGTGTGTGTGTGTGTGTGTGTGTGTGTGTGTGTGTGTGTGTGTGTGAAAATATCTCAGTTTTGTTGTATTTGTCATATTTGGTAAAAAGGTGAGGGTCAGCGAAGGAGGATAGTGTTTCTTAGAATATTAGGTCAAAGGTCAAGGTAACAGGGTTAGGTCGAACATTGATCTACCAAAATCAACCTGGAATTTTTAGCCAGTTTTGGGGGAGAATACTGTGGTAAGTGAAAAACCAAATTACTAGAATCTGAGAACATACGGTGAATGGTCACGGTCACAGGGCAAGGTCAAAGAACGATCCGTACGTGTGTATGTTAACATAATAAATCAAACGATGTTAATCAGATTTTAGCCAAACTTAAAGAAGGAATTATGGGTCAGCCAGGAGGGAAGGAATTTAGTTTAAAGAACAATAGGTCAAATTGCAAATTAACAAAGAAAGGTCAAAGTTCGACCCGTGTCTGGGTGTGAATCATATAGTAAAAACAGTTTTTATGTGATTTAGGTCAACTTTCGTGGTTACGTTGAGGGTCACCCAAAAGTTTGATATTTGATTTTTTGAACAATACGTCAAAGGTCACGGCCACATGGCATGATCAACTTAAATCATTATTATCGGTATTTATGTACTCAATTCGTCCGAGTCTTCATATTAAAACATGGATAAAAGATATTTTATTTTGATTTAAGAAAAAACAACAATGGCAAAGGTCACAAAGAATAGATCAAGGTCACTGGACAAAGCATATTCAAGCAGCTTTGATTTGATATGAACTGAAATTGGTGGCAGGGTTAAGGGTTTGGCAAGAATGAAAGAGTTTGAGTCTAAAAGTAATCTGTCAGAACTCAGGGACAGGGACAATGTACACGCCCTTGATCAGTGGTACGTGCATTACAATTTCAGAGAGCTAAAGGTGGTTTTTGAAGGGGTCGATTCTACCCAAGTTCTCGAGATGCTAAATGCACAGTGTAAAACTAAGTGGAGGTGTTATATATATTCAAGGTGTCTATGATTCTGCACAAACACACCATAATACTGATTAAGATGGTTCAATATCAGTAAAATTTTAAATATTTAATTATTGTTCAGTGAAATCTAATATTGTTCATAAACAAAACTATTATTTTACCTGCATAAGATTACTGGTAATTATATTTGATCATTCTTTTATCTCATTGTTTGTACTGGATATGTAATGCGACCAGTTCAGTCTACTAATGTAGCTGTATACATTAATTGTAATTTGTAACAGGTGTGCCGTTCGATGAATGTATTCCACTGAACTGTGGTTCTTACAATAATTATTAATCTTGAACATTGACAAAAATGACAGAGTATCATTCTCTCATACAGCAGTTCTTGTAAGTTTGATGTTTCCCATACGATGCTCTCTTGATACTCTGCCATTTGTGATTCAGAAGAGGGTGGACATAGTTATATGCAAGGTCATGGGTTCGATTCGCAGGCCAGCCATGAGGCCGTTGGGATATACTTTCTTTACCTCAGCATACTCTCACGTACAAATGAAATGGGGAGCTAGATTGTAAATATGAAGATTGCGTGTCGTAGTTATGGGAAAGTACGAAAATCAGCACAAACTCATTGCCAGCCTTAATGTCCCTCTAAACCATTGGTCCCCAGCCTGTAGTCTGCGGCCGCCATGGCGCCGTCGGAGCCTTATTACGGAGCCCGCGGGATCCCTTGGAAATTTGTGACATATTTGTCGTTGTTTATATATATATATATATATATATATATATATATACACACACACACACACACACGCACAGAGATTGATAGATAGATAGGTAGATAGATAGACAGATATATTAGAGTGGTCCCAAAAAAAAATTTCCTCCAAATATTTCTCCACAAGGTTGTTTTCACGTCTTACAGTCTGTATAGCCTTTCTGCAATTTTTTTTGTTATTCAGCTACTTTGGTTCAGAAAACAGTGACTGATTTTCATAATGCACATAACATTTATTACAACTTTCAAATCAAAATACATATCTAAATGTGACCATGAAGTTCTTTCATCAACTGGGTTATTTTCCAATCATCAGTGTTTTCTTGGAAGCTGTGGGTATCTGCTTTAGGTGGTTAGCCACGAGTTGCAGGAGATATTGTTTCTGGTCCCCATTTTGGGTCAAGGTGGTACTGTAATCCTCGATCAGAGCGATACCACGCTCCGCTATGTCATTGACAACCATCATCTTTTGTGCATATCTTTCAAGATCTCTGTAGTGACTACTCCGTTCCATTCCTTTGGGTCTTTCTGAAGAAACTGATGTGCCTCTTCTTGCCCACCAACCTTCAAGGCATGAAAAAAGATGAATGTCCTGTTTGTGACATATGATGCCATGTAACAGGTTGAATACCTGTAGCTGTTTTTTTCGATTCTTCTCGGACATGCATCACTTTGTGGGTGCTGGAGGTTTTGAAACATCCTTTTCTTAATATCGCAATCAATCCTGTCATCAAAAAAGGCTAACCCAGTGAGGTGCTCTGACAGGTACCTCAGGTGTTGGCTTAGAGCAGTCATAGCCTGCTGACCAACTTCTTGTATGGGGTGATTGTCCAGTAGGTTCAGCAACTCGATGTTGTTGACAGGAGCATGTGAACCCTTTGGTGCTTCATGCCAGTACTTGATGTAAATAAAGCAGACAAACAGCCATGTGGGTTACTTTGCATTCCTCACTTGATGTTAGCTTGAATTGTTGCCAAAACAGGTATACCGTACTTTCAGTCAGTAAATTCCCTTCGACATCCACCTGGCATGATCCATGGGCCCTGGAGCTGCGTTCCTGTCTGAAACATTTGTTCGATCCAAAGCTCCTATAACTTCTGACGATTTGAAAATGTTAATGGTGTCATCCTTTTTAACCCGTGGATTGCGAGCCACAGCTCAGGCTGGGTAGCACCACATTGCGAGGCAGCGCTCAGGCTGTGCTGGCCGTGCATCACCTTAAACAACTCGACCCCTAAGTAAACTTACACATGGCTCTACGCAAAGATGGAGAGAGATATTTTTTTCTTTTCACCAGACGATGCCCTGGATGTTTATAATAAACAAAAACTAAAAAATACATTTCATTCGTTTTTTACACACCACAGGGTGGGATAAAAAAAGATAATTGCACAATCCACGGGTTAAAACGTTTCGAGTGAGGGGCATCAGTTAGAGAATGAGTGCTGCCAATAGGTTCTGAAGAGGATGATGAGGACATAGCAAAAATTGTTCAGATGTTTGCTTCTTCCAGCTGACGCTGTTTCAATTGATATATTGGTTCATTTTTTCACGATCACTTTTCCTGGTCCTATGATTCTTTACTGCGAGGCTGTGATCGAAAAACTTTGAAAGTTTCTGGACACAAGCATCGATCACCTGAGTCGGGATTCGAGCCTGGTTCCAGATCTCCTTAATCGACTGACAAGTCAAATTTGTTGGTATTCTTTGTGCTTGATCAACATGGTCTACTGCACTAGGAGGAGTGCGTCCAACTATGTAGGTAATCTATATCTTGGTAGATTTCCAGCTGGCTTCCCTAAAAGCCACACACCAGGATTTGTTCTAGTTCCAGCCATATGACCAGAAAAATAGACACAATATTGAGCATTGCTTCTGGTCAGAAATCACATCAGAGTCTGCAAAGTCACGAAATACGGTCAAATTTAAGGTTTTACTTTCAACCAAAAAAATATTTTTCAGATGGTGATCATATTCGTGATGAAGTCATTAAGATAAAAACAGAAGAGACTTCTACATCACCAAAGATGCTAGTACAATGCAAGTACCATGTACTGTATACACAAGGCTCTATTAGCTCATGATTATCACAATATGCATGTCTGGGCGATCTCTAAATAGCATTAAATCATGCTGAAATTTCGCCCATAGTTTTGCCAGTCCATGTGGACACAAAACATGCTTGTGGAGAATGTCCATGACCACTCTGATTTTTTGACCTACTAAGTTGGACCCCCCCTAATATATATATATATATATATATATATATATATATATATATATATATATATAGAGAGAGAGAGAGAGAGAGAGAGAGAGAGAGAGAGAGAATATATATATATATATATATATATATATATATATATATATATATATGTGTGTGTGTGTGTGTGTGTATGTATGTATGTATATACAGTAAACCCATTACGACCCAGACGTCCAAGTCCCAGAAACCCCAAGTCCCGGACATTTTGGGCTCCAATCCTTAGACACCGATAATGACCAAAAATACAAAAATTGAAAAAAAAAAAAAAAAAAAGATATATGTTAATTCCTACTTTAAATTTGTTGTGCAGGGTTTTCATGCGTAGTAGAGCGCCCCTCTTGCATCCTTCCCTCTCCAGTTCCCCCTTAACTACCTTCGTGACTAGACGCTCATTGCCATGGCTGCCCCACGTACTCGTTGTTGTAAATTAACTGAATAATTTGCAATACCTGCCACTAGACCACATGGGAATTTACAGTGCTGTGCTATAATAAGAAATTATAATTCAGAGCACAATGGATTAAGTGCAGAGTGCAAATTGGCGTGCTGCAACTCGCGTGGCGCAAGTAAGAACAGGATGTGCAGTGTTAAACAGTTATAATTCACAGTGCAAAGATTAAGTACAACACAACACTGGATTACTGTTCATGCTTCAAGAGCATTTTCATCACTGTCAGAACCTTAGAGGAGGCGGGTTACTCTTCGTGACGGCCATGAACGTGTTGTAAGTACCCTGTACACTGCTAATTATTTTTCATACCCAATTCTAATTCCTCATTCTCTGGTTCCTTTTCATTCATTTCATGCCTTCTGTCCCTTATTTGTGTGAATAGGGTCTTAAATAGGTGCTGTGCATGTCCAGTAGAGAGTTATTTAGGTGGTTTTCGAAGATAGGTTAGGTTAGGGTCCATAAGCACATGTCCAGGGAGCATTTTCCCAAGTCCCGAACAAACCCAAGTCCCGGACATGCCGTTTGGCTCTATTACATCAGATCTTGGAGGGATTGGTGTATACATATATATATATATATATATATATATATATATATATATATATATATATATATATATATATTTACAGTATATATATATATATATATATAGATAGATAGATAGATAGATATAGATAGATAGATAGACAGATATATATATCTATATCTATCTATCTATCTATCTATCTATCTAGAGAAAGAGAGAGAGAGATACATACATATACATATACATATCTATGTATGTATGTATATATATATAGATAGATATAGATATAGACATGTGGAGAGAATGGAGAATGAAAGACTGACTAAGAGGGTGTATGTAGGTGAGGTGGAGGGAGGGAGAGGGAGAGGTAGACCGAGGATGAGGTGGAGGGATGGAGTTGAGAGGTATATGAGGGAGGGGGGGTAAGTTGGGGGGAGGGGAGTCAAATGGTGGGTGACAGAGTGACTTGGAGGCATTTTGTCTGCGGCCACCCTTTGCGGGATTAGGGCGTCGCGATCTATATATATATATATATATATATATATATATATATATATATATATATATATATATGTAGAGAGAGAGAGAGAGATACATATACATATACATATCTATGTATATATATATATATATATATATATATATATATATATATTTATATATATATATATATATATATATATATATATATATATATATATATATATTGTTACATAGCCTATGATTTCATCATCCTTTGTGTAATTTTAACGCACAGTATGCTGCATGTTTGATCACGAGCGTGTTCTGCCTCAGTTCCCCCCTTCTACCGTTATAGTAGAGTAAGTCGTCATTTCTGTTGTTTCAGTGCGGGATTTTCAGCTCTCTGTCCCCATGGCTTCATTTGCGCGTCCCTCTTACAAGTTGTATCAGGCTCTGCTGGCCCCTATATAATGAGCTCAGTCTCTGCATCATTGCCACTTAGATCTGCTCCTCATTTTGTTCACATCTCTGTCCTCCCCTGTACAGATATTATTATTGTGAGTGCTCAAGAAGTCTCCAACCATCTAGCAGCTGTGTGTAATTTGAGTATAACTGTTGTTGCATTTTTTCTTGTACTGTATAGCATAAGTTTAATTTGTAGGCCTAGTGAAGTTTTTGTAATTCATGTGGGGTTCTTTATGTCAGTCATTTTTGATAATAGTTTGTATCTGTAATCATTTATCTGGCATTCACTGAGTATTATCTGGTATCTCATTTTATCAGGGCTGACTTAGATAATTTTACTCTTGCTAATTTTGTGTTAATAGAGGCTATTGCAGTTAACCATATATTTAACCTGTTTATTTGCCATTACATTATCCTTATGAGTTCTGAATGTTTTGTTGTTAGTTTAAGCATTAAACTTTGACTTGTAATTTTACCTAACTCTTTGTTTTGAACCTGGAACTTTACGGGACAGTAGTGATTTTTAGTATTCTCACTTAAAGTGTACATTATCTTTCTCTGTTCCGTAACATAAATTTGGCGACCTCGCCAGGATATTCAGGATATTATCATAAGGATATTGTTTGATATTTTGTGACTGTGATATATTCATGATGGCTACTATTTCTACACTTGATGAAGCCAAAGATTTTTTGTCAAATGTGCAAACAGTGTGTGATATAGAAAACAGAACAAAGAATGAACTTAAGCTTGTTGCTCAACAATTGGGAATTGCAGTTCACTCTCATCATTCTAAAGATCAAATTGTTGGCATGATTAATAAAAGCTTGTTTAATGTAACTCCTCCAAATGAGCAAACGCAGATTGAATTAGCTAAGTTACAGCTAGCCCTGCAGGAGGCTCGTGTGAAGGAAGCTGAATTTCAAGCACGTGCTAAGGAGGCTGAGTCTCAGGCTAAGGAGGCGGAATCTCAGGTTCGGATTCAGGAGGCACAGATACAGGCTCAGGCACAAGTTGAACTTGCCAGGATTCAGGCAGACCATGAGTATCGCATGAAACAAGGTGGAACTGGATCATCTAGCTCTGATGATTTTGATGTGGCTAAAAATGTTAAACTTGTCCCTCCTTTTAATGAATCTGATTTAACAAAGTATTTTCAGTTGTTTGAGAGGGTAGCTACAGGTTTTAGTTGGCCCAAGGAGTATTGGCCAGTCCTCCTTCAAACTGTTCTCACCGGTAAAGCTCAAGTAACTTATGCATCTTTGCCTCAGGATCAATCTGATAATTATGATGTAGTTAAGAGCTTGATTCTTAAGGCCTATGAGCTTGTTCCTGAAGCCTATAGAGTAAAATTTAGGACAACTTACAAGCAAGATAAGCAATCCCATGTTGAGTATGCAAAAATCAAAGAAGATCTGTTAGAGCAGTGGTTAAATTCTAAGAATGTGGATTCTGATTTTGGTAAATTTAAGCAGATGATTTTGCTGGAGGATTTCAAGAGGTGTATTTATAAAGATGTAAACCTATATCTCGATGAGAAAAGAATAGATAATTTGTCTGATGCTGCAGTTTTAGCTGATGAATATGTTCTCACTCACAAGAGATATTCTGGAGGAAAAAGGAAAGCTGAGAGTAAGTACGTTGCCTCTACTCAGAGTACAGGTAACAGGAAAGAGAATAAGGATGATGTTTCTCAGGAAGTAAATACCAGCTTCACCTCTAGATTTCAGAAAAGTAAATGTACTTATTGTAGTAAGCTTGGTCATACTACGGAGAGATGTTTCAGGAGACAGCGTGATGTGAACAAAAAGGAGTCTTTAAATATTCAGTCAATTGGTCTAGTGTCCACTCTTGAGAGTTCCCAGAATTCTTTAACTGAGTTAACTGAACCTGCTTTGAGGGGTAACTTAAATTCTCATGATGGAGCTCCTCTTTTGAGCAGTAACGTGGGTGACACTCTCAAGAGTTCATGTGCTAATTTCCTGTCTGATGGTTTTGTCAGTCCTCTGGACAGTAATGACAGGAAATCAGTTCAAATATATCGTGATACAGGTGCTTGCCAATCCCTTATGCTGACCAGTGTTCTAGGCTCTAATGTTAATTCCTCTGATGAGACTGTAATCTTACAAGGTGTAGGGAATAATTACTTCTCTGTCCCTCTGTGCAGAGTGAATTTAGAGTCTGGTTTTGTTAATGGTTCTGTTATGGTTGGGTTGGTTGAGACACTCCCAATGTCAGGTGTAACTTTCTTACTTGGAAATGATATTGGTGGAAGTCAAGTGTGTCCAGCTCCTCAGTTGTCTAGTGAGCCAGTGGCTGCGTCCCAGGATTGTGATGTCCCTGATGTGTTCCCTGCATGTGCTGTCACTAGGGCTAAGTCTAAAGTTACTGGTGATTTAGAGGATAATGATGATGATGATGTTATCCTAGCTGACACTTTTCTTGCTAATTTGGACCACTCACCAGATGAGGCAGTACCCCGTAGTGTTGATAACTTGTCTCGTCAAGAGTTGGTTGAGTTGCAGGTTGCTGACCCTGAGTTGAAAGGTCTAGCTAACTCTGCTTGCAGTGAGGAAGAGTCAGCCGGTGCTTCTACTTGTTATTATGTAAAGTCAGGAGTACTTATGAGGAAGTGGAGACCCCCAACAGCATCAGCCGACTGTGAATGGGAGGTTGTACATCAAGTTGTCATCCCTCGTGTTTGTAGGCAGGATATCATTAGAGTGGCTCATGATTCCAGTTTGGCAGGACACCTTGGAGTGAGGAAGACTGTGGCACGCATTTTGAAACACTTCTACTGGCCAGGTATCTTCAGGGATGTTTCCTGGTATTGTAAGTCTTGTCACACCTGTCAAGTTGTGGGGAAGTGTAATCAGACCGAAAAAGGTTGCACCTCTAGTTCCCATTCCTCCTTTTGAGGCGCCTTTCACCCGTGTGTTGGTGGATATTGTGGGCCCTCTTCCTAAGACTTCTTCAGGATTTTCTTATGTGTTGACCATGATTGATATGGCTACTCGTTATCCTGAAGCCATTCCACTTAGAAACATCTCAGCAAAGAACGTGGTTAAGGAAATGCTGGGGTTCTTCACAAAGTTTGGTCTGCCTAAGGAGGTACAGTCAGACTGGGGAAGTAATTTCATGTCAAACGTTTTCAAGCAGTCTCTGAAAGAGTTGGGCATCACCCAGATCACGTCTTCAGCTTACCATCCCCAGACCCAAGGAGCGTTGGAGAGATATCATCAAACACTCAAATCGATGCTCAAGAAATACTGTTTGGAACATCAGAAAGACTGGGATAAAGGTCTTCCATTCGTTGTGTTTGCCGCAAGAGAATCTCCAAATGAATCACTGGGCTTCTCACCTTTTGAACTACTGTTTGGCCATGAAGTAAGAGGACCCCTTAAGTTACTCAAGGAATGCTGGCTGTCGGAGGAAGATGACGTCAACCTGTTGGAGTATGTGATGAATTTCAAAGAACGGCTGTCCACTGCTTTACAGCTAGCGAGAGAGAATTTAGGAGCTGCTCAGGAAAAGATGAAGACTTGGTATGATAAGAAGTCCAGGTTACGCCACTTTCAGCCAGGAGATCAGGTTTTGATTCTGCTACCAGTTCATGGGCAACCTCTTCAAGCCAAGTTTAGTGGTCCTTATTTCGTGGAGAAGAAACTCAGTGATGTCAGCTATGTCATCGCCACACCAGATCGTAGAAAGAGCAAGCAACTATGTCACATCAACATGCTAAAGTTATATCACAAGCGGGATGAAAATAATCCAGTCTGCACTGTAGCTGTTCCACCCGAGTCTGCAAGTGAAGCTCTCCCATGCAGTATGAGCCTGAGTGATAGTTTGGGGAAGAATCCTGATATCATGAATGATCTCCAGACTAAGCTTTCTCATCTACCACCCAAGGAAAGGCAGGAGTTTTCGGCATTACTGCAGGAGTACCCGCAAGTGTTCCGTGCCACTCCAGGAAGAACCACTGTGTTGATGCATGATGTCGATGTTGGAGACGCAAAGCCAATTAAATTGCCTCCTTACCGTGTGAACCCAGCGAAAGTTCCTCTCATCCAGAAGGAGCTTGGCTACCTGTTGGACCACAAGATGATTGAGCCCTGTCAGAGAGAGTGGAGTTCTCCTGTCACTCTGGTCCCTAAGCCAGGTGGGTCACAGAGGCTTTGCGTCGACTACAGACGTGTTAATCAGATAACTAAAACAGACACTTACCCTCTCCCTCGTGTGGAAGATTGCATAGACAAGATCGGAAAGGCTAGGTACATAAGTAAGTTTGATTTGTTAAAGGGATACTGGCAAGTACCTATGACTGAACGTGCTAGGGAGATCTCATGTTTTGTAACACTAGGAAAGGCTTTTGCATGTTCTGTAATGCCGTATGGTATGAAGAATGCACCAGCCACATTTCAGAAGCTCATGAATGTTGTAACAGAGGGTTTGGCAGGGTGTGTTGTTTATATTGATGATGTATTAATCTTCAGTGACAACTGGAAAGATCACCTATGCCATGTCAGTAAATTTCTTGACCGTTTAGTTCATGCTAATCTTGTAGCTAATTTATCAAAGTGTGAGTTTGGTCAAGCTAAAGTTCAGTACCTTGGGTATGTAATTGGTGATGGACATGTTGCACCACCAGGAGCTAGGGTTCAGGTTATAAGTGATCTTCCCAGACCTAAAAGTAGGAAAGAGCTACAAAGATTTTTGGGAATGGTAGGTTATTACAGGAGATTTGTTCTTAACTTTTCTATTCTTGTATCACCACTTACAGACCTACTGAAAAAGGGAGTTGAATTTGTCTGGACCGATAACTGTGAATCCTCTTTCAACAAACTTAAAGCTATTCTATTAAGTCAGCCAGTGCTCGCTACTCCAAATTTTGCTAAGCCTTTTAAGATGGCTGTTGATGCAAGTGATACAGGAGCTGGGGCTGTTTTTGCTGCAAGAGGATGATCAGGGTATTGAACATTCAGTATCTTATTACAGTAAGAAGTTCACTCCACCTCAAAAGAACTACTCAACTATTGAGAAAGAGCTTTTGGCCTTGATTTTGGGTTTACAGCATTTTTCATTTTATTTGTGTTCTGGTTTTTGACCCCATAGTCATTTATACCGATCATAACCCACTGAAATTCCTTAGTAAGTTTAAAGATAAAAATCAGAGATTGACAAGATGGAGTCTACTTCTTCAGGAGTATTCATTAGACATACAACATGTCAAGGGGAAAGAAAATGTTATTGCAGATTGCTTATCTAGACTTTAGACAGATTGTTTTAGAGTAATAAGAAATTTCCTTTGTAAATTTCTTTTTTCTTTGTGGGGAGGTGTTACATAGCCTATGATTTCATCATCCTTTGTGTAATTTTAACGCACAGTATGCTGCATGTTTGATCACGAGCGTGTTCTGCCTCAGTTCCCCCCTTCTACCGTTATAGTAGAGTAAGTCGTCATTTCTGTTGTTTCAGTGCGGGATTTTCAGCTCTCTGTCCCCATGGCTTCATTTGCGCGTCCCTCTTACAAGTTGTATCAGGCTCTGCTGGCCCCTATATAATGAGCTCAGTCTCTGCATCATTGCCACTTAGATCTGCTCCTCATTTTGTTCACATCTCTGTCCTCCCCTGTACAGATATTATTATTGTGAGTGCTCAAGAAGTCTCCAACCATCTAGCAGCTGTGTGTAATTTGAGTATAACTGTTGTTGCATTTTTTCTTGTACTGTATAGCATAAGTTTAATTTGTAGGCCTAGTGAAGTTTTTGTAATTCATGTGGGGTTCTTTATGTCAGTCATTTTTTATAATAGTTTGTATCTGTAATCATTTATCTGGCATTCACTGAGTATTATCTGGTATCTCATTTTATCAGGGCTGACTTAGATAATTTTACTCTTGCTAATTTTGTGTTAATAGAGACTATTGCAGTTAACCATATATTTAACCTGTTTATTTGCCATTACATTATCCTTATGAGTTCTGAATGTTTTGTTGTTAGTTTAAGCATTAAACTTTGACTTGTAATTTTACCTAACTCTTTGTTTTGAACCTGGAACTTTACGGGACAGTAGTGATTTTTAGTATTCTCACTTAAAGTGTACATTATCTTTCTCTGTTCCGTAACAATATATATATATATATATATAGATATATATATATATATATATATATATATAGATATATATATATATATATATTGTTACACAGCCTATGATTTCATCATCCTTTGTATAATTCTAACGTACAGTATGCTGCATGTTTGATCACGATTCGCCTCGTGGCTTCCATAGTGACCAGGCTTGCATGTTCTACCTCACTCTCCCCTTCTCCCCCTTATGGTAGAGTAAGTTGTTCTTTCTGTTGTTCAGAGCAGTAGTGTAAACTCTTTGGCCCCTATGGTTTCATTTGCGCGTCCTTCTTACAAATTGAATCAAGCTCTACCGGCCCCTATATAATGAGCTCAGTCTCTGCATTATTGCCACTTATATCTACTCCTCATTTGGTTCACATCTCTGTCCTCCCCTGTATAGTGTATTATATTTATGAGTGCTCAGGAAGTCTCCAACCATCTAGCTGCTGTATAATTTGAGTATAAGTGTTGTTACCATTTTTCTTGTACTGTATGGCCTGGGGTGTTGATTCGTGGGCCTGGTGAGGTTTTTGTGATTCCTGTGGAGTTTTGATGTCAGCCAATATTAATAATATTTTGTATCTGTAATAATATATCTTACATTAACTGAGCATTATCCGGTTTTCTCATTTTATCAGGGCTGACTTAGATAAATTTACTCTTGCTAATTTCGTGTTAATAGAGGCTATTGCAGTTAACCATATATTTAACCTGTTTTTGCCATTACATTATCCTTATGAGTCATGAATGTTTAGTTGTTAGTTTGAACATTAAACTTTAACTTGTAATTTTACCTAACTCTTGTCTTTTGAACCTGGAACTTTCCGGGACAGTAGTGATTTTAGTACTCTCACTTGAAGTGTTCATTATCTCTCTCTGTTCTGTAACATAAATTTGGCGACCTCTTATCAGGATATTCAGGATATTATCATAAGGATATTGCTTGATATTTTGTGACTATGATTTATTCATGATTTCTACTATTGCTACTCTTGATGAAGCCAAAGATTTTTTGTCAAATATGCAAACAGTGTGTGATGTAGAAAACAGAACAAAGAATGAACTTAGGCTTGTTGCTCAACAATTGGGAATTGCTGTTCACTCTCATCTTTCTAAAGATCAAATTGTTGGCATGATTAATAAAAGCTTGTTTGATGTAACTCCTCCAGATGAGCAAACGCAGATTGAAATAGCTAAGTTACAGCTAGCCCTGCAGGAGGCTCGTGCTAAGGAGGCTGAGTTTCAGGCTCGTGCTAAAGAGGCTGAGTTTCAGGCTAATATTCAGGAGGCACAGGCACAGGCTGAGTCTCAGGCTCGTATTCAGGAGGCACGAACTGAACTTGCTAGGATTCAGGCAGACCATGAGTATCGCATGAAACAAGGTGGAACTGGATCATCTAGCTCTGATGATTTTGATGTGGCTAAAAATGTTAAACTTGTCCCTCCTTTTAATGAGTCTGATTTAACAAAGTATTTTCAGTTGTTTGAGAGGGTAGCTACAGGTTTTAATTGGCCCAAAAAGTATTGGCCAGTACTCCTTCAAACTGTTCTCACCGGTAAAGCTCAAGTAACTTATGCATCTTTGCCTCAGGATCAATCTGATAATTATGATGTAGTTAAGATCTTGATTCTTAAGGCCTATGAGCTTGTTCCTGAAGCCTATAGAGTAAAATTTAGGACAACTTATAAGGAAGATAAGCAATCCCATGTTGGGTATGCAAAAATCAAAGAAGATCTGTTAGAGCAGTGGTTAAATTCTAAGAATGTAAATTCTGATTTTGATAAATTTAAGCAGATAATTTTGCTGGAGGACTTCAAAAGGTGTATTAATAAAGATGTAAGCCTATATCTTGATGAGAAAAGAATAGATAATTTGTCTGATGCTGCAGTTTTAGCTGATGAATATGTTCTCACTCACAAGAGATATTCTAAAGAAAAAAGGAAAGCTGAGAGTAAGTACGTTGCCTCTACTCAGAGTACAGGTAACAGGAAAGAGAATAAAGATGATGTTTCTCAGGAAGTAAATACCAGCTTCACCTCTAGATTTCAGAAAAGTAAAGGTACTTATTGTAGTAAGCTTGGTCATACTATGGAGAAATGTTTCAGGAGACAGCGTGATGTGAACAAAAAGGAGTCTTTAAATATTCAGTCAATTAGTCTAGTGTCCACCCTTGAGAGTTCCCAGAATTCTTTAACCGAGTTAACTGAACCTGCTTTGAGGGGTAAATTAAATTCTCATGATGAAGCTCCTCTTTTGAGCAGTAACATGGGTGACACTCTCAAGAGTTATGTGCTAATTTCGTGTCTGATGGTTTTCTCAGTCCTCTGGACAGTAATGACAGGAAATCAGTTAAAATATATCGTGATACAGGTGCTTGCCAATCCCTTATGCTGACCAGTGTTCTAGGCTCTAATGTTAATTCCTCTGATGAAACTGTAATCTTACAAGGTGTAGGGAATAATTACTTCTCTGTCACTCTGTGCAGAGTGAATTTAGAGTCTGGTTTTGTTAATGGTTCTGTTATGGTTGGGTTGGTTGAGACACTCCCAATGTCAGGTGTAACTTTCTTACTTGGAAATGATATCGGTGGAAGTCAAGTGTGTCCAGCTCCTCAGTTGTCTAGTGAACCAGTGACTGCGACCCAGGATTGTGATATCCCTGATGTGTTCTCTGCATGTGCTGTCACTAGGGCTAAGTCTAAAGTTACTGATGACTTAGAGGATAATGATGATGATGATGTTATCCTAGCTGACACTTTTCTTGCTAATTTGGACCACTCACCAGATGAGGCAGTACCGCGTAGTGTTGATAATTTGTCTCGTCAAGAGTTGGTTGAGTTGCAGGTTGCTGACCCTGAGTTGAAAGGTCTAGCTAACTCTGCTTGCAGTGAGGAAGAGTCAGCTGGTGCTTCTACTTGTTATTATATAAAGTCAGGATTACTTATGAGAAAGTGGAGACCCCCAACAGCATCAGCCGACTGTGAATGGGAGGTTGTACATCAAGTTGTCATCCCTCATGTTTGTAGGCAGGATATCATTAGAGTGGCTCATGATTCCAGTTTGGCAGGACACCTTGGCGTGAGGAAGACTATGGCACGCATTTTGAAACACTTCTACTGGCCAGGTATCTTCAGAGATGTTTCCTGGTATTGTAAGTCTTGTCACACCTGTCAAGTTGTGGGGAAGTGTAATCAGACCGAAAAAGTTGCACCTCTAGTTCCCATTCCTCCTTTTGAGGCGCCATTCACCCGTGTGTTGGTGGATATTGTGGACCCTCTTCCTAAGACTTCTTCAGGATTTTGCTGGTGTTGATGCTGATTGATATGGCTACTCGTTATCCTAAAGCCATTCCACTTAGAAATATCTCAGCAAAGAACGTGGTTAAGGAAATGCTAGGGTTCTTCACCAAGTTTGGTCTGCCCAAGGAGGTACAGTCAGACCGGGGAAGTAATTTCATGTCAAATATTTTCAAGCAGTCTCTGAAAGAGTTGGGCATCACCCAGATCACGTCTTCAGCTTACCATCCCCAGACCCAAGGAGCATTGGAGAGATATCATCAAACACACAAATCAATGCTCAGGAAATACTGTTTGGAACATCAGAAAGACTGGGATAAAGGTCTTCCATTCGTTGTATTTGCCGCAAGAGAATCTCCAAATGAATCACTGGGCTTCTCACCCTTTGAACTACTGTTTGGCCATGAAGTAAGAGGACCCCTTAAGCTACCCAAGGAATGCTGGCTGTCGGAGGAAGATGACGTCAACCTGTTGGAGTATGTGATGAAGTTCAAAGAACAGCTGTCCACTGCTTTACAGCTGGTGAGAGAGAATTTAGGAACTGCTCAGGAGAAGATGAAGACTTGGTATAATAAGAAGTCCAGGTTACGCCACTTTCAGCCAGGAGATCAGGTTTTGATTCTGCTACCGGTGCATGGGCAACCTCTTCAAGCCAAGTTTAGTGGTCCTTATTTCGTAGAGAGGAAACTCAGTGATGTCAACTATGTCATCGCCACATCAGATCGTAGAAAGAACAAGCAACTTTGTCACATCAACATGCTAAAGTTTTATCACAGGTGGGACGAAAATAACCCAGTCTGCACTGTAGCTGTTCCACCCGAGTCTGCAAGTGAAGTTCTCCCATGCAGTATGAGCCTGAGTGATAGTTTGGGGAAGAATCCTGATATCATGAATGATCTCCAGACTAAGCTTTCTCATCTAGCTTCCGAGGAAAGGCAGGAGTTTTCAGCATTACTGCAGGAGTACCCGCAAGTGTTCCGTGCCACTCCAGGAAGAACCACTGAATTGATGCATGATGTCGATGTTGGAGACGCAAAGCCAATTAAACTGCCTCCTTACCGTGTGAATCCAGTGAAAGTTCCTCTCATGCAGAAGGAGCTTGGCTACCTGTTGGACCACAAGATGATTGAGCCCTGTCGGAGCGAGTGGAGTTCTCCTGTCACTCTAGTCCCTAAGCCAGGTGGGTCACAGCGGCTTTGCATCGACTACAGACGTGTTAATCAGATAACCAAAACAGACACTTACCCTCTCCCTCGCATGGAAGATTGCATAGACAAGATCGGAAATGCTAGGTACTTAAGTAAGTTTGATTTGTTAAAGGGATACTGGCAAGTACCTATGACTGAACGTGCTAGGGAGATCTCATGTTTTGTAACACTAGGAAAGACTTTCACATGTTCTGTAATGCCATATGGTATGAAGAATGCACCAGCCACTTTTCAGAAGCTCATGAATGTTGTAACAGAGGGTTTGGCAGGGTGTGTTGTTTATATTGATGTATTAATCTTCAGTAACAACTGGAAAGATCACCTATGCCATGTCAGTAAATTTCTTGAGCGTTTGGTTCAGGCTAATCTTGTAGCTAATTTGTCAAAGTGTGAGTTTGGTCAAGCTAAAGTTCAGTACCTTGGATATGTAATTGGTGATGGACACGTTGCACCACCAGGAGCTAGGGTTCAGGTTATAAGTGATCTTCCCAGACCTAAAAGTAGGAAAGAGCTACAAAGATTTTTGGGAATGGTAGGTTATTACAGGAGATTTGTTCTTAACTTTTCAATTCTTGTATCACTACTTACAGACCTACTGAAAAAGGGAGTTAAATTTGTCTGGACCGATATCTGTGAATCCTCTTTCAGCAAACTTAAAGCTATCCTATTAAGTCAGCCAGTGCTCGCTACTCCAAATTTTGCTAAGCCTTTTAAGATGGCTGTTGATGCAAGTGATACAGGAGCTGGGGCTGTTTTGCTGCAAGAGGATGATCAGGGTATTGAACACCCTGTATCTTATTACAATAAGAAGTTCACTCCACCTCAAAAGAACTACACAACTCTTGAGAAAGAGCTTTTGGCCTTGATTTTGGGTTTACAGAAATTTTCATTTTATTTGTGTTCTAGTTTTGACCCCATAGTCATTTACAGTATACCGATCATAACCCACTGAAATTCCTTAGTAAGTTTAAAGATAAAAATCAGAGATTGACAAGATGGAGTCTACTTCTTCAGGAGTATTCAATAGACATACAACATGTCAAGGGGAAAGAAAATGTTATTGCAGATTATTTATCTAGACTTTAGACAGATTATTTTAAGGTAATAAGAAATTTCCTTTGTAAATTTCTTTTTCTTTGTGGAGAGGTGTTACATAGCCTATGATTCATCATCCTTTGTATAATTCTAACGTACAGTATGCTGCATGTTTGATCACGATTCACCTCGTGGCTTCCCTAGTGATCAGGCTTGCGTGTTCTACCTCACTCCCCCCTTCTCCCCCATATGGTAGAGTAAGTCGTTCTTTCTGTTGTTCAGAGCAGGAGTCTCAACTCTTTGGCCCCTATGGCTTCATTTGCGCATCCTTCTTACAAGTTGAATCAAGCTCTGCCAGCCCCTATATAATGAGCTCAGTCTCTGCATTATGGCCGCTTAGATCTACTCCTCATTTGGTTCACATCTCTGTCCTCCCCGGTATAGTGTATTATCTTTATGAGTGCTCAGGAAGTCTCCAACCATCTAGCTGCTGTATGATTTGAGTATAAGTGTTGTTACCATTTTTCTTGTACTGTATGGCCTGGGGTGTTGATTCGTGGGCCTGGTGAGGTTTTTGTGATTCCTGTGGAGTTTTGATGTCAGCCAATATTAATATTATTTTGTCTGTAATAATATATCTTGCATTAACTGAGCATTAACCGGTTTTCTCATTTTATCAGGGCTGACTTAGATAAATTTACTCTTGCTAATTTCGTGTTAACAGAGGCTATTGCAGTTAACCATATATTTAACCTGTTTTTGCCATTACATTATCCTTATGAGTCCTCAGTGTTTAGTTGTTAGTTTGAACATTAAACTTTAACGTAATTTTACCTAACTCTTTGTTTTGAACCTGGAACAGTAGTGATTTTAATATTCTCATTTGAAGTTTTCATTATCTCTGTTCCGTAACAATATATACACCAATATATATATATATATATATATATATATATATATATATATATATATATATATATATGTGTGTGTAGATATATATATATAATAGATATATATATATATATACCCCCTGGGGGTAGGGGGGTTTTCAAGAATACTCCCCCAGTATCCCTGCTTGTCGTAAAAGGCGACTAAAAGGGTTGGCGGAGGGTTAGTGCCCCTCCCCGGAAAACAACTAACTAAAAACAAACAAGAAGCCTCGGACAAGGACTGACCAAACGATGACGACCCAGGACCGGACAAAGGACTTGGTAATGAGTACATGGAATGTAAGAGGAGCGAATGATGAGGTGAAGGAGAGAGATTGTCCAGGTGCTTGAGGGTGCGAAAGTGGATGTATGTGGAATAACTGAAACAAAATGGAGAGGAGAAAGTGTGAGAGAATGGGAGTATGGATGGGGTATATGTGCAGGAGTAGATGAGAATGAGAGGGCAAAGGAAGGAGTGTGTATAGTTGTGAGTAAAAGATGGAAGAAGAGCATAAGACAGTATGGATCAGTTGGGTCAAGGATTGTGTGGGTAAAGTTGAAAGTTGGAATACAAATGTGGGCGATTGTGTGTGTGTATGCGCCAACGCAAGATCGTGCTAGAAGAGTGAGAGAAGAGTTCTGGACAAATGTGGAAATGTGCATGGAAAAGTTTGGAAGGAATGAGAGAGTGTTTTTGATTGGTGATATGAATGGTAAAGTCGGGAATGTGAAGGTGGATGGAATAGTTGGTGAGTGGGGTGTGCCTGCCGAGATAGATGAGAATGGGAGTGCGTTAGTGGACATTTGTGCTGGGAGGGGGTTGGTGATAGCCAATACCCTCTTCAGGCATAAAATGATCCACAGGTATACATGGTGAGTGATGAGAAGGGTGGGTGGTGAACTGAATGAAAGGAAGGCAATGATTGATTATGTGTGTGTGGATGAAAGGATGCGAAGATGTGTAAAGGATGCAAGAGTGTATAGAGGTTGGGGGAGTGGACTTTCTGACCACTACTTGGTGGTGGCCAGAATTAGGATGCAAGTGAGATGGAGGAATAGAAGAAGGGAAAGACGAGAGGAAGGAGTAGTTGCAAGGAGAGTGGAAAGGTTACAAGAGGATGAGAAAAAGGCAGAGTATAAGAGAGAAGTGGAGGAACGATTGGGTAAATATGAATTGGAGCAGATGGGAGACGTGGAAGGTGTGTGTAAGTTATTTACAGAAGAAATATGTGCAGCATGTGATGTGGTGTGTGGAAGGAAGAGAAGGCGGAGGGGGGTACAAGGAACAGCGTGGTGGACTGAAGAGGTGAAACAGGCTGTGGCACAAAAAGAAAGAAAGCATACAATGAATGGGTGAGAAATAGGGGCGTGGAAGAAGTTGAGAGGCGGAGAGAGAGTTATATGTGGAAAGGAAGAGAAGTGAAAAGATTAGTAAGAGAGAGTAAGAAGAGAGTGGATGAGGAATTTGGAAGGAATTTGAGTGTAAAGTGGAGGGACTGTAAGAAAATGTTCTGGAGAGAAGTGAAAAGAGTAAGACAGGGTGGAAGTGAAGTTAGCAGGGGAGTGAAAGATAAAAATGGTAGATTACTAGTGGAGAAGGGAGAAAAAGTGAGCAGATGGAGAGAACACTTTAAGGAATTGTTGAACGTAGAGGATGGAAGTAATGCAAGTATAAGTGGCTGGGGAATGGCTGGGAGAAGGAGGGAGGTGAGAAGACAGGAAGAAATCAGTAGGATAGAAGTTGTGGAAGCAATGAAGAAAGTTAAATCGGGGAAAGCCCCAGGAATTGATGGAGTGTGTGGTGAAATGCTGAAGCATGGGGGAGAGATAGTAGTAGAATGGATGTGGAAGATGTGCAGATTGGCCTGGGAGGAAGGTAGAGTCCCGGAGGATTGGAAGTCAGGTATAATTATTCCCTTGTACAAAGGAAAAGGGGAAAAAGAAGTGTGTGGTAATCATAGGGGCATTTGTCTTCTTAGTATAATAGGAAAAGTGTATGGTAGGATACTTATAGACAGAGTTAGAGAAAGAACAGAGAAATTAGTTGGAGAAGAACAGGGAGGCTTTAGGAAGGGAAGAGGTTGTGTAGATCAGATATTCATTCTTAGATCTTTAGTGGAAAAGTTTCTAGAGAAGGAAAGAAGTTGTATGCGGCTTTCATGGATTTGGAGAAAGCATATGACAGGGTGGATAGACAAGGATTGTGGAAAGTGTTAAGAATATATGGAGTAGATGGGAAGTTGTTGAATGCTGTGAAGAGTATGTACGATGGTGCGAAGGCTGCAGTGCGTGTGGATGGTGAACTAAGTGAATTTTTCTCTTTGAAAGTTGGTTTGAAACAAGGATGTGTCATGTCTCCATGGTTGTTCAATCTGTACATGGATGGGGTAATAAAAGAGGTACAAGGTAGGGTAGTGGATGTTGGAGTGGCCATGGTGAGAGAGGATAGAGTTTGGAAACTCCCTGTACTGTTGTTTGCAGATGATACTGTGTTGTTGAGTGAAGACGAAGGGGAGCTGCAAGGCTTGGTGGATGAGTTTGAGAGAGTGTGTAAGAAACGGAACCTAAAGGTGAATGTAGGGAAGAGTAAAGTGATGGTCTTTGAGAGAGGTGAAGTTAGTGAATGTACAGCAAGGTTAGATGGTGAGGAATTGGAAAATGTGAGTACGTTTAAGTATTTGGGTAGTGTGATGAGTAAGGATGGAGGTTTGGAGTGTGAAGTGCTTGAAAGGGTACAGCAGGGACGAAAGGTTGCATGGTTCCTTGAAAGCAGTGATAGAAACAGGGAAGGGAGCATGGAAGTGAAAAAGTTACTACATGACCGGATTGTGATACCAACTCTAGCGTACGGAGGTGAAGCTTGGAGA
>NC_137021.1:25252388-25308042 GCF_032717465.1 Coenobita brevimanus | reverse complement strand
GATGTGGTTGAAAAGATTAGGAGAAATACACTGAGGTGGTTTGGACATGTGGAGAGGATGGAGAATGAAAGACTGGCTAAGAGGGTGTATGTGGGTGAGGTGGAGGGAGGGAGAGGGAGGGGTAGACCGAGGATGAGGTGGAGGGATGGAGTTGAGAGAGGTATATGAGGGAGGGGGGTGAGTTGGGGGGAGGGTAGTCAAATGGTGGGTGACAGAGTGACTTGGAGGCGTTTTGTCTGCGGCCACCCTTTGCGGGATTAGGGCGTCGGGCTATAGATAGATAGATAGATATAATTGTTTATTAAACTAATTACTTCCTGACACACACACTAATGGATATTCTAGCACTGGCAGTATTTCTGTGTAAAGTTGATTATGTAATTTAAAGTGCATGGTAAAGTACTTATCATTGCATTATATACTAATGAACTTGGATAATTGACCAAATAGCAATTACAATATTTGTATTGGTTAAAACTTAAACTGATTTCATTCTTATAGCCTAATGAAAGGATAATGAATATAAAACTGAGAATGAAAATTTGTAAACTTGAAATTGAATTTAAAATGGAAGCTTTTAGCTTACTAGCCACAAAAATACCATGAACCATATAAAGTAATGTGAAAAAGTAAGATGTGCACTAAGAGGTGGGAGAAATAAAATGATAGTTTTTAAATCTGGAAGACGCTCAGGTAAGAATAGTATATTAATTTCAGAATTCATTAGAGGAAATTGAAAACTAAGCTACGTATATTTATTGCACTGAATAATGAATAAACTACTGCAACAGTGGATATATCCGTGATCTCTGCTTTGCAAAGTTATTTGTAGTGCCCTTTGTGGCCTACGTGCCATGGTGAATAATGTCGTATATTCTACCTAAAGCAACTTTATACTGTACCAATTCCAGAAGACTATTATAGTTACATGGCAAGACATCATACATTAATTTGACATATGAGGTTGTCTGTGGGGAGAAGAGAGGACGAAAAGAAACAGCATGGTGGAATGAAGAGGTGAGAGAAGCTGTGGTACAAAAGAAGAAAGCATGTAGTGAGTGGATGAGAAACAGGGGTGTGGAAGTTGATAGACGGATGAGAGAGTTATATACAGAGAGAAGAGAGAGGTGAAAAGATTGGTAAGAGAGAGTAAGAAGAGAGTGGATGAGGAATTTGGAAGGAATTTCAGTATAAAGTGGAGGGAACGTAAGAAAATGTTCTGGAAAAGAGGTAGAGAGTTGGACAGGATGTCAAAGGAGTTAGTTAGGGAGTGAAAGATAAAAATGGTAGATTACTAGTGAAGAAGGGAGAAAAAGTGAGGAGATGGCAGGAACACTTTAGGTTATTGTTGAACATAGAGAATGAAAGTAATGCGAGTGTAAGCGGGTGGGGAATGGCTGGAAGAAGGAGGGATGCGAAAGAAGAGAGGAAGAAATCAGTAGGATGGAAATTGTGGAAGCAATGAACAAAGTCAAAATGGGGAAAGCCCCAGGAATTGATGGAGTTTGTGGTGAAATGCTGAAGCATGGGGAAAAGATAGTAGTAGCATTGATGTGGAAGATGTGCAGATTGGCCTGGGAGGAAGGTAGAGTCCCGGAGGATTCGAGGACAGGTATAATTATTTCCCTGTACAAAGGAAAGGGGGGGGAAAGAAGTGTGTGGTAATAATTGGGGCATTTGTCTTTCGTGTAATAGGAAATGTATATGGTAGGATACATACTGACAGAGTTAGGGAAGTAACAGAGGAGTAACAGTTGGAGATGAACAGGGAGGTTTTAGGAAGGGAAGAGTTTGTGTAGATCAGATATTCATTCTTAGCTCTTCAGTGGAAAAGTTTCTAGAGAAGGGAGGGAAGTTGTACGCGGCCTTCATGGATTTGGAGAAAGCATATGACAGGGTGGATAGATAAGGACTGTGGAAAGTATTAAAAATGTATGGAGTAGATGTGAAGTTGTTGAATGCCATGAAGAGTATATATGAGGGTGCTAAGGCTGCAGTGAGTGTGGATAGTGAACTGCGTGAATTTTTCTATTTGAAGGTTGGATTGAAACAGGGATGTGTCACGTCTACATGGTTGTTCAATCTGTATATGTAAGGGGTAATAAAAGAGATACAAGGTAGGGCAGTGGATGTTGGAGCGGCCCTAAGAGAGAGGGCAGTGTAACTCCCTGTACAGTTTTTGCAGATGATACTGTGTTGTTAAGTGAAGACGAAGGGGAGCTGCAAGGCTTGGTGGATGAGTTTGGGAGAGTGTCAAAGAAACGGAATCTAAAGGTGAATGTAGGGAAACTTAAAGTTATGGTCGTCGAGAGATGTGAAGTCAATGAATGTACAGTGAGATTCTATTAGGAAATTGAAAATGTGAGTGTGTTTAAGTACTTGGATAATGTGATGAGTAAGGATGCAAGTTTGGCAGGTGAGGTGCTTGAAAAGGTACAACAAGGAAGAAAGGTTGCAGGTTCCTTGAAATCACTGATAAGAAACAGGGAAGTGAGCATGGAAGTGAAAAAGCTACTGCATGACAGTATTGTGATACCAACTCTAACATATGGAAGTGAAGCTTGGACCTTGTTGGAGGGACACAAGTCAAGAGTGAGAACAGTGGAGATGAGTTATTTGAAAAGAGCATGTGCAGTCACATGGGGAGAAAGACTGACAAATGAGGAAGTGAAAGAGCGTTGTGGTGTGGACGTGGATGTGATAGGAAGCGTTAGGAGAAACACACGAGGTGGTTTGTCCATGTGGAGAGGATGGAGAGTGAGAGACTGACGAGGAGAGTATGTGAGTGAGGTGGGGGGGGAGAGGGAGGGGAAGGCCAAGGATGAGATGGAGGGTTGGAGTGGAGAGGTATATGAGAGAGGGGGGGTGGGTGAGCTGGGAGCAAGGCAGTGAAATGGAGGGGGACAGGGCGACATGGAGGCGATTTGATTGTGCCCACTCCTTACGGGATTAAGGCGTCTGGCAATTGATAGGTAGATGGAACTATGTTCATACGTACTTTACCAGCCCTTACGGAATGAACTCTCCACGGTGTCTGCTGTCTGACTGGCTGGCCGCTGGCTAGTGGTGCCTATTGTGTCCTGACCACGTTGCCAAGATAAAAAGAAAACATTCGGACTTTTAATTCCGATGTCGAACCACAAAATAAAATAAAACCATGCTTTCGTGTAAAACTCTATTTTTCTTTTTTTTCTTTTCTTTTTTTTTTTTTTTTTTTTGTAAAGCATTCATGTCACTTAAGTGTTTGTGACTTAGATTTTGCCATATATATTTTGTAAAAAAAAAAAAAAATTGCTTACTTGGTTCTGATGCCACCCTGCCCCCTCTTTACCGTCCCCTTTTTCCTGACGATCCCATGGTACTTCACCTCCCCTCTGGATCTTTCCACCTCCCACTTTCGAACCACTGATCTAAATGAACTCTTAAGACTCCTACCTACAGTTACTTACTCTTAAGGTGAAGAAAAACTTTTAATGATAGCCAGAATACAATAAAAAAGGCAGCTCGATACTGAAGTTAACTGAACAGAGGGCTAGGAACATATTTACATTGACATCCTTTAATATACCTAGTAAATTATTGTGATTATTACACATACTCACACACACACACACACACACACACACACACACACACACACACGATATATTTCACTCAAAACGTACTGAGGCTAAATACAAATTATTTTTAATTTCATGATGTTCACCTTACATTTTTTTCATTAATTGTAGTTGATTTGGAGGCCCCCTCAGAAACCTTGGGGGGGGGGCGAGCGCCCCTCGCTGCCCCCCCCCCAAATGACGCCCCTGCTTCATTTTCTAAACTTTTTGAATAATCACTTAAGAGCAGTAAAATGCCACATGATGGAAGCTTGCCAACATAACCCTAATATTCAAAAAGCATAACAAAGTACAACCAGAAAAATACCTCCCAATTAGTCAAACATCCGTGGTTTGGAAATTGCTTGGACCTATTATCAGAGACAAGTTTGTTAAATACGTATAAAACAGTCTCATCAAAGATTCGCAACATGTTTTTCGAAGTAACTGCTATTTCTTCACGAATCTGTTGGACTTTTTCGACAATATATTGAACATGTATGACAAGACTAAATCTGTTGATGTTCTTTACCTCGATTTTCAAAAGGGTTTTGACAAAGTTCCACACAAAAGACTCCTTCAGAAGCAAAAGGCACATGGTTTCAGCAGCAATGTGCTTGGGTGGGTAGAAGATTGGCTCACTGGAAGAAAGAGAGTTGTAATAAATGGAAGAGTCAAATTGGATAAAAGTTACCAGTAAAGTGCCGCAGGGTTCAGTGTTAGGTATTATTCTTTTTTTAATATACATAAATGATATTGATGAAGGATTATGTTGTAAGATTTCGAAATTTGCTGATGATACTAAAACCCTCTGCACACGATGAGATGTTTGTCGTCATTTGGATGTGGCTGCTGCAACAACTGAAATGAAACTTAACAAATTAATCACAGTCCTGGCCGAGATTCGATTGCGGGCCCTCGCGCTTGATACGCACACACATTACCACTGTGCCAAAGAGAGGATCCCCCCATTGCCTCCAGGCAATGCGGGCTTTTATACACCCCATTACACTGTGCCCATACACATTGACGATTTTGTTGTCATTACAGCATAATAACTTTTGTCAGAGAAAAAGTTTTCAGCCAATCGGCGTCATTTTTGGAGGCATCATAGCTTCCCTGCTCCTAATCAAAAGTAATGAGTTGGCAACTGTGGGTCTCAGTACCAGCAAGAAAGGGGACAGGTTATTCAGTACCAAATGAGCTGTGACTGGGGAAGGTACTCTGTGGTTCTGTCCCTTTAAATTTCCACTCTTACCCCTGACCAGGCCATGCAACATATTTCACTATACCAGTAGTGCTTGTGTATAGTGTTTGGGCACTGTTGTGATTAGATTTGGTGTTTGCAGTAGGAAATTTGATGTTTGTGAAGCATTCCTGGTTGTTATCAACCATTGGCCTAATGAAGATTGTGCTACTGTTTCTAATCAACTACACCGCCTCTGCCCAGCACCAAATGCTAGTATTCAGCTATAACAAATATTGACAGTGTACAAAGAATTGGTGAAATACGTGCAGTAGCTTAGAGGAAGGCAGGAATTTGCCCTACAGTCACAACACAGTGTGGGTACACTGTAGTTTTTTGCATTTTTCTTGAAAACTATGAGGCCTAGGATCACCATTTGGTCTCAAATGAAAGCCAGTGAAATTAATTCTGCATAGGATGAAAAAATAAAAACAACAGTGGCGAGAAAAGTTTTTCGCTAGAGCTCCCCGAATAAAAAAAAAAAAAAAAATCTGTTGTCTGTTAGAAATGGGTTTTACTTTTTCCCTTATTTCTCAAACATCATACCTCGTATCAAACTGGGACCTCTGGCATTCGAAAGCTACTTAAATTCTCTTTCTAATGATAGCATTACATGTACAGATTGATTAGTAAACATTCGACTTATGATGTTGGGAAACGAGATGTATGTTCCTGAATGTTTATTCACATGGCCCTAACGTATGTATACTGTAGAGTTTTTTTTTTTTTTGCTTATCGTGTAGAACAAACATCGACGAATAGGAATATGTGGGTTTTGTGGCAAAATAAATATGTTTGGGTGGTGAAAATAAGCCGAGAATACACTTTTTTGGAGCGTGCGGCAGACGGGGGAGGGGGGAGGGGAGAAAACCTGATGTGTCATGGCACAGAAAACTTATTAACTTATCCATGCGCGAAAGGGTAAAATAGGTAACAGAACAGATAAAGCATTGCAGATGCTAGCAATTCAGAGTGATCTTGATCAATTGTTTAACTGGGCCCAAATATGGCAAATGGATTTCATTATCAATAAATTTAAAGTGCTGTGTATTGGCAGTAATAATGTATGAGCAAGTTATAACATGAGTAATTTCCAACTCGATAGGGTAAACCATCATAAAGACTAGGAGTTATAGTAACATGTGGTTTGAAACGAAGCAAACAATGTACAGTTTCTAAGAAAAAAAAAAAACAATAAACTGATAAGATTCAAATGTAGAGCATTTGAATATTTATCCAATAATATCATCCTCACTTTGTATAATTCCTTAGTATGCTTGCACTTGGAATATTGCATTAAACTTTGCTCACTGTATTATAAAAAGGACATGGAGAAACTTTGACAGACTACAGCGAAGGATGACAGATAAGATATGCAGATTGAGAAATAAATCATACGAAGAACGTTTAGAATCTCTGAATCTCTTTACCTTAACTAATCAGAGGTTACTATGAGATTTAATTGAAGTATTCAGCATGTTCAAAGGACACGATAATATGAACATCGATAAATATCATCGCTGCTGATCAAATTATACTAGAGGTAATAGGCATAAAATTATTGGCAAACGATTTCAGTCACATGAAGCTAAGCATATTTTCTTTAACTGAGTTGTAAATATATGGAACAAATTGCCCTCAAAAGCAGTAAACTGTGATACAGTGTTATCCTTTAAAAATCGCTTGGATAACTATCTTTCATCTAACCCCCAGCTAATTATATTCACTCCTGTATAACAAATTTCTGTGGGGCATTTTTTTTTTTTTTTCAGAGCCTGGAAGATACAGCTGTTGAACAACATCGATAAATATTGCTGACTTAATGTTACCCTCCCTTTCAGGTAGATAGTGTAAAATAAAATTTTCTTTCCCTGTTTCTTATGAAATTTCCATGACAGTTTTTCTATTGTGCATGATGGTCCGCCTCACTACTTCCTGCCATTTTCAGCTAAAGTGTTTGGTTAGTGGGTGTGGGGGGAGCCTTTCTGCATTTCTATCCTTATCCTGAGCTGATAGATTAGTTTTGTTATTTATAACCATCCAATATCAAACAGTCATGAAAGGACCAACAGGCCTGTTGCTGCCTGCTTTCCTTTGTACTCCTTTGTACTCCCTTTTTCCTTTGTGCAGGGGGTTAATCATAGCTGACTTCCAATCCTCCGAGATTCTATCTTCCTCCCAGGTTAACCAGCACAACTTCCATATCCATTTAACTTCTGTCTGATTGTCATTCTTTAGCATTACACCACACACTCCATCAATTCCTGGGGCTTTCCACATTTTGACTTTCTTCATTGCATCCACTACTTCCAACCTACTGATCTCTTTCTCCATTCTCATCTCTCTCCTTCTCCCAGCCATTTCCCAACAACTTACATTTGCATTATTTTTATTCTCTATCTTCAACGATTTCTTCATGTTTTCTCTCCATCTGTTCGCCTTTTTTCATTTCTCAACTAACAATTTGCCATTTTTATCTTTCACTCTCCGATTACCTTCTTTATCACCCTAACTCTCTTTACCTCCTTCCAGAACGTTTTCTTACATTCCGTCCACTTTGCACTCAAATTCCTTTCAAAATCCTCATCCACTCCCTTCTTTCTCTCACTTACTAATCTTTTCACCTCTCTCTTCTACTCTACATATAACCCTATATTCCATCCCTCACCTTCCTCCATGTCTCTGCATCCCATCCACAAACTATGAGCTTTCTTCTTTTGTGCCACAACTTGTTTCACTTATTAATTCCACTATGATATTCCTTGCACCCCCTTTTGCCTTCTCTTCACCCCACACACCACCTCACATGTTGCACAGATTTCTTCTGTGAATACCTTGCACACACCTTCCACCTCCTTCATCTGCTCCAAATCATATTTACCTAATTGCTCCTCCATTTTTCTCTTATATTCTGCCATTTCCTTTCTTCCTGTCAACCTTCTTACCCTCTTTATGGACTGCTTCCCCCTTCGCTTCTCTCCATCTATTTATCCATCATGTTTGTTCACCACTAGCAAGTGGTGGTCAGAGTCTACTCCCCCAACCTCTGTATTCTCTCGCATCCAGTATATAGCTTCTCATTCTCTCATCCACACACATATCATCAGTCATTGCCTTCCACTCATTCAGTTCACCACTGACCCTCCTGATCACTCGCCATGTATACCTGTGGATTATATTGTGCCCAAAGAGGGTGCTGGCTATGAACACCCAGACCTCTGCACAAATGTCCACTAGAGTACTACCATTCTCACCCATTTCTGCAGTCACACCCCACTCACCAACTACTTCATCCACCTTCACATTACTTGCCTTTCCATTCATATCGTGAATCAAAAACACTCTCTCACTACTCTTAATCTTTTCCACGCAAGCTTACACGTTTGCCCAGAACTCTTCTTTCACTCTGCATGCACGGTCTTCCACTGGCACATAAAAATACACAATTGTCCATGTTTGTATTCCTACTTTCAGTCTTACCCATACAATCCTTGAACCAATTCTTTTATATTCTCTTCCTATTTCATGCACACAACAGTATATACACCCTCCTTTGCCCTCTCATTCTCACCTGCTGCTGCACATATACCCAATCCATAGTCCCATTCTCTCAAACTCTCACCTCACCATTTGGTCTCAGTCAATCCGCATATGCCTACTTTCACATCCTCAAGCACCTGAACAGTGTCCCTCTTTCACATCATCATTAGCACCCCTCACATTCCACGATAAAACCCGTACCATGGCCTTTGTCTGGTCCTAGGTGGTCACTTGTTGTCCTGATCCGAGGCATTTTGTGAGTATTTTTAGTTGTTTTAAGGGGAGTGGCACAAACCCTACCCAATTCACTCACTGACACATAAGGAACACGTATTGATTGGTTATAAGGTTACCACCCAGCATATTCAATGGTTTCCTGGCTTACAGAAAATCATTTGGCATATCACTCAATATAGTGTCACCCTGGAGTAGAGTAGCACAACACGATGTAAGTGGATAATCGGCGTCCCCACGAACCATGTTGTCACGAGTCGGCGCGATTAAGTATTTGAATAAACTCGTGACATTAACTTTGGTGGGAAACCGCGAATTCTAGTGGAATCCCAATATTTATCGCTCAGTTTAACCGTCACGTATTCACCCGATCGGGAGTGTTTTTCAGGACATTTTTCACTATTTCATAAGTGATCATCTTTGTGCGCTACATTAACCTCCACCTGAGTGATATTGCGGGTGTGTACCGCTCACACTCGTTGGCCGTTGGCAAGTGCGGCCACGACACTCGCCTCTCTTCCACAATTTGAATCAGTCAAGATTTGTGCATCGTGGAAGCAGGTAGTGTGTGTGGCAGCGTCCTTCCTCAGCAACGACCCCCTAGTTCCTGCCGCCGCCATTGAATTCCCACCTAGTGTGACTGGTGAGAGACTCAGCGTGTGCAGCATCATTCCTCAGCAACGACGCCCAGTCATCCGCTTTGTCCACTTTTCTGACCAGTATTTCTTTTCGTTTTTTCCTAGATTTAAGAGTTAGCTTTTGAGTGAGCGAGTGAGAGGGATCTCCTTATTTTGAATTCATTTTGAAATATAACGTAAATTTATTTCTTTGTAATCAATCAATTTAACAGTTCTTTTTCTTGAACTTAATGTAAACTCGTGTTTTATTTCTCCATAAGCTTATTCTAGTTGCAGCTCCTAGCTTGCATAAACGTTTTGTATTATTCTTAATTGGTACTTAGGCCAGTCCTTTTGTATTAACTCAAATCCATTGTGCCATCTAGGAGTTAATGCATCAGCAAGAACTTGTTATCATTAATAGCATTAGTTATTGATTGTCAGTGGTGGAGTCACTTTCTCCAGAGGTCAACAATACTAATAAACAGCACGTGTGAATAATTAGTCTCTGCTGTGTACTGTTGAGAAAGTTTATAAATTCTCGTCCTTAGAGAATCAGCAGTGTAAGCCGGCATAAAGTAAACATTGCTTGATTTTCACAAGACAATTCATTGTCCTCTTCTCAGTATTATTGAATAATTATTCTTTAATATTGTGTATACTAATAAAAACCCCGTGACATTTGGCGACCTCATTCCAGGATATTAACTCCTACATCTAAAGTTATTCACGAGATAATACTCACTCATACTTAGGTATTTATCATTAAAGTCTATAGGCACTATCTTACTTGTGATTATTGATTCAGTTCTATTATTTTATGTAATTGTTTTCACAGTCAGTTGTTTGTTTGATTTTCTTTCTTTACCAGTTTAATTAGATAAAACTGGCCACCACTAACCTGTGCCTATATTCTTTATTCTTGATTATTGGCATCTTTCTTTGCAAATTGCAGTCAGTACTGAGTCGCTAGTTTACTTAGATTGAGTTAGCATCATGTCTACCAGGGTCTATGTACAGGAAGCTAAAGATATGGGCTTACAGACCCAACTGAAATAAAGGATTATGTCCTCTCTCGGCTTAGTCACGAGCAGCAACGCGAGAGTGATGCTCGTGAAGAGGTAGAATCCAGCGCGAACACGAGCAAAAACAACATGAACTCGAGTTAGAACAGCACGAGAGAGAATGTCAACATGAGTTAAAACAACGTGAGAGAGAACGTGAGTACGAGCATGAACAACGAGACAGAGAACGAGAACATGAACGTGCCGAGCGAGAAGCACGCGAAAAACATGAACTTGAAGTGCTGAAGCTCAAGCGAGATTCCTTGGCTTCAGACACATCTGGTGCAGCTGGCCCAAGCTCCACGAGCGCTCTCCATGCACATGTTATGGCGACCCCACACATCAAGTTTCCCCCATACAAGGAAGGAGAGCGAATCGAGCCATACATAGCTCGTTTTGAAGACATGGCTCAGCTTTACCAGCTGGATGATGCAGCTAAGCGGCTTCAGTTTTTTAGCCTGTTTGAGGGCCCTGCCCTCGATATTCTCCACAGAATTCGTGGAGACAATCTCACGTATGAGATGATGAAGGCCGCACTTGTCAAAGCGTATGGTCTCACAGTTGACAACGCCAAGAGTCAGTTTATGAGGGCACGTTTACAGGAAAAAGAGACTGCCATTCAGTTTCTTGACCGGCTTACTGCTTACTTAGATGAGTGGTTGGAGAAAGATGAAATTCCTTCCATGCGTGAGGGGATAATTGACCTTATGCTGCGCACGCAGCTAGAAAAGTTGTGGCCTACTGAACTTATAGCTCAGCTTAAGATCTGCCAGGTAAGAGATGCCAGCCAAATAGTGAAGAAGGCTGACGCATTCTTCACTGCATACGGGTATCAAACTCTCAAGCAGCATACCTGGAACAGGAAACCTGATAAATCTGGGAAACTGTCTCAGACTGAACCCCAGCAACAAGGCCGTTCTCAGAATAATGGCCAAGGTCCAAAACCGCAGAGGAAGGACCATTGGCAAAACACTCAGAAACCTGATTGGAAGCGGTACAACAAGTACCCTAACCAGCAGCAATATCAACCACGCAACAGACCATCGGGACTGTCCTTTTCAGCACCAGCTCAAGTGAATAGGAGGCAGGAGGCGAATGCAGCCTTCGTTCCTCAGCAGCAGCACGGTGGTCCCTACCAGTATGGGTACTCCCCCACAGTTCTCTAGTCCCACAGTGACAGTGAACCCCCCTCCACAGGTGGCCAATGCTCCATCTCCCCAGGCAGTGAGTACGACCCCTCAGGTATCTAGTTCACAGGACACCATGTTTGCCACATCATTTATTCAGCAGCCTAATCAGTGGCTACCTGCTTCCTCCACAGGCCCTCCCACAGGTGACAGTGCCTTCCTAGTTCAGCCAGGGTTTGTGGGAGACATTCCTGTGAAGTTCCTGAGAGACAATGGTTCCTCAGGTTGCTCTGTCAGACAGCCTAGTCCGGCCTGAGCAGTACACAGGTCGACAGATCCAAGCTAACCTTATAGATGGATCAGTGAGATTGTTCCCTGAGGCACGTATCCAGGTGGCATCTCCATTTTACACTGGTATGACACTCGCAGTCGTCATGCCAGAAGCTTTATTTGACCTTATCATAGACAATATTCCTGGTGCCAAGGATAGTTGCACCGAAGATGACGCTACTCTGACTTCGGCTGCAGAAACACGGGCCATCGCTGAGGCTCCAAACTGTATCACCCCTGTGACCATTGAATCGCCGCAAGATCTGATGTGTAGCCAAGTTGTTGTTCAAGAACAACATTCTGACCCGACACTTGCTGCTGTGTGAAAGAAACAAAAGGGTAGAGTGATAAAGTATTCATGGGGAGGTCAAGCCAAGTTCCTTCGTAAACAAGGACAGCTGTACCGTGAGTCACGAACACCCCAGGGCGAGGTTCGACTGCAGTTCGTCATCCCAGCAAAGTGCCGCCAAGCAGTGTTAGAATGGGGTCATTGTTCAGCATCAGGAGGTCACCTGGGCAAAAGGAAAACCCAGGGCCATATCCAAGGTGACTTCTTCTAGCCAGGGATGGGACGAGAGATTGATAGTTTTGTGTGTTCCTGCAATGTGTGTCCACGTACCACTAATCAGGGACATGTCCTTCCTGTGCTGTTCGAAACCACACCCGTAATCTCTGAGTCAGTTGAAAGGGAGGGCAGTGGTAATGTGGGTACAGACCCGATGTCTCGCCTACTAACTGATGACTAACACGGGCAACTGTTGTACACCGGGTTCCAAAGACGGGCGTTCTCAGAGATTTGAGTAATCCAAGGACCAGCCTGGATCCCAGTTAAAAGTGTACCAGTAATTGCTGACGTCTTGCCCGTTGGTCCCACAGGACACGTTACGTCCAGGACTTGTATATACATGTATACCATAAGTTAAGGGGGAGGTTTGAGAACCCTGCAGAGACAGTCCGAGGCTGTGTATGAATTACCTTGTGGAACGTCTCGAGCTATGGGCCTCTCTGAGGATTCCCGGAGAATGCACAATATCCACATGTGTGTTCACACCTACGGTGGGTGTTAAAATGTTACCTGCCCGAGACTGCATAGCGATTCTCAGCTTCCTGTCATTAATTGTAAGTGTAGAGTTAGGTTAACCAGTAAACTGCCCGTTCTAAGAGATTTGAGCAATTCAAAAACTGGCATGTTTCCTGGTTAATAATGTTAGGTTAACTTGTAAACTGACCATTCTAAGAGATTTGAGCAATTCAAGAACTGGCACATTTCCTAGTTAATAAGCGTTAACCAGTAAACTATAAGGGTCCTGAGAGATTTGTGAATCCTAAGACTACGTTTCCTGGTTAATAATGACATAAGTACTGATTGCTAGGCAGAGAGAGAGAAATGACACTTTTGATGCTCCATCTTGATTCCATCCTCAGGTGCAGCTGGCGGGTGCAGCATTGCCGTGCAGAACAGCTGATCGTCCCTGACACAAGTTGCCGCCTCTTCTCTTCTGCCTCGTCTTCATCATTTATTATTGATTTGCATTATGTAATTTTACACGTAGGCACAGTTACACCACAACTGTCACACCTACACCGTGTATTACATACATCACTCTACATAACAATTAGTTGTTAATGTAAATGTAGCAAACTTTTCACTCAGTTTGACCTGAGTACAGGATTTTTCACCGTCGTCACAGAGTTTTTCCCTCAAGCTTGCTTCTATTAACGTAAATACGAGTTTTTTTTTCGCTCACTGGCGACTGTGACTTTCTCCTGTAGCAGGATAGCACACACACACACACACACACACACACACACACACACACACGCACCACAGTGTGAATCTTGTGTGACTGAGTTAGGATTTATATGTATGTAAATTGAAATTTTTCCTGAAAAAAAAAAAAAAATCATTTTTGATGTGGTGTAATGTCACCAGTTGGCACGATTAAGTATTTGAATAAACTCGTGACATTAACTTTGGTGGGAAACCGCGAATTCTAGTGGAATCCCAGTATTTATTGCTCAGTTTAACCCCCACGTATTCACCCGATTGGGAGTGTTTTTCAGGACATTTTTCACAATTTCATAAGTGATCATCTTTGTGCGCGACATTAACCTCCGCCTGATATTGCGGGTGTGTATCGCTCACACTCGTTGGCCGTTAGCAAGTGCGGCCACGACACTCGCCTCTCTCCCACAATTTGAATCAGTCAAGATTTGAGCGCCGTGGAAGCAGGTAGTGTGTGTGGCAGCATCCTCCCTCAGCAACGATGCCTAGTTCCCACCGCCGCCGTTGAATTCCAACCTAGTGTGATTGGCGAGAGACTCAGCGTGTACAGCATCCTTCCTCAGCAACGATGCCCAGTCATCCGTTTTGTCCACTTTTCTGACCAGTATTTCTTTTCGTTTTTTCCTAGGTTTAAGAGTTAGCTTTTGAGTGAGCGAGTGAGTGCAATCTCCTCATTTTGAATTCATTTTGAAATGTAACATAAATTTATTTCTTTGTAATCAATAAATTTAACAGCTCTTTTTCTTGAGCTTAATGTAATGTAAACTCGTGTTTTATTTCTCCATAAACTTATTCTAGTTGCAGCTCGTAGCTTGCATAAACGCTTTGTATTATTCATAACTGGTACTTAGGCCAGTCCTTTTGTATTAACTCAAATCCATTGTGCCATCTAGGAGTTAATGCATCAGCAAGAACTTGTTATCATTAATAGCATTAGTTATTGATTGTCAGGGATGGAGTCACTTTCTCCAAAGGCCAACAGTACTAATAAACAGCACGTGTGAATAATTAGTCTCTGCTGTGTACTGTTGAGGAAGATTATAATTTCTCGTCCTTAGAGAATTGGCGAAGTAGGCCGGCATAAAGTAAACATTGCTTGATTTTCACAAGACAATTCATTGTCCTGTTCTTAAGTACTATTGAATAATATTCTTTAATATTACATACTTTTCAAAAACCCCGTGACACATGTCTAATCTAATTTATTTCTGTCTATCTGTCTATTGCCAGACGCCTCAATTCCGTAGATGGTGGCAACAAACAAATCGCCTCCTTATCGCCCTGTCCAATGCCATTGCACTACCCTGCTCCCAGCTCACAACACCTCTCTTTCATATACCTCTCCACTCCATCCCTCCATCTCATCCTCGGCTTCCCCCTCCCTCTCCCCCCATCCACCTCTTGCATACACTCTCCTTGTTAGTCTCTCGCTCTCCATCCTCTCCACATGGCCAAACCATCTCAATGTATTTCTCCTAACACATTCCATCACATCCACATCCACACTACAACCCTCTTTTATATCCTCATTTGCCAGCCTCTCTCCACATAACTCCACAAGCTCCACTCAACTCATTTCCACTGCTCTAACCCTTGACTTCAGTCCTTCCAATAGGTCCAAGCTTCATTTCCATACGTTAGGGTTGGTATCACAATACTGCCATGGAGCAACTTTTTTACTTCCTTGCTCACTTCCCTGTTCTTTTGGAGGCCCCCTCAGAAACCTTGGGGGGGGGGGCGAGCGCCCCTCGCTGCCCCCCCCCAAATGACGCCCCTGCTTCATTTTCTAAACTTTTTGAATAATCACTTAAGAGCAGTAAGATGCCACATGATGGAAGCTTGCCAACATAACCCTAATATTCAAAAAGCATAACAAAGTACAACCAGAAAAATACCTCCCAATTAGTCAAACATCCATGGTTTAGAAATTGCTTGGACCTATTATCAGAGACAAGTTTGTTAAATACGTATAAAACAGTCTCATCAAAGATTCGCAACATGTTTTTCGAAGTAACTGCTATTTCTTCACGAATCTGTTGGACTTTTTCGACAATATATTGAACATGTATGACAAGACTAAATCTGTTGATGTTCTTTACCTCGATTTTCAAAAGGGTTTTGACAAAGTTCCACACAAAAGACTCCTTCAGAAGCAAAAGGCACATGGTTTCAGCAGCAATGTGCTTGGGTGGGTAGAAGATTGGCTCACTGGAAGAAAGAGAGTTGTAATAAATGGAAGATTCAAATTGGATAAAAGTTACCAGTAAAGTGCCGCAGGGTTCAGTGTTAGGTATTATTCTTTTTTTAATATACATAAATGATATTGATGAAGGATTATGTTGTAAGATTTCGAAATTTGCTGATGATACTAAAACCCTCTGCACACGATGAGATGTTTGTCGTCATTTGGATGTGGCTGCTGCAACAACTGAAATGAAACTTAACAAATTAATCACAGTCCTGGCCGAGATTCGATTGCGGGCCCTCGCGCTTGATACGCACACACATTACCACTGTGCCAAAGAGAGGATCCCCCCATTGCCTCCAGGCAATGCGGGCTTTTATACACCCCATTACACTGCGCCCATACACATTGACGATTTTGTTGTCATTACAGCATAATAACTTTTGTCAGAGAAAAAGTTTTCAGCCAATCGGCGTCATTTTTGGAGGCATCATAGCTTCCCTGCTCCTAATCAAAAGTAATGAGTTGGCAACTGTGGGTCTCAGTACCAGCAAGAAAGGGGACAGGTTATTCAGTACCAAATGAGCTGTGACTGGGGAAGGTACTCTGTGGTTCTGTCCCTTTAAATTTCCACTCTTACCCCTGACCAGGCCATGCAACATATTTCACTATACCAGTAGTGCTTGTGTATAGTGTTTGGGCACTGTTGTGATTAGATTTGGTGTTTGCAGTAGGAAATTTGATGTTTGTGAAGCATTCCTGGTTGTTATCAACCATTGGCCTAATGAAGATTGTGCTACTGTTTCTAATCAACTACACCGCCTCTGCCCAGCACCAAATGCTAGTATTCAGCTATAACAAATATTGACAGTGTACAAAGAATTGGTGAAATACGTGCAGTAGCTTAGAGGAAGGCAGGAATTTGCCCTACAGTCACAACACAGTGTGGGTACACTGTAGTTTTTTGCATTTTTCTTGAAAACTATGAGGCCTAGGATCACCATTTGGTCTCAAATGAAAGCCAGTGAAATTAATTCTGCATAGGATGAAAAAATAAAAACAACAGTGGCGAGAAAAGTTTTTCGCTAGAGCTCCCCGAATAAAAAAAAAAAAAAAAAATCTGTTGTCTGTTAGAAATGGGTTTTACTTTTTCCCTTATTTCTCAAACATCATACCTCGTATCAAACTGGGACCTCTGGCATTCGAAAGCTACTTAAATTCTCTTTCTAATGATAGCATTACATGTACAGATTGATTAGTAAACATTCGACTTATGATGTTGGGAAACGAGATGTATGTTCCTGAATGTTTATTCACATGGCCCTAACGTATGTATACTGTAGAGTTTTTTTTTTTTTTGCTTATCGTGTAGAACAAACATCGATAAATACGAATATGTGGGTTTTTTGGCAAAATAAATATGTTTGGGTGGTGAAAATAAGCCAAGAATACACTTTTTTGGAGCGTGCGGCAGACGGGGGAGGGGGGAGGGGAGAAAACCTGATGTGTCATGGCACAGAAAACTTATTAACTTATCCATGCGCGAAAGGGTAAAATAGGTAACAGAACAGATAAAGCATTGCAGATGCTAGCAATTCAGAGTGATCTTGATCAATTGTTTAACTGGGCCCAAATATGGCAAATGGATTTCATTATCAATAAAATGTAAAGTGCTGTGTATTGGCAGTAACAATGTATGAGCAAGTTATAACATGAGTAATTTCCAACTCGATAGGGTAAACCATCATAAAGACTAGGAGTTATAGTAACATGTGGTTTGAAACGAAGCAAACAATGTACAGTTTCTAAGAAAAAAAAAAACAATAAATTGATAAGATTCAAATGTAGAGCATTTGAATATTTATCCAATAATATCATCCTCACTTTGTATAATTCCTTAGTATGCTTGCACTTGGAATATTGCATTAAACTTTGCTCACTGTATTATAAAAAGGACATGGAGAAACTTTGACAGACTACAGCGAAGGATGACAGATATGATATGCAGATTGAGAAATAAATCATACGAAGAACGTTTAGAATCTCTGAATCTCTTTACCTTAACTAATCAGAGGTTACTATGAGATTTAATTGAAGTATTCAGCATGTTCAAAGGACACGATAATATGAACATCGATAAATATCATCGCTGCTGATCAAATTATACTAGAGGTAATAGGCATAAAATTATTGGCAAACGATTTCAGTCACATGAAGCTAAGCATATTTTCTTTAACTGAGTTGTAAATATATGGAACAAATTGCCCTCAAAAGCAGTAAACTGTGATACAGTGTTATCCTTTAAAAATCGCTTGGATAACTATCTTTCATCTAACCCCCAGCTAATTATATTCACTCCTGTATAACAAATATCTGTGGGGCATTTTTTTTTTTTTCAGAGCCTGGAAGATACAGCTGTTGAACAACATCGATAGATATTGCTGACTTAATGTTACCCTCCCTTTCAGGTAGATAGTGTAAAATAAAATTTTCTTTCCCTGTTTCTTATGAAATTTCCATGACAGTTTTTCTATTGTGCATGATGGTCCGCCTCACTACTTCCTGCCATTTTCAGCTAAAGTGTTTGGTTAGTGGGTGTGGGGGGAGCCTTTCTGCATTTCTATCCTTATCCTGAGCTGATAGATTAGTTTTGTTATTTATAACCATCCAATATCAAACAGTCATGAAAGGACCAACAGGCCTGTTGCTGCCTGCTTTCCTTTGTACTCCTTTGTACTCCCTTTTTCCTTTGTGCAGGGGGTTAATCATAGCTGACTTCCAATCCTCCGAGATTCTATCTTCCTCCCAGGTTAACCAGCACAACTTCCATATCCATTTAACTTCTGTCTGATTGTCATGCTTTAGCATTACACCACACACTCCATCAATTCCTGGGGCTTTCCACATTTTGACTTTCTTCATTGCATCCACTACTTCCAACCTACTGATCTCTTTCTCCATTCTCATCTCTCTCCTTCTCCCAGCCATTTCCCAACAACTTACATTTGCATTATTTTTATTCTCTATCTTCAACGATTTCTTCATGTTTTCTCTCCATCTGTTCGCCTTTTTTCATTTCTCAACTAACAATTTGCCATTTTTATCTTTCACTCTCCGATTACCTTCTTTATCACCCTAACTCTCTTTGCCTCCTTCCAGAACGTTTTCTTACATTCCGTCCACTTTGCACTCAAATTCCTTTCAAAATCCTCATCCACTCCCTTCTTTCTCTCACTTACTAATCTTTTCACCTCTCTCTTCTACTCTACATATAACCCTATATTCCATCCCTCACCTTCCTCCATGTCTCTGCATCCCATCCACAAACTATGAGCTTTCTTCTTTTGTGCCACAACTTGTTTCACTTATTAATTCCACTATGATATTCCTTGCACCCCCTTTTGCCTTCTCTTCACCCCACACACCACCTCACATGTTGCACAGATTTCTTCTGTGAATACCTTGCACACACCTTCCACCTCCTTCATCTGCTCCAAATCATATTTACCTAATTGCTCCTCCATTTTTCTCTTATATTCTGCCATTTCCTTTCTTCCTGTCAACCTTCTTACCCTCTTTATGGACTGCTTCCCCCTTCGCTTCTCTCCATCTATTTATCCATCATGTTTGTTCACCACTAGCAAGTGGTGGTCAGAGTCTACTCCCCCAACCTCTGTATTCTCTCGCATCCAGTATATAGCTTCTCATTCTCTCATCCACACACATATCATCAGTCATTGCCTTCCACTCATTCAGTTCACCACTGACCCTCCTGATCACTCGCCATGTATACCTGTGGATTATATTGTGCCCAAAGAGGGTGCTGGCTATGAACACCCAGACCTCTGCACAAATGTCCACTAGAGTACTACCATTCTCACCCATTTCTGCAGTCACACCCCACTCACCAACTACTTCATCCACCTTCACATTACTTGCCTTTCCATTCATATCGTGAATCAAAAACACTCTCTCACTACTCTTAATCTTTTCCACGCAAGCTTACACGTTTGCCCAGAACTCTTCTTTCACTCTGCATGCACGGTCTTCCACTGGCACATAAAAATACACAATTGTCCATGTTTGTATTCCTACTTTCAGTCTTACCCATACAATCCTTGAACCAATTCTTTTATATTCTCTTCCTATTTCATGCACACAACAGTATATACACCCTCCTTTGCCCTCTCATTCTCACCTGCTGCTGCACATATACCCAATCCATAGTCCCATTCTCTCAAACTCTCACCTCACCATTTGGTCTCAGTCAATCCGCATATGCCTACTTTCACATCCTCAAGCACCTGAACAGTGTCCCTCTTTCACATCATCATTAGCACCCCTCACATTCCACGATAAAATCCGTACCATGGCCTTTATCTGGTCCTAGGTGGTCACTTGTTGTCCTGATCCGAGGCATTTTGTGAGTATTTTTAGTTGTTTTAAGGAGTGGCACAAACCCTACCCAATTCACTCACTGACACATAAGGAACACGTATTGATTGGTTATAAGGTTACCACCCAGCATATTCAATGGTTTCCTGGCTTACAGAAAATCATTTGGCATATCACTTAATATAGTGTCACCCTGGAGTAGAGTAGCACAACACGATGTAAGTGGATAATCGGCGTCCCCACGAACCATGTTGTCACGAGTCGGCGCGATTAAGTATTTGAATAAACTCGTGACATTAACTTTGGTGGGAAACCGCGAATTCTAGTGGAATCCCAATATTTATCGCTCAGTTTAACCGTCACGTATTCACCCGATCGGGAGTGTTTTTCAGGACATTTTTCACTATTTCATAAGTGATCATCTTTGTGCGCTACATTAACCTCCACCTGAGTGATATTGCGGGTGTGTACCGCTCACACTCGTTGGCCGTTGGCAAGTGCGGCCACGACACTCGCCTCTCTTCCACAATTTGAATCAGTCAAGATTTGTGCATCGTGGAAGCAGGTAGTGTGTGTGGCAGCGTCCTTCCTCAGCAACGACCCCTAGTTCCTGCCGCCGCCATTGAATTCCCACCTAGTGTGACTGGTGAGAGACTCAGCGTGTGCAGCATCATTCCTCAGCAACGACGCCCAGTCATCCGCTTTGTCCACTTTTCTGACCAGTATTTCTTTTCGTTTTTTCCTAGATTTAAGAGTTAGCTTTTGAGTGAGCGAGTGAGAGGGATCTCCTTATTTTGAATTCATTTTGAAATATAACGTAAATTTATTTCTTTGTAATCAATCAATTTAACAGTTCTTTTTCTTGAACTTAATGTAAACTCGTGTTTTATTTCTCCATAAGCTTATTCTAGTTGCAGCTCCTAGCTTGCATAAACGCTTTGTATTATTCTTAATTGGTACTTAGGCCAGTCCTTTTGTATTAACTCAAATCCATTGTGCCATCTAGGAGTTAATGCATCAGCAAGAACTTGTTATCATTAATAGCATTAGTTATTGATTGTCAGTGGTGGAGTCACTTTCTCCAGAGGTCAACAATACTAATAAACAGCACGTGTGAATAATTAGTCTCTGCTGTGTACTGTTGAGAAAGTTTATAAATTCTCGTCCTTAGAGAATCAGCAGTGTAAGCCGGCATAAAGTAAACATTGCTTGATTTTCACAAGACAATTCATTGTCCTCTTCTCAGTATTATTGAATAATTATTCTTTAATATTGTGTATACTAATAAAAACCCCGTGACATTTGGCGACCTCATTCCAGGATATTAACTCCTACATCTAAAGTTATTCACGAGATAATACTCACTCATACTTAGGTATTTATCATTAAAGTCTATAGGCACTATCTTACTTGTGATTATTGATTCAGTTCTATTATTTTATGTAATTGTTTTCACAGTCAGTTGTTTGTTTGATTTTCTTTCTTTACCAGTTTAATTAGATAAAACTGGCCACCACTAACCTGTGCCTATATTCTTTATTCTTGATTATTGGCATCTTTCTTTGCAAATTGCAGTCAGTACTGAGTCGCTAGTTTACTTAGATTGAGTTAGCATCATGTCTACCAGGGTCTATGTACAGGAAGCTAAAGATATGGGCTTACAGACCCAACTGAAATAAAGGATTATGTCCTCTCTCGGCTTAGTCACGAGCAGCAACGCGAGAGTGATGCTCGTGAAGAGGTAGAATCCAGCGCGAACACGAGCAAAAACAACATGAACTCGAGTTAGAACAGCACGAGAGAGAATGTCAACATGAGTTAAAACAACGTGAGAGAGAACGTGAGTACGAGCATGAACAACGAGACAGAGAACGAGAACATGAACGTGCCGAGCGAGAAGCACGCGAAAAACATGAACTTGAAGTGCTGAAGCTCAAGCGAGATTCCTTGGCTTCAGACACATCTGGTGCAGCTGGCCCAAGCTCCACGAGCGCTCTCCATGCACATGTTATGGCGACCCCACACATCAAGTTTCCCCCATACAAGGAAGGAGAGCGAATCGAGCCATACATAGCTCGTTTTGAAGACATGGCTCAGCTTTACCAGCTGGATGATGCAGCTAAGCGGCTTCAGTTTTTTAGCCTGTTTGAGGGCCCTGCCCTCGATATTCTCCACAGAATTCGTGGAGACAATCTCACGTATGAGATGATGAAGGCCGCACTTGTCAAAGCGTATGGTCTCACAGTTGACAACGCCAAGAGTCAGTTTATGAGGGCACGTTTACAGGAAAAAGAGACTGCCATTCAGTTTCTTGACCGGCTTACTGCTTACTTAGATGAGTGGTTGGAGAAAGATGAAATTCCTTCCATGCGTGAGGGGATAATTGACCTTATGCTGCGCACGCAGCTAGAAAAGTTGTGGCCTACTGAACTTATAGCTCAGCTTAAGATCTGCCAGGTAAGAGATGCCAGCCAAATAGTGAAGAAGGCTGACGCATTCTTCACTGCATACGGGTATCAAACTCTCAAGCAGCATACCTGGAACAGGAAACCTGATAAATCTGGGAAACTGTCTCAGACTGAACCCCAGCAACAAGGCCGTTCTCAGAATAATGGCCAAGGTCCAAAACCGCAGAGGAAGGACCATTGGCAAAACACTCAGAAACCTGATTGGAAGCGGTACAACAAGTACCCTAACCAGCAGCAATATCAACCACGCAACAGACCATCGGGACTGTCCTTTTCAGCACCAGCTCAAGTGAATAGGAGGCAGGAGGCGAATGCAGCCTTCGTTCCTCAGCAGCAGCACGGTGGTCCCTACCAGTATGGGTACTCCCCCACAGTTCTCTAGTCCCACAGTGACAGTGAACCCCCCTCCACAGGTGGCCAATGCTCCATCTCCCCAGGCAGTGAGTACGACCCCTCAGGTATCTAGTTCACAGGACACCATGTTTGCCACATCATTTATTCAGCAGCCTAATCAGTGGCTACCTGCTTCCTCCACAGGCCCTCCCACAGGTGACAGTGCCTTCCTAGTTCAGCCAGGGTTTGTGGGAGACATTCCTGTGAAGTTCCTGAGAGACAATGGTTCCTCAGGTTGCTCTGTCAGACAGCCTAGTCCGGCCTGAGCAGTACACAGGTCGACAGATCCAAGCTAACCTTATAGATGGATCAGTGAGATTGTTCCCTGAGGCACGTATCCAGGTGGCATCTCCATTTTACACTGGTATGACACTCGCAGTCGTCATGCCAGAAGCTTTATTTGACCTTATCATAGACAATATTCCTGGTGCCAAGGATAGTTGCACCGAAGATGACGCTACTCTGACTTCGGCTGCAGAAACACGGGCCATCGCTGAGGCTCCAAACTGTATCACCCCTGTGACCATTGAATCGCCGCAAGATCTGATGTGTAGCCAAGTTGTTGTTCAAGAACAACATTCTGACCCGACACTTGCTGCTGTGTGAAAGAAACAAAAGGGTAGAGTGATAAAGTATTCATGGGGAGGTCAAGCCAAGTTCCTTCGTAAACAAGGACAGCTGTACCGTGAGTCACGAACACCCCAGGGCGAGGTTCGACTGCAGTTCGTCATCCCAGCAAAGTGCCGCCAAGCAGTGTTAGAATGGGGTCATTGTTCAGCATCAGGAGGTCACCTGGGCAAAAGGAAAACCCAGGGCCATATCCAAGGTGACTTCTTCTAGCCAGGGATGGGACGAGAGATTGATAGTTTTGTGTGTTCCTGCAATGTGTGTCCACGTACCACTAATCAGGGACATGTCCTTCCTGTGCTGTTCGAAACCACACCCGTAATCTCTGAGTCAGTTGAAAGGGAAGGCAGTGGTAATGTGGGTACAGACCCGATGTCTCGCCTACTAACTGATGACTAACACGGGCAACTGTTGTACACCGGGTTCCAAAGACGGGCGTTCTCAGAGATTTGAGTAATCCAAGGACCAGCCTGGATCCCAGTTAAAAGTGTACCAGTAATTGCTGACGTCTTGCCCGTTGGTCCCACAGGACACGTTACGTCAAGGACTTGTATATACAGTACATGTATACCATAAGTTAAGGAGGATGTTTGAGAACCCTGCTGAGACAGTCCAAGGCTGTGTATGAATTACCTTGTGGAATGTCTCGAGCTATGGGCCTCTCTGAGGATTCCCGGAGAATGCACAATATCCACATGTGTGTTCACACCTACGGTGGGTGTTAAAATGTTACCTGCCCGAGACTGCATAGCGATTCTCAGCTTCCTGTCATTAATTGTAAGTGTAGAGTTAGGTTAACCAGTAAACTGCCCGTTCTAAGAGATTTGAGCAATTCAAAAACTGGCATGTTTCCTGGTTAATAATGTTAGGTTAACTTGTAAACTGACCATTCTAAGAGATTTGAGCAATTCAAGAACTGGCACATTTCCTAGTTAATAAGCGTTAACCAGTAAACTATAAGGGTCCTGAGAGATTTGTGAATCCTAAGACTACGTTTCCTGGTTAATAATGACATAAGTACTGATTGCTAGGCAGAGAGAGAGAAATGACACTTTTGATGCTCCATCTTGATTCCATCCTCAGGTGCAGCTGGCGGGTGCAGCATTGCCGTGCAGAACAGCTGATCGTCCCTGACACAAGTTGCCGCCTCTTCTCTTCTGCCTCGTCTTCATCATTTATTATTGATTTGCATTATGTAATTTTACACGTAGGCACAGTTACACCACAACTGTCACACCTACACCGTGTATTACATACATCACTCTACATAACAATTAGTTGTTAATGTAAATGTAGCAAACTTTTCACTCAGTTTGACCTGAGTACAGGATTTTTCACCGTCGTCATGGAGTTTTTCCCTCAAGCTTGCTTCTATTAACGTAAATACGAGGTTTTTCGCTCACTAGCGACTGTGACTTTCTCCTGTAGCAGGATAGCACACACACACACACACACACACACACACACACACACACACACACCACAGTGTGAATCTTGTGTGACTGAGTTAGGAATTATGTGTATGTATATTGAAATTTTTCCTGAAAAAAAAAAAAAATCATTTTTGATGTGGTGTAATGTCACCAGTTGGCACGATTAAGTATTTGAATAAACTCGTGACATTAACTTTGGTGGGAAACCGCGAATTCTAGTGGAATCCCAGTATTTATTGCTCAGTTTAACCCCCACGTATTCACCCGATTGGGAGTGTTTTTCAGGACATTTTTCACAATTTCATAAGTGATCATCTTTGTGCGCGACATTAACCTCCGCCTGATATTGCGGGTGTGTATCGCTCACACTCGTTGGCCGTTAGCAAGTGCGGCCACGACACTCGCCTCTCTCCCACAATTTGAATCAGTCAAGATTTGAGCGCCGTGGAAGCAGGTAGTGTGTGTGGCAGCATCCTCCCTCAGCAACGATGCCTAGTTCCCACCGCCGCCGTTGAATTCCAACCTAGTGTGATTGGCGAGAGACTTAGCGTGTACAGCATCCTTCCTCAGCAACAATGCCCAGTCATCCGTTTTGTCCACTTTTCTGACCAGTATTTCTTTTCGTTTTTTCCTAGGTTTAAGAGTTAGCTTTTGAGTGAGCGAGTGAGTGCAATCTCCTCATTTTGAATTCATTTTGAAATGTAACATAAATTTATTTCTTTGTAATCAATAAATTTAACAGCTCTTTTTCTTGAGCATAATGTAATGTAAACTCGTGTTTTATTTCTCCATAAACTTATTCTAGTTGCAGCTCGTAGCTTGCATAAACGCTTTGTATTATTCATAACTGGTACTTAGGCCAGTCCTTTTGTATTAACTCAAATCCATTGTGCCATCTAGGAGTTAATGCATCAGCAAGAACTTGTTATCATTAATAGCATTAGTTATTGATTGTCAGGGATGGAGTCACTTTCTCCAAAGGCCAACAGTACTAATAAACAGCACGTGTGAATAATTAGTCTCTGCTGTGTACTGTTGAGGAAGATTATAATTTCTCGTCCTTAGAGAATTGGCGAAGTAGGCCGGCATAAAGTAAACATTGCTTGATTTTCACAAGACAATTCATTGTCCTGTTCTTAAGTACTATTGAATAATATTCTTTAATATTACATACTTTTCAAAAACCCCGTGACACATGTCTAATCTAATTTATTTCTGTCTATCTGTCTATTGCCAGACGCCTCAATTCCGTAGATGGTGGCAACAAACAAATCGCCTCCTTATCGCCCTGTCCAATGCCATTGCACTACCCTGCTCCCAGCTCACAACACCTCTCTTTCATATACCTCTCCACTCCATCCCTCCATCTCATCCTCGGCTTCCCCCTCCCTCTCCCCCCATCCACCTCTTGCATACACTCTCCTTGTTAGTCTCTCGCTCTCCATCCTCTCCACATGGCCAAACCATCTCAATGTATTTCTCCTAACACATTCCATCACATCCACATCCACACTACAACCCTCTTTTATATCCTCATTTGCCAGCCTCTCTCCACATAACTCCACAAGCTCCACTCAACTCATTTCCACTGCTCTAACCCTTGACTTCAGTCCTTCCAATAGGTCCAAGCTTCATTTCCATACGTTAGGGTTGGTATCACAATACTGCCATGGAGCAACTTTTTTACTTCCTTGCTCACTTCCCTGTTCTTTTGGAGGCCCCCTCAGAAACCTTGGGGGGGGGGGGCGAGCGCCCCTCGCTGCCCCCCCCCAAATGACGCCCCTGCTTCATTTTCTAAACTTTTTGAATAATCACTTAAGAGCAGTAAGATAGATGCCACATGATGGAAGCTTGCCAACATAACCCTAATATTCAAAAAGCATAACAAAGTACAACCAGAAAAATACCTCCCAATTAGTCAAACATCCATGGTTTGGAAATTGCTTGGACCTATTATCAGAGACAAGTTTGTTAAATACGTATAAAACAGTCTCATCAAAGATTCGCAACATGTTTTTCGAAGTAACTGCTATTTCTTCACGAATCTGTTGGACTTTTTCGACAATATATTGAACATGTATGACAAGACTAAATCTGTTGATGTTCTTTACCTCGATTTTCAAAAGGGTTTTGACAAAGTTCCACACAAAAGACTCCTTCAGAAGCAAAAGGCACATGGTTTCAGCAGCAATGTGCTTGGGTGGGTAGAAGATTGGCTCACTGGAAGAAAGAGAGTTGTAATAAATGGAAGATTCAAATTGGATAAAAGTTACCAGTAAAGTGCCGCAGGGTTCAGTGTTAGGTATTATTCTTTTTTTAATATACATAAATGATATTGATGAAGGATTATGTTGTAAGATTTCGAAATTTGCTGATGATACTAAAACCCTCTGCACACGATGAGATGTTTGTCGTCATTTGGATGTGGCTGCTGCAACAACTGAAATGAAACTTAACAAATTAATCACAGTCCTGGCCGAGATTCGATTGCGGGCCCTCGCGCTTGATACGCACACACATTACCACTGTGCCAAAGAGAGGATCCCCCCATTGCCTCCAGGCAATGCGGGCTTTTATACACCCCATTACACTGCGCCCATACACATTGACGATTTTGTTGTCATTACAGCATAATAACTTTTGTCAGAGAAAAAGTTTTCAGCCAATCGGCGTCATTTTTGGAGGCATCATAGCTTCCCTGCTCCTAATCAAAAGTAATGAGTTGGCAACTGTGGGTCTCAGTACCAGCAAGAAAGGGGACAGGTTATTCAGTACCAAATGAGCTGTGACTGGGGAAGGTACTCTGTGGTTCTGTCCCTTTAAATTTCCACTCTTACCCCTGACCAGGCCATGCAACATATTTCACTATACCAGTAGTGCTTGTGTATAGTGTTTGGGCACTGTTGTGATTAGATTTGGTGTTTGCAGTAGGAAATTTGATGTTTGTGAAGCATTCCTGGTTGTTATCAACCATTGGCCTAATGAAGATTGTGCTACTGTTTCTAATCAACTACACCGCCTCTGCCCAGCACCAAATGCTAGTATTCAGCTATAACAAATATTGACAGTGTACAAAGAATTGGTGAAATACGTGCAGTAGCTTAGAGGAAGGCAGGAATTTGCCCTACAGTCACAACACAGTGTGGGTACACTGTAGTTTTTTGCATTTTTCTTGAAAACTATGAGGCCTAGGATCACCATTTGGTCTCAAATGAAAGCCAGTGAAATTAATTCTGCATAGGATGAAAAAATAAAAACAACAGTGGCGAGAAAAGTTTTTCGCTAGAGCTCCCCGAATAAAAAAAAAAAAAAAATCTGTTGTCTGTTAGAAATGGGTTTTACTTTTTCCCTTATTTCTCAAACATCATACCTCGTATCAAACTGGGACCTCTGGCATTCGAAAGCTACTTAAATTCTCTTTCTAATGATAGCATTACATGTACAGATTGATTAGTAAACATTCGACTTATGATGTTGGGAAACGAGATGTATGTTCCTGAATGTTTATTCACATGGCCCTAACGTATGTATACTGTAGAGTTTTTTTTTTTTTTGCTTATCGTGTAGAACAAACATCGACGAATAGGAATATGTGGGTTTTGTGGCAAAATAAATATGTTTGGGTGGTGAAAATAAGCCGAGAATACACTTTTTTGGAGCGTGCGGCAGACGGGGGAGGGGGGAGGGGAGAAAACCTGATGTGTCATGGCACAGAAAACTTATTAACTTATCCATGCGCGAAAGGGTAAAATAGGTAACAGAACAGATAAAGCATTGCAGATGCTAGCAATTCAGAGTGATCTTGATCAATTGTTTAACTGGGCCCAAATATGGCAAATGGATTTCATTATCAATAAATGTAAAGTGCTGTGTATTGGCAGTAACAATGTATGAGCAAGTTATAACATGAGTAATTTCCAACTCGATAGGGTAAACCATCATAAAGACTAGGAGTTATAGTAACATGTGGTTTGAAACGAAGCAAACAATGTACAGTTTCTAAGAAAAAAAAAAACAATAAATTGATAAGATTCAAATGTAGAGCATTTGAATATTTATCCAATAATATCATCCTCACTTTGTATAATTCCTTAGTATGCTTGCACTTGGAATATTGCATTAAACTTTGCTCACTGTATTATAAAAAGGACATGGAGAAACTTTGACAGACTACAGCGAAGGATGACAGATATGATATGCAGATTGAGAAATAAATCATACGAAGAACGTTTAGAATCTCTGAATCTCTTTACCTTAACTAATCAGAGGTTACTATGAGATTTAATTGAAGTATTCAGCATGTTCAAAGGACACGATAATATGAACATCGATAAATATCATCGCTGCTGATCAAATTATACTAGAGGTAATAGGCATAAAATTATTGGCAAACGATTTCAGTCACATGAAGCTAAGCATATTTTCTTTAACTGAGTTGTAAATATATGGAACAAATTGCCCTCAAAAGCAGTAAACTGTGATACAGTGTTATCCTTTAAAAATCGCTTGGATAACTATCTTTCATCTAACCCCCAGCTAATTATATTCACTCCTGTATAACAAATATCTGTGGGGCATTTTTTTTTTTTCAGAGCCTGGAAGATACAGCTGTTGAACAACATCGATAAATATTGCTGACTTAATGTTACCCTCCCTTTCAGGTAGATAGTGTAAAATAAAATTTTCTTTCCCTGTTTCTTATGAAATTTCCATGACAGTTTTTCTATTGTGCATGATGGTCCGCCTCACTACTTCCTGCCATTTTCAGCTAAAGTGTTTGGTTAGTGGGTGTGGGGGGAGCCTTTCTGCATTTCTATCCTTATCCTGAGCTGATAGATTAGTTTTGTTATTTATAACCATCCAATATCAAACAGTCATGAAAGGACCAACAGGCCTGTTGCTGCCTGCTTTCCTTTGTACTCCTTTGTACTCCCTTTTTCCTTTGTGCAGGGGGTTAATCATAGCTGACTTCCAATCCTCCGAGATTCTATCTTCCTCCCAGGTTAACCAGCACAACTTCCATATCCATTTAACTTCTGTCTGATTGTCATGCTTTAGCATTACACCACACACTCCATCAATTCCTGGGGCTTTCCACATTTTGACTTTCTTCATTGCATCCACTACTTCCAACCTACTGATCTCTTTCTCCATTCTCATCTCTCTCCTTCTCCCAGCCATTTCCCAACAACTTACATTTGCATTATTTTTATTCTCTATCTTCAACGATTTCTTCATGTTTTCTCTCCATCTGTTCGCCTTTTTTCATTTCTCAACTAACAATTTGCCATTTTTATCTTTCACTCTCCGATTACCTTCTTTATCACCCTAACTCTCTTTGCCTCCTTCCAGAACGTTTTCTTACATTCCGTCCACTTTGCACTCAAATTCCTTTCAAAATCCTCATCCACTCCCTTCTTTCTCTCACTTACTAATCTTTTCACCTCTCTCTTCTACTCTACATATAACCCTATATTCCATCCCTCACCTTCCTCCATGTCTCTGCATCCCATCCACAAACTATGAGCTTTCTTCTTTTGTGCCACAACTTGTTTCACTTATTAATTCCACTATGATATTCCTTGCACCCCCTTTTGCCTTCTCTTCACCCCACACACCACCTCACATGTTGCACAGATTTCTTCTGTGAATACCTTGCACACACCTTCCACCTCCTTCATCTGCTCCAAATCATATTTACCTAATTGCTCCTCCATTTTTCTCTTATATTCTGCCATTTCCTTTCTTCCTGTCAACCTTCTTACCCTCTTTATGGACTGCTTCCCCCTTCGCTTCTCTCCATCTATTTATCCATCATGTTTGTTCACCACTAGCAAGTGGTGGTCAGAGTCTACTCCCCCAACCTCTGTATTCTCTCGCATCCAGTATATAGCTTCTCATTCTCTCATCCACACACATATCATCAGTCATTGCCTTCCACTCATTCAGTTCACCACTGACCCTCCTGATCACTCGCCATGTATACCTGTGGATTATATTGTGCCCAAAGAGGGTGCTGGCTATGAACACCCAGACCTCTGCACAAATGTCCACTAGAGTACTACCATTCTCACCCATTTCTGCAGTCACACCCCACTCACCAACTACTTCATCCACCTTCACATTACTTGCCTTTCCATTCATATCGTGAATCAAAAACACTCTCTCACTACTCTTAATCTTTTCCACGCAAGCTTACACGTTTGCCCAGAACTCTTCTTTCACTCTGCATGCACGGTCTTCCACTGGCACATAAAAATACACAATTGTCCATGTTTGTATTCCTACTTTCAGTCTTACCCATACAATCCTTGAACCAATTCTTTTATATTCTCTTCCTATTTCATGCACACAACAGTATATACACCCTCCTTTGCCCTCTCATTCTCACCTGCTGCTGCACATATACCCAATCCATAGTCCCATTCTCTCAAACTCTCACCTCACCATTTGGTCTCAGTCAATCCGCATATGCCTACTTTCACATCCTCAAGCACCTGAACAGTGTCCCTCTTTCACATCATCATTAGCACCCCTCACATTCCACGATAAAATCCGTACCATGGCCTTTATCTGGTCCTAGGTGGTCACTTGTTGTCCTGATCCGAGGCATTTTGTGAGTATTTTTAGTTGTTTTAAGGGGAGTGGCACAAACCCTACCCAATTCACTCACTGACACATAAGGAACACGTATTGATTGGTTATAAGGTTACCACCCAGCATATTCAATGGTTTCCTGGCTTACAGAAAATCATTTGGCATATCACTTAATATAGTGTCACCCTGGAGTAGAGTAGCACAACACGATGTAAGTGGATAATCGGCGTCCCCACGAACCATGTTGTCACGAGTCGGCGCGATTAAGTATTTGAATAAACTCGTGACATTAACTTTGGTGGGAAACCGCGAATTCTAGTGGAATCCCAATATTTATCGCTCAGTTTAACCGTCACGTATTCACCCGATCGGGAGTGTTTTTCAGGACATTTTTCACTATTTCATAAGTGATCATCTTTGTGCGCTACATTAACCTCCACCTGAGTGATATTGCGGGTGTGTACCGCTCACACTCGTTGGCCGTTGGCAAGTGCGGCCCACGACACTCGCCTCTCTTCCACAATTTGAATCAGTCAAGATTTGTGCATCGTGGAAGCAGGTAGTGTGTGTGGCAGCGTCCTTCCTCAGCAACGACCCCTAGTTCCTGCCGCCGCCATTGAATTCCCACCTAGTGTGACTGGTGAGAGACTCAGCGTGTGCAGCATCATTCCTCAGCAACGACGCCCAGTCATCCGCTTTGTCCACTTTTCTGACCAGTATTTCTTTTCGTTTTTTCCTAGATTTAAGAGTTAGCTTTTTGAGTGAGCGAGTGAGAGGGATCTCCTTATTTTGAATTCATTTTGAAATATAACGTAAATTTATTTCTTTGTAATCAATCAATTTAACAGTTCTTTTTCTTGAACTTAATGTAAACTCGTGTTTTATTTCTCCTTAAGCTTATTCTAGTTGCAGCTCCTAGCTTGCATAAACGCTTTGTATTATTCTTAATTGGTACTTAGGCCAGTCCTTTTGTATTAACTCAAATCCATTGTGCCATCTAGGAGTTAATGCATCAGCAAGAACTTGTTATCATTAATAGCATTAGTTATTGATTGTCAGTGGTGGAGTCACTTTCTCCAGAGGTCAACAATACTAATAAACAGCACGTGTGAATAATTAGTCTCTGCTGTGTACTGTTGAGAAAGTTTATAAATTCTCGTCCTTAGAGAATCAGCAGTGTAAGCCGGCATAAAGTAAACATTGCTTGATTTTCACAAGACAATTCATTGTCCTCTTCTCAGTATTATTGAATAATTATTCTTTAATATTGTGTATACTAATAAAAACCCCGTGACATTTGGCGACCTCATTCCAGGATATTAACTCCTACATCTAAAGTTATTCACGAGATAATACTCACTCATACTTAGGTATTTATCATTAAAGTCTATAGGCACTATCTTACTTGTGATTATTGATTCAGTTCTATTATTTTATGTAATTGTTTTCACAGTCAGTTGTTTGTTTGATTTTCTTTCTTTACCAGTTTAATTAGATAAAACTGGCCACCACTAACCTGTGCCTATATTCTTTATTCTTGATTATTGGCATCTTTCTTTGCAAATTGCAGTCAGTACTGAGTCGCTAGTTTACTTAGATTGAGTTAGCATCATGTCTACCAGGGTCTATGTACAGGAAGCTAAAGATATGGGCTTACAGACCCAACTGAAATAAAGGATTATGTCCTCTCTCGGCTTAGTCACGAGCAGCAACGCGAGAGTGATGCTCGTGAAGAGGTAGAATCCAGCGCGAACACGAGCAAAAACAACATGAACTCGAGTTAGAACAGCACGAGAGAGAATGTCAACATGAGTTAAAACAACGTGAGAGAGAACGTGAGTACGAGCATGAACAACGAGACAGAGAACGAGAACATGAACGTGCCGAGCGAGAAGCACGCGAAAAACATGAACTTGAAGTGCTGAAGCTCAAGCGAGATTCCTTGGCTTCAGACACATCTGGTGCAGCTGGCCCAAGCTCCACGAGCGCTCTCCATGCACATGTTATGGCGACCCCACACATCAAGTTTCCCCCATACAAGGAAGGAGAGCGAATCGAGCCATACATAGCTCGTTTTGAAGACATGGCTCAGCTTTACCAGCTGGATGATGCAGCTAAGCGGCTTCAGTTTTTTAGCCTGTTTGAGGGCCCTGCCCTCGATATTCTCCACAGAATTCGTGGAGACAATCTCACGTATGAGATGATGAAGGCCGCACTTGTCAAAGCGTATGGTCTCACAGTTGACAACGCCAAGAGTCAGTTTATGAGGGCACGTTTACAGGAAAAAGAGACTGCCATTCAGTTTCTTGACCGGCTTACTGCTTACTTAGATGAGTGGTTGGAGAAAGATGAAATTCCTTCCATGCGTGAGGGGATAATTGACCTTATGCTGCGCACGCAGCTAGAAAAGTTGTGGCCTACTGAACTTATAGCTCAGCTTAAGATCTGCCAGGTAAGAGATGCCAGCCAAATAGTGAAGAAGGCTGACGCATTCTTCACTGCATACGGGTATCAAACTCTCAAGCAGCATACCTGGAACAGGAAACCTGATAAATCTGGGAAACTGTCTCAGACTGAACCCCAGCAACAAGGCCGTTCTCAGAATAATGGCCAAGGTCCAAAACCGCAGAGGAAGGACCATTGGCAAAACACTCAGAAACCTGATTGGAAGCGGTACAACAAGTACCCTAACCAGCAGCAATATCAACCACGCAACAGACCATCGGGACTGTCCTTTTCAGCACCAGCTCAAGTGAATAGGAGGCAGGAGGCGAATGCAGCCTTCATTCCTCAGCAGCAGCACGGTGGTCCCTACCAGTACGGGTACTCCCCCACAGTTCTCTAGTCCCACAGTGACAGTGAACCCCCCTCCACAGGTGGCCAATGCTCCATCTCCCCAGGCAGTGAGTACGACCCCTCAGGTATCTAGTTCACAGGACACCATGTTTGCCACATCATTTATTCAGCAGCCTAATCAGTGGCTACCTGCTTCCTCCACAGGCCCTCCCACAGGTGACAGTGCCTTCCTAGTTCAGCCAGGGTTTGTGGGAGACATTCCTGTGAAGTTCCTGAGAGACAATGGTTCCTCAGGTTGCTCTGTCAGACAGCCTAGTCCGGCCTGAGCAGTACACAGGTCGACAGATCCAAGCTAACCTTATAGATGGATCAGTGAGATTGTTCCCTGAGGCACGTATCCAGGTGGCATCTCCATTTTACACTGGTATGACACTCGCAGTCGTCATGCCAGAAGCTTTATTTGACCTTATCATAGACAATATTCCTGGTGCCAAGGATAGTTGCACCGAAGATGACGCTACTCAGACTTCGGCTGCAGAAACACGGGCCATCGCTGAGGCTCCAAACTGTATCACCCCTGTGACCATTGAATCGCCGCAAGATCTGATGTGTAGCCAAGTTGTTGTTCAAGAACAACATTCTGACCCGACACTTGCTGCTGTGTGAAAGAAACAAAAGGGTAGAGTGATAAAGTATTCATGGGGAGGTCAAGCCAAGTTCCTTCGTAAACAAGGACAGCTGTACCGTGAGTCACGAACACCCCAGGGCGAGGTTCGACTGCAGTTCGTCATCCTAGCAAAGTGCCGCCAAGCAGTGTTAGAATGGGGTCATTGTTCAGCGTCAGGAGGTCACCTGGGCAAAAGGAAAACCCAGGGCCGTATCCAAGGTGACTTCTTCTAGCCAGGGATGGGACGAGAGATTGATAGTTTTGTGTGTTCCTGCAATGTGTGTCCACGTACCACTAATCAGGGACATGTCCTTCCTGTGCTGTTCGAAACCACACCCGTAATCTCTGAGTCAGTTGAAAGGGAGGGCAGTGGTAATGTGGGTACAGACCCGATGTCTCGCCTACTAACTGATGACTAACACGGGCAACTGTTGTACACCGGGTTCCAAAGACGGGCGTTCTCAGAGATTTGAGTAATCCAAGGACCAGCCTGGATCCCAGTTAAAAGTGTACCAGTAATTGCTGACGTCTTGCCCGTTGGTCCCACAGGACACGTTACGTCCAGGACTTGTATATACATGTGTACCATAAGTTAAGGGGGAAGTTTGAGAACCCTGCAGAGACAGTCCGAGGCTGTGTATGAATTACCTTGTGGAACGTCTCGAGCTATGGGCCTCTCTGAGGATTCCCGGAGAATGCACAATATCCACATGTGTGTTCACACCTACGGTGGGTGTTAAAATGTTACCTGCCCGAGACTGCATAGCGATTCTCAGCTTCCTGTCATTAATTGTAAGTGTAGAGTTAGGTTAACCAGTAAACTGCCCGTTCTAAGAGATTTGAGCAATTCAAAAACTGGCATGTTTCCTGGTTAATAATGTTAGGTTAACTTGTAAACTGACCATTCTAAGAGATTTTAGCAATTCAAGAACTGGCACATTTCCTAGTTAATAAGCGTTAACCAGTAAACTATAAGGGTCCTGAGAGATTTGTGAATCCTAAGACTACGTTTCCTGGTTAATAATGACATAAGTACTGATTGCTAGGCAGAGAGAGAGAAATGACACTTTTGATGCTCCATCTTGATTCCATCCTCAGGTGCAGCTGGCGGGTGCAGCATTGCCGTGCAGAACAGCTGATCGTCCCTGACACAAGTTGCCACCTCTTCTCTTCTGCCTCGTCTTCATCATTTATTATTGATTTGCATTATGTAATTTTACACGTAGGCACAGTTACACCACAACTGTCACACCTACACCGTGTATTACATACATCACTCTACATAACAATTAGTTGTTAATGTAAATGTAGCAAACTTTTCACTCAGTTTGACCTGAGTACAGGATTTTTCACCGTCGTCACAGAGTTTTTCCCTCAAGCTTGCTTCTATTAACGTAAATACGAGGTTTTTCGCTCACTGGCGACTGTGACTTTCTCCTGTAGCAGGATAGCACACACACACACACACACACACACACACCACAGTGTGAATCTTGTGTGACTGAGTTAGGAATTATGTGTATGTATATTGAAATTCTTCCTGAAAAAAAAAAAAAAATCATTTTTGATGGGGTGTAATGTCACCAGTTGGCACGATTAAGTATTTGAATAAACTCGTGACATTAACTTTGGTGGGAAACCGCGAATTCTAGTGGAATCCCAGTATTTATTGCTCAGTTTAACCCCCACGTATTCACCCGATTGGGAGTGTTTTTCAGGACATTTTTCACAATTTCATAAGTGATCATCTTTGTGCGCGACATTAACCTCCGCCTGATATTGCGGGTGTGTATCGCTCACACTCGTTGGCCGTTAGCAAGTGCGGCCACGACACTCGCCTCTCTCCCACAATTTGAATCAGTCAAGATTTGAGCGCCGTGGAAGCAGGTAGTGTGTGTGGCAGCATCCTCCCTCAGCAACGACGCCTAGTTCCCACCGCCGCCGTTGAATTCCAACCTAGTGTGATTGGCGAGAGACTCAGCGTGTACAGCATCCTTCCTCAGCAACGATGCCCAGTCATCCGTTTTGTCCACTTTTCTGACCAGTATTTCTTTTCGTTTTTTCCTAGGTTTAAGAGTTAGCTTTTGAGTGAGCGAGTGAGTGCAATCTCCTCATTTTGAATTCATTTTGAAATGTAACATAAATTTATTTCTTTGTAATCAATAAATTTAACAGCTCTTTTTCTTGAGCTTAATGTAATGTAAACTCGTGTTTTATTTCTTCATAAACTTATTCTAGTTGCAGCTCGTAGCTTGCATAAACGCTTTGTATTATTCATAACTGGTACTTAGGCCAGTCCTTTTGTATTAACTCAAATCCGTTGTGCCATCTAGGAGTTAATGCATCAGCAAGAACTTGTTATCATTAATAGCATTAGTTATTGATTGTCAGGGATGGAGTCACTTTCTCCAAAGGCCAACAGTACTAATAAACAGCACGTGTGAATAATTAGTCTCTGCTGTGTACTGTTGAGGAAGATTATAATTTCTCGTCCTTAGAGAATTGGCGAAGTAGGCCGGCATAAAGTAAACATTGCTTGATTTTCACAAGACAATTCATTGTCCTGTTCTTAAGTATTATTGAATAATATTCTTTAATATTACATACTTTTCAAAAACCCCGTGACACATGTCTAATCTAATTTATTTCTGTCTATCTGTCTATTGCCAGACGCCTCAATTCCGTAGATGGTGGCAACAAACAAATCGCCTCCTTATCGCCCTGTCCAATGCCATTGCACTACCCTGCTCCCAGCTCACAACACCTCTCTTTCATATACCTCTCCACTCCATCCCTCCATCTCATCCTCGGCTTCCCCCTCCCTCTCCCCCCATCCACCTCTTGCATACACTCTCCTTGTTAGTCTCTCGCTCTCCATCCTCTCCACATGGCCAAACCATCTCAATGTATTTCTCCTAACACATTCCATCACATCCACATCCACACTACAACCCTCTTTTATATCCTCATTTGCCAGCCTCTCTCCACATAACTCCACAAGCTCCACTCAACTCATTTCCACTGCTCTAACCCTTGACTTCAGTCCTTCCAATAGGTCCAAGCTTCATTTCCATACGTTAGGGTTGGTATCACAATACTGCCATGGAGCAACTTTTTTACTTCCTTGCTCACTTCCCTGTTCTTCATCACTGCTTTCAAAGAATCAGCAACCTTTCTTGCCTGTCGTACCCTTTCAAGCACGTCACCTTCTAAACTTCCATCCTTACTCGTCACACTACCCAAGTATTTAAACACACTCATATATTCCATTTCCTCCTCATCCAGCCTCACTGTACATTTATTGGTTTCATTTCTCTCGAAGACCATAGCTTTACTCTTCCCTACATTCACCTTTAGATTCCGTTTCTTACACACTCTCCCAGACTCATTCACCATCCCTTATAGTTTCCCTTCGTCTTTGCTTAACAATACTGTATCATCTGCAAACAATAAACAGTTCAGGGAGTTTCCAAACATTGCCCTCTCTCATTTGGGTCACTCAAACATCCACTGCCCTGCCTTGTACCTCATTTATATCCCCATCCATAAACAGATTGAACAACCATGGGGACATGATACATCCCTGTTTGACTCCAACATTCAGAGAGAAAATTTCACTCAGCTCACAGTCCACACGCACTGCAGCCTTAGTCCCCTCATACATACTCACCACGGCATTCAACAACTTCCAATTTACTTCTTATATTCTTAATTCTTTCCACATTCCTTGTCTATCCACACTGTTCCTGCATATCCATGAAGACCGCATGCAACTTCTTTCCCTTCTCTAGAAAATGTTCCACTAAAGACCTAAGAATAATTATCTTCACAATCTCCGCCCCTCCTAAACCTCCCTGTTCTTCTCTTACTAATCCCTCTGTCATTTGCCTAAATCTGTCAGTAAGTGTCTTACTATATACTTTTTCTATTACACTAAGAAGACAAATGCCGCTGTGATTACCACACCCTTCTTTTTCCTCTTTTCCTTTGAAGAGGGGAAAAATTAAACCTGACTTCCAGTCCTCCCAGACTCTACCTTCCACCAAGGCCAATCTGCACATCTTCCTTATCCATTCTACTACAATCTCTCCCCCATAGTTAAACATTTTATCACACCCTTCAGCAGTTCCTCGAGCATTCCCCATTTTGGCTTTCTTCTTGCTTCCACTACTTCTATCCTACTGATTTCTTCCTCTCTTCTAACTTCACTCCTACTCCCAGTCATTTCCCAGCAACTTATCCTCACGTCACTTTCATTCTCCATGTTTAAAAGTTCTTGAAAGTGTTCTCTCCATATGCTTACTTTTTCTCAATTCTCCAGTAGCAATTTACTATTTCTATCATTCACTCTCCATCTTACTTCTTTATTACCCTTTCTAACGCTCTTTACCTCATTCCAGAACATTTTCTTTAATTCCCTCCACTTTGCACTCATTTTCCTACCAAATTCCTCATCTACTCTATTCTTACTCTCTCTCACTATTTTCATCATCTTTCTCCTCCTCTCTACATATAACCCTCTCTTCCTCCACACTCCTGTTTCTCATCCACTCACTATGTGCTTTCATCTTTTGCACCACAGCCTGTCTGTTAATGTGCAATAAATAAATACTTCTTTAATCCTAATTTATCCTCGTATTGTGTGATATAAAAGGCTATAGCATGCATCCATCGGTCTTAGTCACCGAATGGGGCCCTACACGCTGCTCGATCTTTGCTAGCCTCCCTATTCAGTCCTTTATCCCTGAGATCGCGTTCTGTTACTGGCTCCCGGGTCTTTTTTTGGCCTTTGTCTTGCAATCCTACCCATGATGAGCACATTTCTCACCTTCCACACATAGTTTTCATCTTCCATCCATTCAACATGCCCAGACCATCTCAATCTATACCCCTCCTCATCACAACACCTATATATTCAAGTCCCATCCTTTCTCTCAACTCTTCAGTCGTAATCCTAGGCCCACAAGCCTGGCATTCTAGGATGTGCTACACTTCCATATAATTATTATTTTTTCTGTATGCTTGAGCCTACAACAATCCTCTTCCTTTCCTGTGCAGGTCTCACTACCGCTCAGCATCACACTTGCAACACATGGTGTATACATGGCTCCCTTGGCACGGAGAGAGAACCCTCTCTATCTTTCGAGAGGGAACAGCCCTATGAACTTCCTCCAACCACGCCTTACCCTAGCCACAGAGATAATTCCAGTCTCACCTCCAACATAAGACATGTCCCCCAAATAGCAAAACTCCTCCACACGCTCAAGCGACTCTCCAGCATGATTAATCCTTTCATGCCTGCCAGTCTCTGCATACTCTCCATGATACACCACACACACGAAATGGAGGTTATGCTGCAGATTACCTCTAATACCACTACATCTGTGTACCACACCCTTGTGACAAACTGCTCATGGCCACACTCCCTCTGCTTGGACAGCACCAACAGCCGTTTTTTATCTGCATTCATATTCAAACCCTCCTGCCCCATTCTGTCTCTCCACTTCCAAAATCTTTCCTCTACCTCTCTTTAATTCTGTACAATCAACACCAAGTCTCCAGCATATCCATCCCATTATCCCATGGGAATCCATCTCTGAAATCACGTGAGAGAGCTTCAAGGACCACGACAAATACTATGGGGTTCAGGACTGAGCCCTGATGCATGCCAACATTTGTGGAAAACTCACATTTTCACGTGTCCATTGACTCTAACCTGGGTGAAAGTACCCACACACACAGCCACAGCCACTCTATCAATCATTTCTCGTCCCTAGCTTTCTCATTGACCACTTCGCCAACTCCCCACGGACTCTGTCAATGGCCCTCTCCAGATCAATAAATTATTGCTCCCTCTTCTTTCATATATTATCTATCTATCTATCTATCTATCTATCTATCTATCTATATATATATATATATATATATATATATATATATATATATATATCCTGAAGCTGTCTGTCAATGAACATGGCATGAGTGGTCCATTTTCTTGGCTTAAATCCAACCTGCATTTCATCAATATTCACTCTTTCCCATATCATACCTTCTAGGACTCTCTTTTTACCTTAATTTTCTGGTTCAACAGTTTTATGCCCCTAAAATTTCCTGTTTCAAAGGCATCACCCTTCCCCATGTACCGTCACTCATAAAAGAAGTACGTCACGAGCCAACCTCTCCGCGTTTCGTGTGGTAAAACTGTACCCTTTACAACTTCAGGTGATTCTAGTCGGGCTTTGTGATACTATGCCTGAGTGAACCCTGCTTCGAATTTAGCTTTTACTTCTTGAGGCGGAAGAGAGAGTTATATGTGGAAAGAAAGAGAGAGGTGAAAAGATTAGTAAGAGAGAGTAAGAAGAGAGTGGATGAGGTATTTGGAAGGAATTTGAGTGTAAAGTGGAGGGACTGTAAGAAAATGTTCTGGAGAGAAGTGAAAAGAGTAAGACAGGGTGGAAGTGAAGTTAGCAGGGGAGTGAAAGATAAAAATGGTAGATTACTAGTGGAAAAGGGAGAAAAAGTGAGCAGATGGAGAGAACACTTTAAGGAATTGTTGAACGTAGAGGATGGAAGTAATGCGAGTATAAGTGGCTGGGGAATGGCTGGGAGATGGAGGGAGGTGAGAAGACAGGAAGAAATCAGTAGGATAGAAGTTGTGGAAGCAATGAAGAAAGTTAAATTGGGGAAAGCCCCAGGAATTGATGGAGTGTCTGGTGAAATGCTGAAGCATGGGGGAGAGATAGTAGTAGAATGGACGTGGAAGATGTGCAGATTGGCTTGGGAGGAAGGTAGAGTCCCGGAGGATTGGAAGTCAGGTATAATTATTCCCTTGTACAAAGGAAAAGGGGAAAAAGAAGTGTGTGATAATCATAGGGGCATTTGTCTTCTTAGTATAATAGGAAAAGTGTATGGTAGGATACTTATAGACAGAGTTAGAGAAAGAACAGAGAAATTAGTTGGAGAAGAACAGTGAGGCTTTAGGAAGGGAAGAGGTTGTGTGGATCAGATATTCATTCTTAGATCTTTAGTGGAAAAGTTTCTAGAGAAGGGAAAGAAGTTGTTTGCGGCTTTCATGGATTTGGAGAGAGCATGTGACAGGGTGGATAGACAAGGATTGTGGAAAGTGTTAAGAATATATGGAGTAGATGGGAAGTTGTTGAATGCTGTGAAGAGTATGTACGATGGTGCGAAGGCTGCAGTACGTGTGGATGGTGAACTAAGTGAATTTTTCCCTTTGAAAGTTGGTTTGAAACAGGGATGTGTCATGTCTCCATAGTTGTTCAATCTGTACATGGATGGGGTAATAAAAGAGGTACAAGGTAGGGTAGTGGATGTTGGAGTGGCCCTGGTGAGTGAGGGTAGTGTTTGGAAACTCCCTGTACTGTTGTTTGCAGATGATACTGCGTTGTTGAGTGAAGACGAAGGGGAGCTGCAAGGCTTGGTGGATGAGTTTGAGAGAGTGTGTAAGAAACGGAATCTAAAGGTGAATGTAGGGAAGAGTAAAGTGATGGTCTTTGAGAGAGGTGAAGTTAATGAATGTACAGCGAGGTTGGATGGTGAGGAATTGGAAAATGTGAGTACGTTTAAGTACTTGGGTAGTGTGATGAGTAAGGATGGAGGTTTGGAGGGTGAAGTGCTTGAAAGGGTACAGCAGGGAAGAAAGGTTGCTGGTTCTTTGAAAGCGGTGATAAGAAACAGGGAAGTGAGCATGGAAGTGAAAAAGTTACTACATGACAGTATTGTGATACCAACTCTAACGTACGGAAGTGAAGATGTGGACGTGATAGGAAGCGTTATGAGGAACACACTGAGGTGGTTTGGCCATGTGAAGAGGATGGAGGGTGAAAGACTGACGAAGAGAGTGTATGTGAGTGAGGTGGAGGGGGGAAGAGGGAGGGGGAGGCCGAGGATGAGATGGAGGGATGGGGTGGAGAGGTATATGAGAGAGGGGGGTGTGAGCTGGGAGCAGGGCAGTGAAATGGTGGGGGACAGGGCGACTTGGAGGCGATTTGTTTGTGGCCACCCCAAACGGGATTGAGGCGTCTGGCAATAGATAGATAGATAGAATATTAAATAATCACATCATAGTGCAAGCCACGAATCCTTTGACCTCAGTAGGTAATCTAATGTTCAACAATTTCTTAGTATAACATCTATCATTCAATTAAAAAAATGGCGAGTGGATGCACAAAAAACTTCCAGTCAGTCCCAATTGGGAGTGTGACATTAAATTTTTTTACATAACGTCACAGTTTACGCTATGGGGTGAAGGTTATGATTATCACTTCAATGGATCATTGGCAGATATGATATCGTAATTGTTTTTGTGAATCCACTTATCATATTTTAATGTAAACGACAGATGCTACATTATGAAAGTTTTCAACATTAGAATATCTACTAAGGTCAAACGATTTGCGGCTTGTACTAAGATGCGATTATTTAATATACAAAGCAATATTATGAACAGAATTTTCGCACACGGCATAGCTCCATTTGTTCATCGGGAAGTGAAGCTAAATTCGAATCGGCGTTCACTCAGGCACAGAATCTCAAAGCTCAACTCGAATCACCTTAATTTTAAAGGTTACAGTGTTACCACACAAAACGCAGAGGGGTTGGCTAAAGAGGTACCACTTCTTTTATGAGTGACTACACATTTATGGTCACACTCTCCAGCCAGTCATCTGGGATAACACACTCATATAACTGAATTTATAAGATCACTAAGTAAACCCACACATACCTGTATATCTCCTGAAGCTTTCCACATTCCAGCAATTAACCTAGACCAGAGGTCAGCAACTCTTAAAGCTAGAAGAGCCATTTACTTTAAAGTTTCATAAAAATGTAGTACTCTCGGAGCCACAATACAAAAAACTCTCATAAACCAAAATCTACAGTACTTCTAAATCTAAACAAAACTTTACGGTGATACTGTTTGAGCTACTTAATAGTATAGATCTTTTCAAAGTTGAATAAAAAATCTAAAGTTGCCTTGCATATGTTATGTGATGCCTTCGTTTTGCAAGAATAAATAATTATATATGAAGCTTCTGGAGCCGTAAAAGTGTCTTAAAAGAGCCGCATGCTGCTCCTGAGCCGCAGGTTGCCGACCTCTGACCCAGACACATCCATCGTGATCCCCAACTGCATCCTACTCAAGGTAAAGCGAATATAAGGTAGTTTCACACGGGGGAAGGGGGGAGCAAAAACGTGTCTCGGTCTGCCATGACGTCACAGATAATCAAGACCGAAGGTCTCCGCTTGGTAGGCAGGCCAGTCATTCACCTATCTCTCCTGTGATATGGGCTCCCTAGCCTATATGGATTGCTTTTATTTGCATCCTAAACTGCATGTAGAGCAATGAAAAGGTTAATGCTATGTTTTTGAGATATTATAAAATAAGGTCTTCAAGTAGAACTGTTTTCAGAGAAAATAGGAATGTAGAATAAAGGGTCATACAGACACCGATTCGATGTCACAGATGCCTGTAAGCTAGCTGATTATGAGAAAAACAACTGAAAATATTGACAGAGATCACTGATTAAGCGTATAGAAACACCAAACACCTACCAATTGATCTGTAATTCGTCAGTTTACATTGGTATAGGCCTACCATTACATTCGTTTTCTTTCACGCTCCCAGTCTCTCTTTCTCTTTGGGGGGCGCGGTAGCTCAGTGGCAGAGCATCGAGCTCAGAGCCGGGGGGTCGTGAGTTCGAGCGGCGCCCGGTCTGCCGTGCCGGGAGGGGTAGCACTGTCATGTAACCTAACAGGGCTATATGGCCTTAGTTGCCTAGCTCAGGGAATTCATTTCTCCATTTTTCTTTCTCTCTTATTACTCTTGACGTCACACCTCTGCGTGAGCGGGGGAGCGGTGAACCTACCTCTCATATTCTCTTTACCTTGATCCTACTCACAGTAACTGTGTCGATCAAAGGCCACGGGCCAAGCACTGGAACCTTTTACTCCAAACCCCTATTTTTTCAAACTCCTCATTCAGCAACCTGCTATGATTTCTCTCGCTAGATGTCTTTAGTGTCTGTACTGTCCACCACTGTCCATCATTCTTCACACACTGCTCGCCTGTTATATCCATGGTTTCATTCTACATCTGATCTACCACCTTAAATACCACACCCGTCCTTTCAACACTATTAAGGTTATCCAGTAAAAGTCTGTAACTCAAATTTTGCACTATATGACTCATTTCCGGCCCTGTGTTTGGCAGCCAAATATTCCTATGTGTCTTTAACCTTTCCGCATTTCCGGAAAAGTCTTCCCTTCTCCTTAACTGTTGCTTCCACAACCCCATCTCACCATCATGTTCCCTTTTGTCTAGGTGGGCCCATTGTCCATCTAAACACTGAATCAGTAATTCTCAAGTCAGTGTTCTTGAGAGCTCTTTACTGCTCATTAACACTTTTGTCTACTTGTCCCTGTTCGGCCACCACTTTACTTCACTAAAGAAAGCATCCTTTACTGGGTATTTTTTCGATTTCCATTTTTTTCTCCTGGGTTCATAGGTCCTTTTATTCACCACGTGCTCCTTCAGCATCACATCACGTATCAGTAATTTGTGTTGCAGCACACACTCTTCGCATCCAATAACTTTAACGATTTTCAGCAACCTCCTATCAACTATCCTGGCCAGGAAATAATCAGTCTGGCTATTATTTCTAGACTCCTTCTCTTTTCCTAAAATGCGTGTTTTGCACAGTCGTGTTCATTCCCTCCTGATACTCGAGTACCCATTCCCATTCTACATTCCTCATACCATATGCGCATCCCCTGCGCACTTCCTTCATATCATTGATCTGCTTCACTCACATGGCCATTTTAATCCCCACCAAGAACTGCAATCTCATCACCCCTCACCATCAACCACATGTATGAAGTCATCACAGAGAAACTTTTTCTTCATCATCGAAGCCAATCTGTGGAGCATACTCTAGTATAATCATAACTAAGTATACCAAACAATATTTCCACTGATACTGTATGTTCCATTCATTAATCCTCATTACATTCATGACACAGTCCATCCATTTCTTCTCATCCAGAGTGCCCAGCATGTCTACTTTCCTGCCAAAATAGCTTATACCTACAATCTCTCCCAACAGCCACCCTAACTGACCCTCCCATAACCTAACTTCCTTTAATCAGCACACATCCACCCACATCATACTCAGTATCTCCATCACTCCCTGCTCACCGTTTACTCTTTAAGTGACTTGGTTTCCACAGGCTTGCATTTGCATTGTTTCTTTTTTGTCATGCTGAGAGTAAATAAAGAAGGAAACAGGCCACAGATCATGCATACCCACAGAGTCCCAAATCCAGGCAGGGGATCAGGGGCTCATAGTTCACCAGCCGTGGCCAGTTGCTGTGGCAATGGCTTCGGAGCACCCTGCCAGTACAGCTACAGGGGTACCCTGCAAGCGTGCCTTGGCACTGAAGCTGGTCCACTATTATGCACCCAGTGGTAGGGCAGCCTCCTGGGGCTGCAGCCTAGCAACTACAGTGTCCTGTACTGTCTGGCACAGATCCAAGCCCCATCTCATCCCAGCCCTTAAACAGCGCTAGCGGAGCCACCTTCCCATAGGTCCGCCACTTGGTTGGAGGAGAAAGGTTTTCTGGCCATATGCCCATGCTTTCACCAACCCCTGTGACACAGTAGGTTTAGTCGAGCGATATGCAAAAAGCATATTAGGTAGTACTTATAAGACATTTAGAGAAAAGTGTTGTAGAGAGTATGCTGGCCTACTCTCCGTGTTAATGTTACACTGAAAAGAGTCAGCAAAGAGGGATGGTCAGGGTACCCTGAGAGCAAGTGAAATGGGAGCTCCAGCTGTAACTATATTACCACCTTTTCCATCCTTCTCGGGAGTACTACTTTGAATGGCTTGTGCTGCAGCCTACTCCACTAAACCCAAACCTAACTCGAAAGCCTAACCCAATATAACTCGATTAGTCCAACAAGGTTCATCTACAAGTCCCTAACACCCAAGCTATGTTCATCTAACCTTAGCTAATCTAAATGTATATGACTTAGTCCTACCTGCTGAAAATGGGTGCAGTTTCATGTCTTCCACAAGAAATTTATCGCCTGTAGGCAATTCTACACATGAGTGACAAGTTTGGTTTCTGCTAACCCAGAAAACCATTTACAGCGGTGAATGGTAACCATATAACCAAGTAACGATGTGATGTGGCGCCTTCTATGGTATCCCAGTAACTGGGACGCAAATGCAGCATCCATTCAAGAGTCAAACTTCCACATTCTTTCCAACGCCTCACGTTTGATGGGTCTGCTTGGCCAGGCAGACTGGGTTGCTCTGCTTCTAATGCTCCAACTTCTATTTCTGCTCTAACCCTAAAAACCTAACATCACATACAAGGAAACAGTTGTTAGTACATATTTTGTCTCACAGGAAATACCCTGCATTCGCAGACATTAAATCCATGTTGAAACCTAAAAAAAAAAAAAAAAAAAAAAAAAAAAAAATACAGTACATATATTTCTTTTCTGTTATCTGTACAATTCTTTTTTCATAAATCAGATTCAATATTTTATATTCCCAAATAACTCAGAGCAGTGAGAGTGATGAACTACAGTCAGTATATGGTAACGAGAACGGAAGCATATTTTTATTTTGCTTACATAACACAATACGCCATTATACATACGTCCTTTGTGCATGCAAAATAAACTTACTTTGCGTGTAAAAAATTATACTGTAGCTACAGTGAGTGATTGTTTTAGATTTAATCCAGTGGTTTCAGTTTCCTTTAGGAATATTCCATTTTCTGTATCCATAATTATCAATCCTGCGAAGCAGGTTGGTATCATTTTCACCTTGGAGCACTTTGTCACTGCCCAGAGATTCAGGATGTGTGTGTGTGTGTGTGTGTGTGTGCATTAGCTTCTACCAGGGAGTTTAATGGATCTGACTGAAACTTCCTATGTGAGTTTGTCTGGGTCCCGGGAAGGCTTTCCACTATATACAGTTATCCAACCATGATTTCTAGTGGGGTCAAAACCCTAGTCACAAAAAAAAAATTCTCAGAAATAGTGAAAGAACAGCATATATGGCTTTTATATTTTAGTACACGTTTTACAATGGAATTTCATCCAAAATGCGATAATGGGGAGCATGATCCCCCACTGATTCTTGGGTGGTCAACCCCCAAAAAACGAAAAAAGAAAAAAAAAAAAAGTGAGAGGATGGATTCTAAAGAAACTTCCCAAGCCGCTTCCTCTGGTTACTTCCTTATGTCTTCCACAGTAAAAGATTTTCAACCATTATTTTTAGGGGGGTCAGACCCCATCTAAAACTTATAAAAGATACAAAACAGGGGCAAGAGGGCAGATATGGCTTTTATGTCTTAGTACAATGTTGTATAGTGGAATTTCATTGGTAATGTGATATTTGGGGAGCGTGACCCCACCTAAATTCATTCGTGAAGTATATCCATCCTATATTAAAAAAAAAAAAAAATCAGAAAAGTGGGAACTATTTGAATAAAACTTCAAAGTTGAGTCCATCTGGTTAATCCAAAATTCTTCCACTATAAACAATTTCCAAACCTTGACTTTTAGAGAGGGTCAGCCCTCCTTGGCCAATTAAAAATTGTCAGAAACTGTGAAGGGAGGGCAGATGGCTTTGGTATCTTAGTACATGTTGTACAAGGGACTGTCGTCTGTAATGCGATATCTGGAGACCATGAATCCCAATGATTCTTGAGCGGCTCAGCCGCTTCCCCAGAAGAGAAACAATCAGAAATAAGACAAAACGAGCACATGGATTACCAAAGAAATCAGCATACATAATGCACAAGAGGAAACTGGACATCGATTTGGGAGGAGCATGACTCCCCAGATATTTCTTGGGGTGGTCAACCCCTTTCCCCCCCCCAAAAAAAAAAGAAGATCTGAAATAGAAGAAAGATTTGAATGAAACTTCGCAGGTGACTTTGGTTACTACGAAGTTTTTCCACTATACACTATTTTCCAACCATGATTTGTAGGGGGTTAGCTCCCCTCACCTAATTAAACATTCTCATAAACTGTAAAAGGATAGCAGATGTGGCTTTGATATTTTAGTATATGTTGCACAATGGACCCTCATATATCATACGGTATTTAGAAAGCACGACACCTCCCCCCCCCCCCCCGGTGAATCTTAAGGGGGTCAGTCCCAGTCCTCAAAACAGACATGATCAGGAACAGAGGAAAGATTTTAATGACATTCCCCACGCCAGTTCGTTTGGTACTGAGAACGTCTTCCACTCTGTACACTTTTCTAACCATGATTGTTAGGGGAGTAGTCCTCTTTGACAAATGGAACATTCTCAGAAACAGTGAATGGATGGCAGGTATTGATTTGATATCTTAGTATACGTTGTACAATGGTCTGTCATTCGTAATGCGATATTTGAGAAACATAACTCCCCCAGTGATTCTTGAAGGGATCAGCTACTCTTCCAAAAATATAAATGACCAGAAATAAGGAAAAGTGAACACAAACTCGTTGAAATAGGTTTCAATGAAATCGGCATATTATATCACAGGATTGGGTATGCAGTTTTCATAATATTTCGAAATGCACGGGGAGATACTGCATATCCATTTATTTTCTTTTAATTATTACCTCGACATTTTAAAATCCATACATGTTTTTTACTTCTTCCATTTCCGTCTCACAGACATATGAGGAACTGACGTGGATGTCTGAGACTGTCATTCCTTTAAAGTAAAGCGAGTAAAGTGATGGTTGTTGAAAGGGACGGTGACACCAGCTGTGATGTTATGAAGAGATCAAGTAGTTGGGTGTAGTGATAAAGAAGAGAAGTAAATGTGCCAAAAAGTGGAAAATAGAGTGGAACAGGGAAGGAAAGTGGATCGTGCCATGAAGGTATCGATATCAAACAGAGGTCTGCATGAAAAAGTCTTATGACCTGCTGTAACATACAGATGTGATATATTGTGTGGCATGAATAAAAAAAAAAAAAAAAGATTAAGAGCATCAAAAATAAAATCATGGACTTTGAGTAATGTGTGTGTGCGGAGATCTGAGACTGGGCAGGCTAATGATTCATGTGATTCATGTAGGATGCAGTATAAGAGAATGTATGGATACCACAGTCGAAGAGACATTGCTTCTGGTGTGGTCATCTGGAGAGAATGGCTGTCAACTGAGTAGTGAAGTGTATATCTGAGTGAGTTTTAAGGCAGGAGGTAGTGTGGTAGGCACAAGAACGTCATTTGGGGGGGGGGCAGCGAGGGGCGCTCGCCCCCCCTAAGGTTTCTGAGGGGGCCTCCAAATCAACTACAATTAATGAAAAAAATGTAAGGTGAACATCATGAAATTAAAAATAATTTGTATTTAGCCTCAGTACGTTTTGAGTGAAATATATCTTGTGTGTGTGTGTGTGTGTGTGTGTGTGTGTGTGTGTGTGTGTGTGTGTGTAATAATCACAATAATTTACTAGGTATATTAAAGGATGTCAATGTAAATATGTTCCTAGCCCCCTGTTCAGTTAACTTCAGTATCGAGCTGCCTTTTTTATTGTATTCTGGCTATCATTAAAAGTTTTTCTTCATCTTAGGAGTAAGTAACTGTAGGTAGGAGTCTTAGGAGTTCATTATGATCAGTGGTTCCAAAGTGGGAGGTGGAAAGATCCAGAGGGGAGGTGAAGTACCATGGGACCGTGAGGAAAAAGGGGACGGTAGAGGAGGGGGCAGGGTGGCATCAGAACCAAGCATTTTTTTTTTTTTTTTTTTTTTTTTACAAAATACATCTGACAAAATCTAAGTCACAAACACTTAAGTGACATGAATGCTTTACAAACAAAAAAAAAAGGAAAGAAAAATAGAGTTTTACACGAAAGCATGGTATTATTTTATTTTGTGGTTCGACATCGGAATTAAAAGTCCGAATATTTTCTTTTTATCTTGGTAACGTGGTCAGGACACGATAGGCACCACTAGCCAGCGGCCAGCCAGTCAGACAGCAGACACCGTGGGGAGTTCATTACGTAAGGGCTGGTAAAGTACGTACCTATCAATTGGCAGACGCCTTAATCCCGTAAGAAGTGGCCACAATCAAATCGCCTCCATGTCGCCCTGTCCCCCTCCATTTCACTGCCCTGCTTCCAGCTCACCCACCCCCCCTCTCTCATATACCTCTCCACTCCAACCCTCCATCTCATCCATGGCCTTTCCCTCCCTCTCCCCCCCACCTCACTCACATACACTCCTCGTCAGTCTCTCACTCTCCATCCTCTCCACATGGACAAACCACCTCGTGTGTTTCTCCTAACGCTTCCTGTCACATCCACATCCACACCACAACGCTCTTTCACTTCCTCATTTGTCAGTCTTTCTCTCCATGTGACTCCACATCTTCTTTTCAAATAACTCATCTCCACTGTTCTCACTCTTGACTTGTGTCCCTCCAACAAGGTCCAAGCTTCACTTCCATATGTTAGAGTTGGTATCACAGTACTGTCATGCAGTAACTTTTTCACTTCCATGCTCACTTTCCTGTTTCTTATCAATGATTTCAAGGAACCTGCAACCTTTCTTCCTTGTTGTACCTTTTCAAGCACCTCACCCGCCAAACTTCCATCCTTACTCATCACATTACCCAAGTACTTAAACGCACTTACATTTTCAATTTCCTCATAGAATCTCACTGTACATTCATTGACTTCACATCTCTCGAAGACCATAACTTTACTCTTCCCTACATTCACCTTTAGATTCCGTTTCTTTGACACTCTCCCAAACTCATCCACCAAGCCTTGCAGCTCCCCTTCGTCTTCACTTAACAACACAGTATCATCTGCAAACAACTGAACAGGGAATTACACTGCCCTCTCTCTTTGGCCGCTCCAACATCCACTACCCTACCTTGTATCTCTTTTATTACCCCTTACATATACAGATTGAACAACCTTGTAGACGTGACACATCCTTGTTCCAATCCAACCTTCAAATAGAAAAATTCACTCAGTTCACTATCCACACTGACTGCAGCCTTAGCACCCTCATATATACTCTTCACGGCATTCAACAACTTCACATCTACTCCATACATTCTTAATACTTTCCACAATCCTTGTCTATCCACCCTGTCATATGCTTTCTCCAAATCCTTGAAGACAGCATACAACTTCCCTCCCTTCTCTAGAAACTTTTCCACTGAAGAGCTAAGAATGAATATCTGATCTACACAAACTCTTCCCTTCCCAAAACCTCCCTGTTCATCTCCAACTAATTCCTCTGTTATTTCCCTAACTCTGTCAGTATGTATCCTACCATATACATTTCCTATTACACGAAGAAGACAAATGCCCCAATTATTACCACACACTTCTTTTCCCCCCTTTTCCTTTGTACAGGGGAATAATTATACCTGTCCTCGAATCCTCCGGGACTCTACCTTCCTCCCAGACCAATCTGCACATCTTCCACATCAATGCTACTACTAACTTTTTCCCATGCTTCAGCGTTTCACCACACACTCCATCAATTCCTGGGGCTTTCCCCATTTTGACTTTGTTCGTTGCTTCCACAACTTCCATCCTACTGACTTCTTCCTCTCTTCTTGCGCATCCCTCCTTCTCCCAGCTATTCCCCACCCGCTTACACTCGCATTAGTTTCATTCTCTATGTTCAACAATAACCTAAAGTGTTCCTGCCATCTCCTCACTTTTTCTCCCTTCTTCACTAGTAATCTACCATTTTTATCTTTCACTCCCTAACTAACTCCTTTGACATCCTGTCTAACTCTCTACCTCTTTCCAAAATATTTTCTTACGTTCCCTCCACTTTACACTAAAATTCCTTCCAAATTCCTCATCCACTCTCTTCTTACTCTCTCTTACCAATTTTTTCACCTCTCTCTTCTCTCTGTATATAACTCTCTTATCCGTCTATCAACTTCCACACCCGTTTCTCATCCACTCACTACATGCTTTCTTCTTTTGTGCCACAGCCTCTCTCACCTCTTCATTCCACCATGCTGTTCCTTGCATCCCCTTTCGTCTTTTCTCCCCACAGACCACCTCACATGTCAAATTAATGTATGATGTCTTGAATGTAACTATAATACTGTAGTCTTCTGGAATTGGTACAGTATAAAGTTGCTTTAGGTAGAATATACGGCATTATTCACCATGGCACGTAGGCCACAAAGGGCACTACAAATAACTTTGCAAAGCAGAGATCACGGAGATGTCCATTGTTGCAGTAGTTTATTCATTATTCAATGCAATAAATATACGTAGTTTAGTTTTCAATTTCCTCTAATGAATTCTGAAATTAATATACTATTCTTACCTGAGCATCTTCCAGATTTAAAAACTATCATTTTATTTCTCCCACTTTTTAGTGTACAGCTTACATTTTCACATTACTTTATATGGTTCATGGTATTTTTGTGGCTAGTAAGCTAAAAGCTTTCCATTTTAAATTCAATTACAAGTTTACAACTTTTCATTTCCAATTATTATCTTTTCATTAGGCTATAAGAATGAAATCAGCTTAAGTTTTAACCAATACAAATATTGTAATTGCTATTTGGTCAATTATCCAAGTTCATTAGCATATAATGCAATGATATGTACTTTACCATGCACTTTAAATTACATGATCAACTTTACACAGAAATACTGCCAGTGCTAGAATATCCATTAGTGTGTGTGTCAGGAAGTAATTAGTTTAATAAATAATTATATACAGTATATATAATTGTGTACTGATTAAATTCTCTAAATATAGCTTTGCATGAGGCTTCAGAATGTTTGCTGGCTACCCCCTCCTATGTGGGGAGGTGGGAGTAGAGGGGCCTCCTAAATAGCCTATGCCCACCCGAAGGAAAATTGAAATGTCGCCCCTGGGTAGGCAAAAAAGGTCGGTGGCTCGAGCTGGCTAAAAGGATTTTGTATAACTGAGGAATAAATAACTGAGTTTGGATATCAATGCTCTCTCCCGATGAAGAAATAGTCGTCAGACTGACTCTAGCCGATAGGCTGTATGAAGCGCATAAGTGCATGTGTTTGCCTCTCAGGTGGAGTCAGGATTCCAAGGGCTTGGACTGTGAGTGAATAAGTGTGTGGCCTATTCTGATGGGCAGACGTGCGGTAGCTTTTCCAAATATCTTATTAATTACTTTATATATATATATATATATATATATATATATATATATATATATATATATATATATATATATATATATATATATATATATATATATATATATATATATATATATATATATATATACCGTATATATATATATATAAGTGGCTGGGGAATGGCTGGGAGAAGGAGGGAGGTGAGAAGACAGGAAGAAATCAGTAGGATAGAAGTTGTGGAAGCAATAAAGAAAGTTAAATTGGGGAAAGCCCCAGGAATTGATGGAGTGTGTGGTGAAATGCTGAAGCATGGGGGAGAGATAGTAGTAGAATGGATGTGGAAGATGTGCAGATTGCCCTGGGAGGAAGGTAGAGTCCCGGAGGATTGGAAGTCAGGTATAATTATTCCCTTGTACAAAGGAAAAGGGGAAAAAGAAGTGTGTGGAAATCATAGGGGCATTTGTCTTCTTAGTATAATAGGAAAAGTGTATGGTAGGATACTTATTGAGAGAGTTAGAGAAAGAACAGAGAAATTAGTTGGAGAAGAACAGGGAGGCTTTGGGAAGGGAGGGGGTTGTGTGGATCGGTTGTTCATTCTTGGATCTTTAGTGGAAGAGTTTCTAGAGAGGGGAAAGAAGTTGTGTGCGGCTTTCATGGATTTGGAGAGAGCATGTGACAGGGTGGATGGACGGGGATTGTGGGAAGTGTTAAGAATGTGTGGAGTAGATGGGAAGTTGTTGAATGCTGTGGGGAGTGTGTACGATGGTGCGAAGGCTGCGGTGCGTGTGGATGGTGAACTGGGTGAATTTTTCTCTTTGAAAGTTGGGTTGAAGCAGGGATGTGTCATGTCTCCATGGTTGTTCGGTCTTTACATGGATGGGGTAATAAGAGAGGTGCGGGGTGGGGTGGTGGATGTTGGAGTGGCCCTGGTGAGAGAGGATGTTGTTTGGAGACTCCCTGTGCTGTTGTTTGCAGATGATACTGAGTTGTTGAGTGAAGACGAAGGGGAGCTGCAAGGCTTGGTGGATGAGTTTGGGACAGTGTGTAAGAAACGGAATCTAAAGGTGAATGTAGGGAAGAGTAAAGTGATGGTCTTTGAGAGAGGTGAAGTCGGTGAATGTACAGCGAGGTTGGATGGTGAGGAATTGGAAAATGTGAGTACGTTTAAGTACTTGGGTAGTGTGATGAGTAAGGATGGAGGTTTGGAGGGTGAAGTGCGTGAAAGGGTACAGCAGGGAAGAAAGGTTGCTGGTTCTTTGAAAGCAGTGATAAGAAACAGGGAAGTGAGCATGGAAGTGAAAAAGTTACTACATGACAGTATTGTGATACCAACTCTAACGTACGGAAGTGAAGCTTGGACGTTGTTGGAAGGACACAAGTCAAGAGTGAGAGCAGTGG
>NC_137021.1:25117388-25247388 GCF_032717465.1 Coenobita brevimanus | reverse complement strand
ATATTCATTGTCCGAAAGCTTTGGGGAAAAAATATAAGAAACAAGAGGGAACTGTACTTTGTTTTTGGTGATTTAGAGAAAACAACTGTCAGAGTCCCTGTGGAAGAGGTTAAATGTGCGAAGGGAAACCTTGGAATCAATGAGTGGTTGATTAGAGTGGTTATGACAATGCACGAGGTTGCTCGCACCCGTGTATGGGTGAATCGAGATTTAAGTTATAGACTTTTCTGTGAATGTTAGCGTGCATCAGGGGTCAGTTTTGAGCCCTTTATTGTTTATCATGGCGCTTGCTCACATGTCTTCAGAAATGAACTCCCATGGGAGATGTACCTTGATGACTGTGTTGCTTACGGAGAATGATGGGGAGGCAGAGGAAAGATTTTGGAAATGGAGAGTTGGAATGCTGTAGAAGGGTTCGAGTGTAAACGCCCCCCAAAAAAAGAAAATAAAAAGAAGAAAGAAAAAAAAATGAAAATGATGATCTCTAGGGTTGGTGGTGGTACTGACAAAGAAGAGGAAGTATGATCATGTGCAGTTTAACAGAGGGGTGTAGGAAGTAAATCCGTCTTGTGCAGTGTTCGAGATAAGTGGGTGTACAAGAGATGTTGTGGTATTAAAGGCAGGCTGCGAAATGGTGCTGATTTTGTGTCGAGGAGAGCATATAGATATAGAGAGGCATGAAAGAATAGATCTTGCTGGAGAGTGTCTTGAATATGGTGAGAAGTTTTCTTAACAGGGGAATCTGGGATGTGCTGTAGATGGGGCTGGATCTAACTCTGTGCCTAGGGTACGGAGTGGTTTGAGGAAGTTCAAGAAGCCTTTGCCACTCCTGGCATTTTAGAGGGTTCTCTCTTCGTGCTAAGGGAATTTATTCTGTAATTTAATGAGGCCTGGGCAATAAAGGAAGAGAATTTTCGTAGGCTTAAAAGTACAAAAGAGATAATGATAAGATGGAGGTTTAGTGCACCCTTAAATGAGAGACTGTAGTAAGGAGGTGTAGAATTGGGATTGAAGAGCTGGGAGAGAGGATGGAACATCAGTGTACAGAAATAGGGTTATGATGAGGAAGGGTAGACTGGGATGATTTGGGCATATCAATAGGATTGATGATGGCAACTGCATGCGGAAGGTGAGAGGTTTGAACATCGAGGGTAGAACTGCAAGTAGCAGACCAAAAAAGTTCCGGAAGGAGGTAATAGAGTGTGACCTGAGGGACAAGAAACATACTAGGGATGCTTCCAGTGATGGAGCTGCTTGGATAGCCGCCAATATGTGACCAAGGCCAACGCATGCAAGGATGTTAAGAGTCAGTAAATGAAAAACGAGGAAACAAAAAATCTTTACTACTTCTTTGAGAGGTCGACGGTAAGAATAAAATGTAAATTCCACAGTGAAGTTGTAAATTGACATTTTTGTAATCCTGCCTTAGGATATGACTTTCTGTTGCTGAATAAAATGATACGTTGGTAACATCAATGAAGAAGGAGAGTCTCCAAAGTCATGAGAAAGTTAAAAGAGACCATTTCGAACCATGATACTTTTCCCAATCTACAGCCATAGGTAGCCACAAAATGAGCATCACTGTAGAATAGAGCTACAAATTATATGGATGAGGTTACAAGGGCCGTAAAATTGAACTTATTGATTGTTAAGGTATTATGACAAAAGTAATGGTTGTACTAATTGGTTTTATTAACGACATGATATGAAAACAAGAGTAGTGGAGAAAGAACACAAAATTACTAGGGTTTATAAAATGACTAGTAAATTTACTCACTAGCAAGTTCCTCGAGGGCGTAATACTGATTAAGATTGGTTTGATAATGATAATGTGAAAAGAATACACCGGCCTTAGTAAGAGGAACGATTTCCAGTCCATTTTTTACACTAACCCAGATAATATATTTCTCAAGGCGAAAATATAGAAATAATAACACATACTTACTATTCTGCTGATATATTGTTAAAGTTTTATTAGTTATTAATCCAGTATCTGAATATTCCAGATCTGTGGCAACAGCAGCAATAGTGGTAATAACACCAGTAGTGGTAGTAGTAACTGTTGTTGTCATTGTTGCCACCTTCGATTAATATGTTAATTTGGCCCACATGATGACGTTTACCTTCTGCGACAGTGTTTTTGACTCTTGCATTTGTAATATATATTTATAAGGGTGGTCCATGGTTATGTACTGAAATTTCACGTAGCGTGTACTGATTCAGATGCAAGATGCCCTTAATGCCATTCGCTGCCTTAGTAACATGCAAAAAAATTAGGCCGATCTGACAACATTTAGAGGTCGCTCTAAATGTACACTTTTAAGAACGTATAAATCGTTCGAGTGAAATGTAGATTGTAGAACATCTAGAAGAGCCTAGATGGTTTGAAGCTGTTCTATAAAATACTGGAATGTTCCAGAAGGTTCTAGACGATTCGATAATAATATGGAATATTCTAGAGGGGTTGACGATTAGTCTATAAATACCCACTGGCAGCTGGTTGTGAAGTGTGCAATTGTGCAAATTGTGCTGCTCACTCTTGAGGACAAAATGTGTGTGTGTGTGTGTGTGTGTGTGTGTGTGTGTGTGTGTCTGTGTCTGTGTGTGTGTGTGTGTTCTTACCTAATAGTTCTTACCTAATTGTATCTTTACAGGAATGAGTCAAGCTCGTACTATCCCGTGTCTTAAACCATATTTATCGTACATATCCTTAAATTTGTGAATTGTTTTGGCACACACTATTTCATTCGGTAGTGCATTCCACTGATCAATTACTCTGTTCGGGAAACTGAATTTCCTTACGTCTTTATCACCTCTCTTCTTATGCAGTTTTTTGCAGTGTCCTCTTGCTGATGCTTTCCCATAGGTTAAGTAATCATTTATGTCTATTTTCTCCTTCCCTGATATGCATTTATATAGCATTATCATGTCACCTCTTTTCCTTCTTTCCTGTGGTGTTGGTAGATTCAGTTTATTTAGTCTTTCTTCGTAGCTTAGATCTCTTAACCTTGGTACCCATCTTGTAGCTGCCCTTTGAACGTTTTCAATCTTGTCTATGTGTTTTTTGAGATGAGGACTCCAGACTACTGATGCATACTCCAGGGTTGGTCTGATGAATGATGTTATTATCCTTCTTAGCATGTCTTCATTTATGTATGTGAATGCTATTCTCATATTTGCAAGCAGTGTATACATGTTCCGTACCTTCTCACTGATGTGGTCAGCCGGAGATAGTCTGTTATTGATAATCACACCTAGGTCCATCTCTCTTTCTGATGTGTGTGGGGTTTTATTTCCTAACGTATAATCCCATACAGATCTTTTTCCACTTTTACCAAACTTGATTACATGACACTTGTCCGCATTGAATTCCATTTGCCATGTATTACTCCATTCATGAAGTTTATTTAATTCTTCTTGTAGCTCTTTACAAAAGTCTGTGTTAGTAATTCTTCTTTGTATTTTTGCATCATCTGCAAACATATTTAGATAGCTTTCATTTCCAGTGTTACTGTCAATATCATTTTATACACTAAAAACATGATTGGTGCCAGCACTGAGCCCTATGGTACTCCACTAGTCACTTCTTTCCATGATGAGTAATTTCCCCTTAGTATTGTTCTCATTTCTCTTTTTATGAGAAAATCTTGCATCCAACAAAACAGTTTGCCTCGAATTCCTCCTTGATGGTACAGTTTCCATAAAAGTCTTTGGTGTGGTATTGTGGCAAATGCTTTCTTCAAATCTAAATAGATACTGTCCACCCATCCTTTTCTTTCCTGTATTGTGTCTATTACTCTGTCATAGTAGCTCAACAGATTAGTAACACATGATTATCCTTTTCTGAAACCAAACTTTCTGTTATCATATTGTGTTCTTCTAGATGATTTACCCAAGCTTTTCTTATAAGCTTTTCTAATACCTTGCTTACAACACTGGTCAGTGATACTGGTCGGTAGTTGAGTGGATTTTGTCTATTCTCTTTCTTGAATAAGGGGACAATGTTTGCTTTCTTCCAAATATCAGGTAGTTTACCTTGACTCAAGGATTTCTTGAAAATTAAAAATAATGGTTTACTTAACTCCTTTGCACATTCTCGTAGCACCCAACATGAAATTTCATCAGGACCATTTGCTTTTCCTCTGTCTAATTTACTTAACTCCTCCTGCATTACTTTTTCTGATATTTGTATATCTGGTAGTATGTGTGGGCATGCATGTTTCACATAGTCCCTCTCAAAATTTTTTTCTTCTGTAAAAACTGATTGGAAATTCTTATTTAGTGCTTCACAAATGTCCTTCTCTGGTGTGTAGGTGATTCCCTCGTCCGTAATGGATTGTATTTTATATTTTACTTTGGATTTGCTTCTGATGTAGCTGTAAAATAGCTTCGGTTGATCACTACTTTTATTTATGATATACTCCTCAAATTGTTTTTGGGCTTCCCTCCTTATTCTTGTATAATCGTTTCTTGCCTGTGTGTAATTATTATATGCCCTTTCACTATTGTGTCTTCTGTATCTATTCCACAACAAATCTCTTCTTTCTTTTTATTTTTTACATTCTGTATTGAACCATTTCTTTATTTTCTTTTCTGCTTCTTTGTGCTGTGGGATGTACTTCTGGACTCCTATTTCATAAAATTCACAATTTTTTTTATACAGCATTTAAATCTTGTCCTCTAAGCTCATTTTCCCAATCAGTTTCTAAGAAATACTTCCTTAGGTCATGATATATTTCCCTTTTATAGTTTAGGCTCATTTTGTAACTTTCATTGTTGTTAACTATGTCATATGCTATCCTGAAGTTGCAATTTAGTACTGCATGGTCGCTTTTGCCGAGTGGAGGGTGATATATTAAACTGTCAATATCATTTTCTTGCCTAGTAAATATGAGATCTAGCATTGAGGGTACATCGAGTCCTCTTTTTCTGGTGGTTTCCCTCACATGTTGTGTTAGGAAAAACTCTTGCACGAGATCCAGGAGCTTTTTGTCCCAACAGCTTTCTTGGCTTATTATATCTACAGTATTCCAATTTATATTTGCATTAAAATCCCCAGTTAGTATAATTCTTTCCGATTTCTCTTCCATTTTATGTAGTAATGTTCTTAAACTCTGAATTGTACTCTCTGCCAGGTCCTCATATTCGTGTCTTTCCCATGTGTTTGATCTGGGTGGCATGTACAAATTGGCTAGAAATACTTTCCCTTCAGATGTATTGATCTCTACTGCAGTCAGTTCTACTTGTGAGGGTATATCTAGTTCTTTTTCTTTGACTTTTAGATTTTTCTTGGTGTGTGTGTGTGTGTGTGTGTGTGTGTGTGTTTTGCACAGCCTACTTTGGATTCTTTCCTCTATTTCGATTTGAGTTTCTGTTTGCCGGTGAAATGGCTACAGCCACTACACGAGGCAGTGCTTCTGTCTGTTTAATCGGTCATCCCGAAGAGACGATCACTGGTTGTCGACTGTCATCTACAGTAAGGGTCAAGTGTTCAGGCAATTTTTTACCACCACATAATCTTGAAAAAATAAATAAATAAATAAATAAATAAAGTCTGACAACGCATCTGCAGTGATTGACACTGTTCTTCTGGGGTTCAACCAATGTTCCGACCTCGACCGTCTGCTGCTGATTGAAAAAGCTTCTGTGAGTAATCGAGCAGTGTAAATAACTGAATAAAAACTGACTGAAGGACTCACAGTCGTGATGAATGAAGAAAGACGTCTTTTTTAGAGACCTTGAACAATCGTTTGACATCTCCAAGTGAGATGCCCAGATGCAGATCACAAACGAGGAAGACCGAGCTTTCCTAATCAGTCAGCAGGAAGATCGCATGCAATTGACAATGGCATGAACCGACGGGCTGTTCCAGAAATCCAGTGAGGTAAAATGAAGGCGAGTGGAGACAGAAAAAATGAGAAAGGAAAAATCTGATAGAGATAAGGGAGCTACGAGTATTGTGAAAAATATTTAGAGGTTCTGGTAAACAAATTGGGGCCCTCTCTCTGGGCACCAAAATGTGAAATAACTCTGGTATTTCCTAATAAACAACTCGCAGGTCGTTACATGTCCATAAAGTTGTCCTTAAGCAATTCAAACAAGTCTCATAGGGTTAGGTGAATCATAACTACCTTAACTCACCTACAGCAATTATTTCTCTTCTATTTCTTAGCTAATCCCCCCTTGAATTGGCCAATTCGTAAAGGTTACTTAGCTATTGAAGAGGGAGTGTCGGATAAACGATGACGATGGGGCTGCTTTGTGTAATTGCTTGAACAAGCAAGAGTCCTGTAGGTGCTTATATACAATGTGCTAGCTTAACTATGTCTAGGAACAGACTGCTAACTCCACAAGGTCTGGGAGCAGAGTGCGTGAACGCGGCAGGCCCCAGCTCCTCATAGAATTGTGGGTTGCAAACTATTAATTAATTACAGTACTATATACAGTTAGATTACATCATGATATGTACAGGGCGAATCTAACAAATTAATCTTAGTTTTAATTAAACTAAAGTTAAACTAAATATTCCCTTTAACTGTGTAAATATCTTAATTCCACATCTGCTTTTACACGAGAATCTTTCCATCCTCGCCACATCATCTAACGTGCAGTGGAAAATTCCATATAATTATATGTATTTACAATATAGCGTTGTCCACGAGGGTTAAACGCAGTAGCATTTAATTTATCAATAACAAGAATTATTAAAGAGAACGTACTTTCTGGGTTATAAAAACCGCTTGAACTATTAACAACGGTCTCTAGTTTTCCTCTGCCTTTAACCAGGGCAACTATGATAAAAGTAGAGAGCGCAACTGCTCTGGGGGAAAATATTTCCCACAAGTATAGCTCACAGTCGATTCGTCGAAGATTGATTCTCTTTCTTCTTCGTCATCGGAAGCAGAAGATGTAGGAGATCTGGAATTTACTCCTAAGCTCCTTCGAACAGCAAGTACGCCAAAGAGGGTCAAGGAAACTACTGACTCTTTTCTTTCTCCTGTGGTGACTTTGACATTGGGTAGAGTAAATGTATCAGACAGTGATCTTTGCGATGGGAGCCTTAGCAAAAGCGACTGGTCAAAACTTGAATGAACTGATGTTCTCAAGAAGCCCTCTCCATCGCTTTCGAATTAAGAATCGTGAAATGACAGCAGCTGACGCCAAAAAACACGACATACCCCTGGCGGTGCCTCTTCTCTTACACTGGAACATGAAGCTACTGCCTGGCCTAACCTGAACTGAGAAAGTTGACTGTGCTGCTATCGTGGTGACAGGAGAAGGTCGAAAAATCCTGCTTGGTGTCCCAAAATTTACCAGTACCATTGGAACTGTTCAAGCAGATGACTGCCTGAGCCTCATTCGAGAGCACGGATTTGAAGAGAACATCAGGGGAATGTTGTTTGACACTACAGCTTCAAACAGTGGCCTGTCTGAGGCAGTATGTGTGAACATACAGCAAGGTCCGAATCAAGAGCTACTGTGGACACCATCTCGACATCATGTTCATAAGATCATCTTGTCTGATGTTTTCAAGAAGGAATACTGGCTGGCATCAGGACCGAACATTAAACTTTTTTTGCGTTTCCAGATTCAGTGGAAACTCATAGACAAAGCCCATTTGATTCCAGCCAAAGAAGATGAAGATCTTGCACAGTGATTCCCTGACAGTGGTGATCTAGTTTAGGCAAAGGCATCAGCGGTTAAGTATATCAAGTCAGCATTGGAGCAGAAATCCCACCCTATGGATGATTACAATGAGATTCTTGTTCTAGCACTCCTGTTCTTGGGTGAAGTCCCAGACATCTCAGTAGACATCCAAATGCCTGGTGTATCCCACCAAACCAGGTGTATGGCGAAAGCCGTCCACACTGTCAAGATATACTTGTTCAAGGCTCAGATTAAGCTTACTGTTAAGGAAAGACATGCAATGCACAGTGTCAGCCTGTTTGTTGCACTCAGCTATGTAAAGTACTGGAACGAAGCAATGATTCCCAGATATGCTCCCCCAAAAGCCCTTGACTTCATGTGCAACCTCCAGAGTGTCCTGCCGAGTTCAGTCTCGCTGAGACAACTTTTGCGGCTTGGAAGCAGCATATCCGGTACGTTTCGAAGGAGATGATTGGCTCAGCCTTCTTCGATGAACGGATCAGCTTCTCAATGAAAAATGCCATGTCTCTGAACGTGCAGAAGCCTACAAAGAAAATGGCTTTGAAGCGAACTGAAGGCAAAAACTTTTCTCCTCGTAAGCCACTGAATGATTTCGTGACAGCCAAGACCATGAACATCTTTGGAGCCCTCCTTCCAGATGGAGATGAGGGAGCTGATCGAATTTTACAGATGCGCCGGGAATGGGATTAAGACCCCATCTACAAAAGCTTCAAAGTGGCCTAAGATAAGATGACGGTTGTCAATGTCTGCACTGAATGAGCAGTTCTCTTTGGACAAAAATCAACTCGACCCTCATGAAGGACGAGAAACAGAAACAGTACGTCCTGACCGTCGTGAGGCACAATCAGCATGATATTGCATATTGTTCGAGGAAGGCTTTCATTGAACGGCACTGTCATTGAAAAACAGGATTTACTATGCTGAAATGACTTTTCTGAATATGTGCTTACTGTTTATTTTAACATTAGTGACAAATATGTCTGTTGTTATGTTCAGCGTTCACATCGTTATGGGTGTAGTGCAATGATGTGAATGGTAACAAAGAGTGAAAACTGTTGCGACCTTTAGATATTAAGCTAGAAAATTGAAATTTTGCATTTTCGTTTAATTAATAAATGGGAACAAAAATAACTTGGGTTTTAGCCATGCTGTTCTATTATTTGTATTTTTGGCCCACCCTAATAAACTGCACGCATACACACACACACACACACACACACACACACCCATATATATATATATATATATATATATATATATACACGAGGTACTACCTAAAAGTTCCAGTAATTTGAATATTGTAGGAAAATAAGTTACCTTACCCCCTAGTCTCACTGTCGCCTTCGAAGTAGTCCCCTTGGGCATGTATACAGTGTTCCCAGGGTTTTTTTCCACGAATACATGCATCCCTGCAAGGCTTCAGGCGTGATGGTCTTGAGCACCTCCTGCATTTCTGTCTGGCTATCCTCAGTCGAGTCAACTCGATGCCCTTTCAATCGTAATTTCAAGTTGGAAAACAGGAAAAAGTCGCAGGGGCCAAGGTCAGGCGAATAGGATGGGCGGGGAATGACTACCGTGTTAGTGGAAGCCAGCACCTGCCGGACAACAATTGATGTGTGGGCGGGGGCATTGTCATGATGTAGGACCCAGTCCTTGTTCTTCTGCTGTTCTGGATGTTTGCGGTGGATGTTCTCCCTCAGATGCTGCAAAACTTCACAGTACAACTTTCCACTGGCAGATTGATCGGGTGGGATGAATTCCATGTGAGCAATCCCTTGGATATCGAAGAAAACGATCAACATGAACTTGACATTGCTGCACCATTGGTCTGCCATTGCAAAACTGCCAAGCCACCTACACACCATTTTACAGCAGAAATCATAACTCAACAACATGTCCGCTCACAGACATGGCCGGTGTCACACTGACACACAAGGAGTGCTGCTGACTCCTCCTAGTGGCAAAAGGCAAACCTGCAAACGGTTGGCTCCCTCTGTTCACATTACTGGAACTTTTGGGTAGCACCCCTTATATATATATATATATATATATATATATATATATATATATATATATATATATATATATATATATATATATTGTTATGGGGGTGTATATTACAGTGCACTCTTAACCCTTAATTAAGCACCAAAAGGGATAACATGAAGTTTAAGAAAACTAATTTAACTTTACTGTACACTATAACATACACAACCAAAGAAGAAACCAGGGTTTGTTTTACAAAAGGGAGGATTCATATAGGCCTCAGGATACAAAATATAAAACAAGTTATTTCTTACCTAACCAGAATACACTCAGTGGAAGCTAAGTACTCACAAAGCCCGAGGAAACGTGAAGACTTCGAAGGTTAAATCCAGATATAAATCACACAGTAGTGTAAATGGAGGAGTGAACCAAAAATGGGAAATTGTACACAAACAGTGTGTTTTGTAATCAAAGTCACGTATTGAATAGTGTTGGGGAAAAGTGCAACACAATGTGACAAAAGCGTAACGTGACGGTAAATGTGTACAGGGGTGTGTGTACAAAATGAGATAAAAATCTGTCTCTTCATGCTTTCCTGGAGCTTACAAAGGTTACTTACTCCGCCGCCTTTCTCAGCTAATTAACCACTAGGCTGTCTTAAAAATAATCTCTGTCCATACAGAAACAATAGAGCCACCTGCTACCAATGAGGGCCTCATACACTTCAGACAGAACCAATTGCGTGTCATCAAGAACTTGACGAAAGCGCTGTTTAGGCTTCTAATTGGCAAACATCCCTACTTTGCTCCTCCCACATTATGTCACACCCACAGTTCAAGGACAAGAGGAACTTTCGGGGTAATTTGTGAGAAAAACATCTGGTGTCTTATCAGTTGAGAAGGCAAAAGTGACCGTTTGATTTTACCCTTACAGGCAACAAAACTGATAAGAAAAATGATTTACTGTTCTTGAGGCTCGCTTCTCTCTCCTTTCATTATCATCCTATTTCTATTTCACCCATTCGCTACTGGGGTAACTGCGCCAGTGACACCTCCCTGAGAGAAGAAATTTCCCAAGGGGAAATTTCTGGATACTGTACAATCAAGTTCTGGACAGGTAATCTGCTAAAACATTACTAACACCTTTTACATGTCTTACATCAAGGGAGTGTGCTTGCAAAAACAGGGCCCAGTGGGTCAATCTAATATTTTTGTCCTTAAATCGGGACAAAAATTTCTGAGGATGGTAATCAGTGTACAGTACAACATCACCTGACCCATCGGGTTTTGGAACCACTATGACCGGGGAGCACCAATGACTTTGACAGGACTCGATTAACCCCTGCTGCAACATGTAGTTCAGCTCCTCTCGAATGATGGTCTGCTTCTGAGGACTAGCCCGGTAGGGGGACTGCTTTACAGGGCTGGCATCTCCAACGTCCACATCGTGCTGTGCCACTTCCGTCCGTCCTGGGGTGTCCCGGAAGACATAAGGGAACTTCCTGAGAAGGGCAACAAGCTCAGCACACTGCTCTGCAATCAAGTGGGAGAGTTTATCAGTCAGTGTACTCCAAGCTTCCTGGTTTTCTCTCCAACTGGTCATCTGGTCCAAAGTCAAAGGGCAGCCTTCGTCCTCCACCAACTCGACAGCCGACTCCACACATGCAGCACTAGGGGGGTCCGCAAACTCGACAGCCGACACCACGCATGCAGCACCAGGAGGGTCCACGTCTCGCCCGTGGTACTCCTTCATCATATTTATATGGCACAATCTTCGTTCCTTCCTCCGGTCTGGGGTTAAAATGACATAATTTACTTCACCTACCCTCTTTTCCACTAGATAAGGGCCTGCAAAACTTGCCTGCAGAGGCTGACCATGATTGGGAAGCGAGACAAGAACTTGATCGCCTGGGTGAAACACTCTGTGCCTAACTTTCTTAGAATGGTCATACCACCTCTTCATCTTCTCCTGAGAGGACTCCAAGTGTGCCCTGGCTACTTCCATACTATAGGTCAGTCTTTCTTTAAATTTTGAAACATAGTCTAGCAAGTTAATTTGGTCATCATCCTTGACCCATTGTTCTTTGAGGAGTTTAAGGGGACCTCTTACTTCATGGGCAAAGATTAACTGAAATGGAGAGTAGCCCAAGGACTCGCTCGGTGCCTCTCTGGTTGCAAAAAGTAGGAAAGGCAAGCACTGGTCCCATTCCTTTTCATCAACACATAGTTTTCTGCGCATACTCTTCAAAGTTTGGTGATACCTCTCTAATGCACTTTGACTCTGAGGATGATATGTTGAGGAAGTGATCTGTGAGATTCCTAACTCCTTAAGGGTTTGTCTGAACAGTTTGGAATTAAAATTACTGCCTTGGTCTGACTGCACTTCTTTAGGGAGACCAAAACGGGTAAAGAAGGTTAGCATCTCCTTTACAACCAATTTAGCTGAAATATTTCTCAAGGGAATGGCTTCAGGATATCAAGTGGCCATGTCTAACATTGTGAGGATGTACTGGTGGCCTGAAGAGGTCTTAGGCAAAGGGCCAACAATGTCCACAAGGACTCTAGTGAATGGGGCCTCAAACACAGGTAGAGGAATCAAAGGAGCCGCAGGGATGGACTTATTGCTCTTACCGACTAGCTGACAGGTGTCACATGACCTACAGAACCGGGAGACATCTCGACGGATTCCAGGCCAGTAAAAATGCTGCCAGATGCGGGAGAGAGTCTTCCTCACCCCTAAGTGACCTGGTAAAGAAGAGTCATGAGCAATAGACATAATTTTTTGCCTATAGGATCTTGGAACCACCACCTGATGTACAGTCTTCCACTCGTTATCATGAGCAACACTAGGAGGTCTCTATCTTCTCATTAACATGTTATTTGGCCTTAAATAATAACACTCTGTCAGTTCAGACTCACATTCATTTTCCCCTAACTGCTGAGTCAATTAAAGTGGCAATCTCTGGATCAGATCTTTGCATATCATTATGGGGAGAATCATCAACCTCTGCGTCATTTAACTGGGCAGAAAAGGTATCACCAAACCCAATATCATCATCGGCATTGTCAGTGCCATTACTGTCAACATTCTCATGGCTGGCTTTTGCTGTCATAGCTCTAGTTACAGCACATGCAGGAAACAGTTTAGGACATGTATCTTCCAACTATTTAGTCCTATCCTCACTCAGGGGAGTTTTTGACACACAGGGAACAGCACTCACCTGTCCTCCCGCCAGGTCATTACCCAAAAGGAGAGTGACCCCTTGTACAGGAAGTTGGTCAACAACACCCACACGCACTGAACCAGTAACTAACTTTGATTGAAGCTTCACCTCAACTAGGGGAACAGATGCAAACTCAGCTATGTTAGGACTCCATATTATAATTACAAATCATAATAGATAAATAGATAAATAGATAGACAGAGAGAAAGATAGAAGCAGCAAGTTAGATGATGAGAATGTATTGTGCCTGCGAGAATCGAGCAATTCTAAACATGCTTACACACTCTAATGCTTGATAGGCACATGACAGCGCCTTGTGACCATACACACACATACACACATACTCACACACAGGCTTCTAGAACATGCCAACAACAGTGTAACACACGTGATACGACCCCTGCTACACCTTAATTTAGGAAGCAGAGCTCAGAAGGAGACAGGCCATAGAACTGGCAGGCAGTAGGGAGAAGGGCTTAGCAACACTGGGCGAGAGTGAGAGAAAGAGAAAGAGAGAGTGAGACAGGGAGGTAGCTCGCGGGACTCTACTTAACTTCACTCGTGTGTGAGAGACTTTGTTAATATTTCCAAGACAAATAAAAATAGTCCCATACTCATCTTTACCTCTCCTGTCATTGCATGACAAAAGGGAACCAAGATTATGTACTTAAGCAACTCACGTATAACACCTGCTCATCCACAAGTCAAATATATATATAACCAATCTACAAAACATTCTACAAGGACTTACAAAGTTATTATGAGATATGGCGGCAGTGAACATAAGAACCTCGTCTATGAATCTACAGTGAATTCCTACAAAATATCAAGACTGAAAACAAAAAATACCTCTCACAACCAACAACTCACAACCAGCTCCTGACAGTATTCTCTCCAACCCCCCCTCCGTCTCCATGATCATCACGCTGATGTAGAAGTGATCACACGACGTCTTGCCAGTAGTTTAACAAAATACTGATACAAACAATCTTGCAATTTCTACGACGAACCAACAAACTACAACAATCTACAATCAACTACAAGTAACAACTCTACGAGTCGTCTGTATAATCTACACTTACCTACAAGTAGCGACAGTCTTCATCCCACAACGAGTAAATACAAGAAAAAAGGACCGAGAATACATCAAGAAAGAAAAAACAAAACAAACAAACGAAGAGTGAGATACGACTCACAACTCACAACCACCAGACCTCACCCTCCTCTCTCTGCTACATCCACCCAACCTCCACCGCTGACGCAGGAGTCAAGAGGTCAAGACAACGAAGCAAATACCAAGTCCATATTCACAACTCATCTTACTCACTCATCTTCACTCAAGTTACTCATCGCTACTCATTTACTCACCACAGCTACCAGTGTGGGAAATCGACGTCACCATACGTGTGCTGAGACGACGCCAAGCCGTGAGTCTGACACCCCACAACACGTCAATCAACCCGTGAAGAACAACGCTATCACCACGTGCAACACCACTTACACCATTTCCACCACGGTAAAAATTAGTGAGTTACTTCTTTTATACGATACACAGTGATAGACAAAAAACTTCTGCACAAACGTATAAAACGTGCTGTATAGTTACAACTTAAATACATATACCTACTTCAATTATCTTCATAATTCAATCATTAAATACTTGCACCAACAATAAATATTCTTCACTGTATATATTCATTCATTTATTATAGCATTTATTTACTACCAACGAGTGTTACTATTTATACCTACATAAAATACGTGTTGCATACAAACAGCTATACATTATTACATCTACAAAGTAATAAAGAAAATATACCATCACAGTTACTCAGTGAGCGATTAAAAGAACTGTATTAAACATTTATTAATTAAAGCTACCTAGTGGAAACAGATAAATTAAGTTACAAGGAAAACCAGAAAAGAAAAAGAAAAAAAAATGGCCAACACAAATGACGTTAGCATGAATGAACATCTTCAACACAATCGTGAAGACAATGATTTCCGCACAGTGCTGACACATATATTGCCCACGATAGGTACAAGTGAACAACAAGTCAGTGTATATAGTTAATACTGTATATAGTGCATATATATTTTTTATATGAAATAACAAAATATGGGGCTATATAATATCATTTTCAATAATATCTGTGCAATAAAAACTATCTATCTATCTATCTATATACCTAGGCTGCTTTCCCCAAGGAAAGGGAGGTAGCCGAGACAGGACGACTCACTCTCCATTTACTCATCCATTCAAACACATTCATTAGCATCTTAGCTCCAAAGGGGAGAACGGACAGATCCTCACCGCATCACACCGCACAAGGGTCAACTGCGCAATGCAATCAGTGACATCCGCAGCAGGGCCCGACAGCAGAACTGGTTTACCCCTGCCACATCATAACAGACCCATCCCCTTACCCGCACCTGACCTGACTAGCTGATCAGACCAAATGCGGGAGAATATCCCCTCAGGGCTGCGTCATCACTTATTCATTCACAATATCTCTCCATAAAAACTAAACCTTAAAAAAGGGTCCCAAGGAAATTAGCCAGCAATTATGCAACCTCGAGCAACACCGAAAAAACGTAGACAAACGAAGAAAAACAGACTATAGAAAATCAATACATACAAAAAAAAAAAAAAAAGAAAGAAAGAAAGAAAAAGAAATAGAGTAAGATCACATAACAAACAAATGAAAATAATCGTGTTACTACAAATGCCAAAATACCACATAAACTCCTTCTATAAGTGAAACAAAATGCAAATTGTTGTGTCCACAAGGATGTGGCATGACACATCATCACATAAACTCATTCTACAAGTGAAAAAAAAAAAAAAAAGTAAATTGTTGTCTCCACAAGCTAATGTCATGGCACATCATATCATCGACCGCAGCATGACCGGATTCAATGTCAGGACTACAATAATTATAATTATGTAACTACAAACGATATGTAACAATTATGTAACGACAAACGATTACATTATGTTACACTTGCAACAATATGTAACTACAAACAATATGTAACGATTATGTAACAGTTGCATTAACAAGATGTAACTTTTATTTAACTTTAACTACAATTATGTAACTACAAACAATATGTAACAATTATGTAACAGTTGCATTAACAAGATGTAACTTTTATGTAACTTTAACCACAATTATGTAACTACAAACAATATGTAACAATTATGTAACAGTTGCATTAACAAGATGTAACTTTTATGTAACCTTAACTACAATTATAAGGCCCACACAATTATGTAACAGTTGCATTAACAAAATGTAACTACAATTATGAGGCCAACACAATTATGCATTACCACAATATTATGTAACAATTCATAAAATGTTACCGTTATGTATTACTACAATGTTACTACAATGTAACAATTACAATACAATTATGTAATAATTCACAATGTTACAATTATGTATTACCACAATGTTTCTACAATATTATAAGTCATACAATTATACCACAATTCTGTATTACCAATATCATCATACAAGTTAGGTGAAATATTAGACATTACTAAAGGGATAACTCAATATGTAAATGTACTAACCTAGCAGTATTACCATTGCACAATTATATGCGTATGTCTGTTATACATACACATCTTACAAAATGTCATACAACAACCATGGCATGTATTCAAATATGTATACAACTTGGGCAAAATGTAATATTCCTAGATCATTGCAATTTACTATGAATATTATATGTATACAATATTATAATCAATATTATGTACCAATAGATTAGCATATGTCAATGATGATTGCTGTCGGAGGACCTCCAGCGGTGTGGCCGAGCATATGTTAGGATTCCATATTATAATTACAAATCATAACAGATAAATAGATAAACAGATAGATAGAGAGACAGATAGAAGCAGCAAGTCAGATGATGAGAAGGTATTGTGTCTGCGAGAATCGAGCAATGCTAAACATGCTTACACACTCTAATGCTTGATAGGCACACGGCAGCGCCTCGTGACCATACACACACATACACACATACTCACACACAGGCTTCTAGAACATTCCAACAACAGTGTAACACACGTGACACGACCCCTGCTACACCATAATTTAGGAAGCAGAGCTCAGAAGGAGACAGGCCATAGAACCGGCAGGTAGTAGGGAGAAGGGCTTAGCAACATGGGGGGGAGAGAGAGAGAGAGAGAGAGGTAGCTAGCGGGACTCTACTTTATACTTCAGTCGTGTATGAGAGACTTTGTTAATATTTCCAAGACAAATAAAAATAGTCCCATACTCATCTTTACCTCTCCTGTCATTGCATGACAAATGGGAACGAAGGTTATCTACTTACAAACTACTCACGTATAACAACCGCTCGTCCACAAGGTAGATATATATATATATATATATATAACTAATCTACAAAGCCTCACTACAAGAAGCTACAAAGTTATTGTGAGAGCTATACCCTGTAAGAAGACACATTCATTAGGGTCAGCTACATCAACAATCCCCTTCAACATCAGTGACTGTGAAGCTCCTGTGTCTTTAAGTATAGTGACTTCCTTACCACCTTTTCCATCAACTGAAACTAACCCCTTAGAAATAAAGTTAGCAAATAAATGAGCTGGGAAGGAGTCTCTTTGAGTACTACTTGGTGGAGGACACTCTGATGGAGTCTTATCACTACTCTCACCTGAACCTGACGGCTGCACTGCTCCAGTCTTACCAGTGTCTAACACTGGCTCTACAGGAGTCTGTCTATCCACCACTGACGACTCCACTCTGGCCCTATCAACAATATGCACCTGCTGGGGTTGTGTCTGACTACCGCTAACAATATCTGTGGGTGGCTGCTCTCTGTTGGTGTCAAAAGATCCCCAAGAGTTTATTAAAGAAATTGATTTTGTAGAGGGATTTTTCCCTCGTTTCTTCCAGCACCAATCCTCCAAGTGCCCCGTTTTCTGGCAATACTGGCAAAACCTGACACTTTTTCTTGACCCTCTGGCAACACTGTCCTCACTTACTTTCGTAGAACTAACATGCTCTGGGGTTGCAGTGTTCCCACTAGTGTCACTTGACATTAACTTGCCTTTACCAGAAGAAGGGTTCACAAAAAATGGTTGGTTCACTCTCCTACCCTTAACAAATAACTGAGGCTTACGTTCATGCTTATGAATTATACTATAGTTATCTGCTACAACAGCAGCCTCAGCTAGGGTATCTAAATCTTTTTCCACTAGGTATGTAGCCACATCCCTATCTATCTTACCAGTGAAGTTCTCCAAGATCATTAATTCTTTAAGTTTACAGAAATCATCAACTTTCTTAGAATGCAACCATTGATCAAATAAGTCTGTGAGTACTCTAGCATATTCCACATGAGTCTGATCTTTCTGTTTAAAGGTGGATCTAAATTTAAGCCTATATGCCTCTGGCACGAGTTCATATGCTTTGAGAATGGCATCTTTTAAACAATCATAGCTGGCACTTTGATCAACAGATAAAGAAATATAAGCCTCTTGAGCCTTTCCTTTCAAAACACTCTGCAGCAATACTGTCCAAGAGTCTTTTGGCCACGAGAGACGACCTGCCACCTTTTCAAACATATGGAAATACTTGGTGACATCTTGCTCATTAAAGGGAGGTACTAGCTTAATGATCCTAGCAACATCAAAAGATTCCTTGGCGGATGAACCACCAGCTCTAGGTAAACTATCAGGGTGCTTCAGTCTGAATTCGTGATCCATTTCTTTTTGTCTCATTTGAGCCTGTAATTATATTTCCCTCATTTTGGCATTCCATTCTTGTTCTCTCATTTTTGCTTGTACCTCTAGTTCCCTCAACTTAATTCTGGCTAACTCAAGTTGCACTTTGTCACCAGTATCATGAGCAGAAAAATCACTAGGGCCAGGTATCTCCGATGCCAAAGGCTCAAGATCAACACCTTGTGCAGTATCAAATGGCTCAGAACTAGCTATAGAGGACTCACTTTGCTCAAACATGGTGTCCAATAGTAAATCAAGTAACTTAGTCTTAGTGACTGAGGCAGGAAATCTCAACTGTAAGGCCTGGGCAAGCAATATGAGCTCGTGTTTTGTGAGTGTTTTCACTCTGGTTGGGGAAGACTTAGAATCCAAAAATGCTTTCACATTACTATCACTCATTAGGGCCATGATTACTGATTATAGTTAAGTAGGTAAGAGTAAGCACTGTGTATGGCCAAGGTTGCCAATATTATGTCACAGAGCTATCCTGGCCAGGAGGTCACCAAATTGTTATGGGAGTGTATATTACGATGCACTCTTAACCCTTAATTAAGCACCAAAAGGGATAAGATAAAGTTTAATAAAACTAACTTAACTAAATTGTACACTATAACATACACAACCAAAAAAGAAACCAGGGTTCGTTTTACAAAAGGGAGGATTCATATAGGCCTCAGGATACAAAATATAAAACAAGTTATTTCTTACCTAACCAGAATACACTCAGTGGAAGCTAAGTACTCACAAAGCCCGAGGAAACGTGAAGACTTCGAAGGTTAAATCCAGATATAAATCACACAGTAGTGTAAATGGAGGAGTGAACCAAAAATGGGAAATTGTACACAAACAGTGTGTTTTGTAATCAAAGTCACGTATTGAATAGTGTTGAGGAAAAGTGCAACACAATGTGACAAAAGTGTAACGTGACGGTAAATGTGTACAAATGTGTACAAATGACAAAATGTGTACAGGGGTGTGTGCACAAAATGAGATAAAAATCTGTCTCTTCACACTTTCCTGAAGCTTATAAAGGTTACTTACTCCGCCTTTCTCAGCTAATTAACCACTAGGCTGTCTTAAAAATAATCTCTGTCCATACAGAAACAATAGAGCCACCTGCTACTAATGAGGGCCTCATACACTTCAGACAGAACCAATTGCGTGTCATCAAGAACGTGACGAAAGCGCCGTTTAGGCTTCTAATTGGCAAACATCCCTACTTTGCTCCTCGCGCATTATGTCACACCCACAGTTCAAGGACAAGAGGAACTTTCGGGGTAATTTGTGAGAAAAACATCTGGTGTCTTATCAGTTGAGAAGACAAAAGTGACCGCTTGGTTTTACCTTTACAGGCAACAAAACTGATAAGAAAAATGATTTCCTGTTCTTGAGGCTCGCATCTCTCTCTCCTTTCATTATCATCCTATTTCTATTTCACCCATTTGCTACTGGGGTAACTACGCCAGTGACAATATATATATATATATATATATATATATATATATATATATATATATATATATATATATATATATATATGCAAATGAAATGAGATATTTTTTACTTCAGAAACTACAAAATAAGTATAGTCCTATAATTTACGGGACGTGGTTTTTAATGCGCTGCGATTCTATATGTAGGTGGTAGGTTATGTTGTAGAATATCTTTTCATATCCTTTACATATTAAGTCTTGTTTACGTGAAAATTTAAAAAAACTGAGAACTGGAATTTGCTCGGTATTGTATCTGTAGGTTGAAGATACAGAGGAGATACGCCTAATGCAGGGGTTCTTAACCTGGGGTTCATGGACCCCTTGGTGGTCCATGGATGGGATTCAGGGGGTCCGTGAAGGTCAGAATAATTGAGAACAATTTAGCGATATTGCATGATGACGTTTTGCATCATTAGCTGCCCCCCAAAAAAACAAACAAACAAACAAAATCTTGAAGAATTATGGTGTTCGTTGACACAAGCCTACCCTCGTCTGGCAAAGCAAGCTATCGGTGCTCTGATACCGTTTGCTATTACATACCTTTGTGAGTCAGGGTTTTCAGTGTTTGCTTCTATCAAAACGAAAAGTCGAAAACAACTGGTTGTCAACGATGACATGCGTGTTGCCTTGTCAAAGACCACAATTTCATCTTCTTATTGAAGCCAGACAACAACAACAACAACCCTCTCATTGAAATGAACTTTTGATTAGAATTAAAGTATTTTTTTTTAACTTGCACAAGTTGGATGTATTTCATTTTTTCGAGTGGCCATTAGTTTTTGCATGAAAAAGAGTGAGAAACATAATTCTTTGTAAAGATTGTTTTATACTTTGTGATACACGGCATGAGGTAGTTTTCAATAAATTAAAGTATATTCATTGCATGCAAAACGCTGTGTTTGTGCTTATGTGCATTATTGTAAGGAAGGGGTTCATAGCTTTCACCCGAGTCTTGTAAGGGTCCGTGACTCAAAAAAGGTTAAGAACCACTGGCCTAATGGGTTATTAGCCGTTTGAGAACTATTAATAGCAGCAGTGTTTTCGTTTAATTCAAGAGACACATTTCTCTTCATGGATAAAAGCAAATGGGAGTTTTTGGAGTAAGAACGACAGCTTAGAAAGAAAAGAAAACTGTATAACTGTAATTTAAGATATATAAATTGACAAAAAGAGCAACAAAAGAAGAAAAAAAAACGTGAGCGAGTTAAACGAAAATGTGGCTAATAAAAGAAAGCAAGAAAAACATGCTACAGAACAAGAGAAAGGCAGAAGCAAAAACAACGCCAAAAAATGCACATTTGATTGGAGGCCAAGACGGTTCAGTTGTAGAGGATGGAAAGAACATTAAATGAAGGTAGCACAAACAATGTCAGGAAATGCAGCTTGTCGATAAAGAGACAGGAGAAAAGGAAGAAATTAGTAAAGTGGGTGGCCAGTGTTACAGATACGGAAGACTTGATTGAAATAAGCAATTAGAAAGATGAAGAGCAACACCGTAGCAAAACCCGAGGATGTCTGATCTCTTACAAGTGCTGGCAAAAAGGGATTGCTTATTAAAACTTTTTTGTAAGATACGGGAAGAAGAGGGGAATTCAGAAGGCTGGGTGATGAGCATTGTGATACCTATATTAAGAGAAAAAGGAACATAGTATCATTTGGGAATCACATTAACATCAAAGTAACAGAACATTCGTTGATGGAATTCGAAAATCACTACAGTAATACGATGAGGTGGAGGAAACCAACCATTTAGGTTGACAAAATTGTAGACAAGTGCACAGTTGATGCAACATAATCATTAGGCAATTTTAAAGAAAGCTAATTGCAGAAATATTTATGGTGTAGTATAATGTACTTCATAATAAAAGGATGCGTTTGACAAGATGGTAAATATTAAAAATTTTGTATACAGAGAATCATAGGCCAAGGTAGGAATTTATATGGAGTCGTTGAATGATGCGGAATTAAATTTGGGCTTCATCACAAATCGTCAATAATTCCATTTTTGCTTATAATAGTCAGGCTGTACTTAGTGAGAATGCCAGTTGGGGAGAGTTATTTATTTATTTATTTTTTATGCAGATATGTTAAAATCAGAGTGAGGTGCAACTACAAGCAAGAATTCGAACATGACAAGAGGCATCAGAGGTGGGTGGGGGAAGAGAACTCAAAATGAACGTAATCAAGACCATAGTAATGAAGGGCAGTAAAGATGGAGAAGAATATAAAGTAGTTGAAGACTAACATAACTAGAGGGGCCCTCAGTGGAGACATCGCTCCAACAATGGCAACGTACAGCAATTTCCAAACCACGTTTCATAATGGGTTAGGTTTTCTTATCACTGATTAGGGTTTTGCAAAACATGTTTTCCGTATCCAGAATATGTAATACGATCCAGATCGGTGCCAACAGTTAATCGATTGTCGCCTGGGATATGGTCTACCTACCTACCAAATTTGGTCCAAATTTCTGTGACAGTTTTTGAGTAATCTTGCTAGCAGACAAACAAACAAAGAAACAAACGAACAACAGGATGAAAACACTCTCCTTGTCGGAGAGAAAAATTGGTTGAAACAAGTGACATTGAAAAAAAAATTTAAATGCAAAAGAAGAAGAAATAGGTAGGATAAGGGCAAAAATGAATAAACTATCTACCCACCAAATTTGGTCCAAATTTCTGTTTTAGTTCTTGAGTAATCTTTCTAACAGATGAACAAAGAAACAAACGGGTGAAAACACTCTCCTTGTCGGAGAGAAAAATTGGTTGAAACAAATGACCTTAAAATATATATATATATATATATATATATATATATATATATATATATATATATATATATATATATATAGATGCAAAAGAAGAAGAAATAGGTGGGATAAGAGCGAAAATGAATGAAACACCGAGAACTCAGGACTGGAGTAAAGCGTCGCTTGATCGATGCGCACAAACCTTGAATACGGACTCGCCATACAACCTCCATGACCTTGCTGACCTAATAAGTTCTTCCCACCACCACCACTGTCTTGGCTGTGGTTGAGGGGCTGGGTCAGATCACTTCTGATGCAGGTTTTAGGTGCAGGAAGAAACCCACTGGAGCTGGCCGGGTACGGCAAAAAGATGGGAGGAGGAGAGAGACAGAATGAGTTGGGGCCGAGACGAAGAAACAGATCGGCCGGCAGGTAGGCCAACCCCGAAAATTCTGACTGGGGATGGATAGTCTGGCCAAATCTAAACCCCTGCTCACCTGTCCCCTTTCCCCATCCCTTCTCCCACCAGCCCTGCACACCACTGCCTCATATTCATACTGGTTAAGGACAATCCCAACCACCTCCCCACCCGCAACATTATTTATACATAATGACACTTGCTATAGGTGTAATATGCAAAATTGATAAATAGAGATGTGCTAATCAGTTCCTAAACCAATAATTCAAGACACACACACACACACACACACACACACACACACACACACACACACACACACACACACACAGGAGAGAAAGAGAAAGGACAGAGGGAAGGTTGGTGATTCCTGGGCTGCCATTCCTGGGATGCTGCATCGTCGTCATCCACTGAGAGAGAGGAGAGGTGGCAGGAGAAAGGAAGGTGGAAAGCAGAAGGAAGGTGAGAAGAAATGATGGTTGAAATGAGACTTAAGATAAAAAAGTGACCCCATTTGACCTTGACCTTTAACCCCTCGACCCTGCTGACCTAATTAGTTCATTGTCTCTTCATGCTGGATTACTGACAAAAGTTTGGTCAAAATCCACTGCAGGGTTCAGGCAATATGACGCTCACACCCATGTGACCTTGATGTTTTAACCCTTGACCTTGCTCAACGAAGTAGTTCATCGTTACTTCATATTGTATCACTGACAAAAGTTTGGTCGAAATCCATCAATGGGATTCAGGAGACATCGCTTCCACACCCATCTGACCTTGACCTTTAACTCCTTGACCATACTGAGCTAATTAGTTCATCAAGTACTCATACTGCACTTTTGACAAAAGTTTGGTGAAAAGCCGTCGATGAGTTTTGAAGATATCGCGCCCAGGCTACGGATGCATGCATGCACCCATGCAGCATTGACGGACAGACCAATCACCTAATGGTTCTTCCACCATACGTGGGCGGAGACAATAATCGAATAAAACTTGCCTGAACAAAGAAGAGAGAACTTAGTGAAGTGATATGTTCAGGGAAAATAAAAAGAGAGCAGAACTGAAACATAAGGCCAATTATGATATTTAGGTCTGCAGTGTTAGCTTTAAAGAGAAAGGGGAGAAAATGTGTTAGAATGAACTGTAATGAGGATCCGAGGTGGATTATGGATATTAGTTTGAAGGAAAGAATGAGGGAATAACTGAGAAAATCAAGGGTGGCTTGTTTATGAGAGGAAATAAGGGAGGCAATATTAAGATGCATGACCAGGTGATAGGGAGGAAAGATGATCTAGTCAAGCTTCTACCTATCTATAACTAGACGCCTTAATCTCGAATGGAACACAAACGAACTGCCTCCATGTCACCCTGTCCTCCACCATGAAGCGCCCCTCTCTTTTACACACACTCTCACCCGATCTCAATGCAAATCAAATGTGCATGGAGAGAGTCGGTGAGAGGAAGACGATCTCGAGAAGGACAGCATTTTAGGTGGAGATTCGAGGAAAGTTGAACTCGCAAGGAAAATGAACTGAGTCTGTTGGAAACGACAAATAAGAGACCCCAACCCCTTGTAAATCAGAGAATTGAAAAAGGACCGATCACAGTATCTTCTGTGAAAAACACTCATATATTACTTTCTCAGTTACAAGAATCTAGCAAAGCAAAATATAAGAAGAAAATGAACCGACACCCAAGAAAAACCGCTGCATATATCATTACAGTTTCAAAGATTAACTCATATGTTCTATGAAACATTACAGGAAAGTTAATCAAGATGGTCAACGCCGACAAGAATTTATGGATACCAGAATTTAATATATTCCTTGCGTGAGCTCTAGGCCTACGTGATTACCTGTAGGATTGACATTTTTTCATGTATTTAGAGAGATGCTTACAATAATTCTGTCAAAGTCAATCAGTTTTGAGTGTGTGTGTGTGTGTGTGTGTGTGTGTGTGTGTGTGTGTGTGTGTGTGTGTGTGTGTGTGTGTGTGTGTGTGTGTGTGCGCGTGTGATAACAGGTATATGTTGTTCTAACCTTGAATTTTTAAAGGTATAGAAATACGGTGGTGGTGACCATCATCCGCTCACTTTGTGTAGTGCTACCAGCTTCTTTCTTCATCTTTATCATTGTTTTTCTGTTTCTACTCTCCTCTCTTCATATTTCTCCCACCTTTCCTGTCACTTTACTGTTCTCTCCTTTTTCAGATTGCTTTACATTGACAAGCCTAATGTTTTCCTGTAAGCCATGAAACCTTATACAACGCTGGGTGGTAACCATATAGCCATGCCATACATGTTCCTCACGTGCCAGTAAGTGAGTTGGAGGAGGGTCAGTGCCCTTCCCTGTAAAACAACTAACGCACAATCGGCTACCCATTACGGGATTGGAGCGTGTGTCTATAGATTGATAGTTAGACTGACAGAAAAACAGAAACGTCCATTAGCATCATTGCCCTTTTCGAGGAGAAAGCACCGATGCTAGGGTATTGAGCTCCATATTAATTGATGATAACTGTCCATTCTTCTGATTATGTTGTACAGCCAAAAATCATCCAGCCGCAGCTTAGTGATCTAACATGGACTGAAGGCAAAAGGTTTCTCATCCAGGGAGAGTCTTTTTACATCAGCATGCTGCTTCATTTCTCACGGTATGACATCCTGGAATGTTTGTCCACTTCTTAATAAAGACAAATTTTTTACTGATTCCAACAATCGTATCAGCTCAGTATCGTCGTTAATGACAAAGTTTTAAAACAACCATTATTAATGCTTTGAGGATGCAAAAAAATAAAAATCTCAGATGATATTGCCTCGCTGAAACTTACAGTGAAAATTACTAATAAAAAAAAAAACCTAGTATGATTGAGGTTAGTGGTTACTACTTCTCATTTCATAATAATCCTATCAGATGAAATGAGGTAAATGGTGGAAACGTTTACTCGGAAACAATTACAAGGTATAATCATGTTTCGTGGGAAGAACTCGTTTCTGATAAGGGAAAAACAACTTCATTACCGGTACCTTAATATATAGTTATGATATGGCATCGGACGAAAGACAAATAGATACAAATACATAAATAAACACTAGTAGTGCAGCTCACTTGATAGCATAGGCATGAGAGATACATACACACTTTCAATAATCTATACACATTCATGCCAGGGTTCGTGTTACAATTAACAATGCATGAACCGCTCCAGGCAGGTGTGTGTGTGTTTGTGTGTGTGTGTGTGTGTGTGTGTGTGTGTGTGTGTGTGTGTGTGTGTTTTTGAGTGTGTGATGGTTTGGAGGCCGGACAGAGTCGTACCTCAGTTTTCCACAATACATGGGAACCTTTAACATGGATACACTAGCCTTCAAACTTCGTACAGTATGAAGCACTCTGAGCGAAAAAGCGAGTTTTTTGAAGTCGTCATTGATGAGTGAGTGGATGTGCTGATATGTCAATGAGCACACAGTTGACAGTACTGCGGCCAGGTTATATGTGTTATTTAATGTTGCACTTAATCACTCCAGGAGTAATTCACACACACACACACACACACACACACACACACACACACACACACACACACACACACACACACACACACACACACACACACACACACACCAGTCTTTCGCTGGTATTATTGGTCTCCACCTAGTACGTAGGTGGAGAATATCGATTGCTCTGGTATTACTCTATCTCACCTCAGAGTCTAACGATAAATCCAGGAGAACCGGGGACTGGGCAAGGAATCTGAAGGGCTCAGGTTATGTGTACTAGCATGAGCCATTGCTGATAGAAAAAAAAAAGAAGTCCATATCTGCCCAATGGTGTAAAGGTCTTTGTATGAAACAATAGTAGACACATGCGTTCTTCGACACCTTTCCTTCCTTGGTCGAAGTTATACAAGAAGTTACCTTAGGGTCTTCAGGTCTTGTGTATATTAGACGTACTTTCCCATATAGCAGGCCATGCAATTGTAACAACCCAGTTGAAATACGTAAATAAGTATTATGATTCCAGCCTCAGAGTTTGGCGATGATTCTAGGAGAAGCAGAGAATATGGCAGGAATCTGAAGGGCCTAGGTTATGTGGCCTGGCGTAGACCATTCCTGACAGAAGAAAAAAATTGAAATCTCCCCAATGGGGCAAAGGCCACTGAGTAACGGTAGATGGAGACTAGTGATTGTTCATAGGACAGTTATGGAGTTCTAGTTATTATTATTCTCACCTCAAGGATTCCTGGAGAACCAGTGACTGTGCAAAGAATCTGAAGTGCCAAGTTATATATCCTGGCACGGCCCATTGGTAAAAGAAAAAAAATCCAAATCCCCCCAGTGAGGCCAAATCCAATGCAAGAAACAGTAGCAGACACAGGGAATCTTCGACATCTTTTTCAGATCCTTTGTTGATGTTACACAGAAAGTTACCTTAGGGTCTTCATATCTTGTCTGTATGAAACATACTTCAGTCACATCAATGCTTCCCTGTTCGTGATGCATGGAAGTATGTGCCAGTAACTAATTATTTTTATTCAGGCCTCAGAATATGCCCTACGAATCCAGGTGAAATGGAGATTGCCTAAGAAATCATAATGGCTCAGGTTATTTATCCTGGCATGGGCCGTTGCTGATAAAATAAAATCCTAATCTCCCCATTGGGGTCAAGATTGCTAAGAAAAAGTAGATGGATACTAGCAACTGTCTGAAGGACAGAGTTCTAGTTATTAATATTCACACCTCAGTGTCTTACAATGATTCCAGGAGAACCGGAGATGGCACAAGGAATCTGAACGGCCCAGGTTACATGTCCTGGCATGGGCCATTGCTGATGGAACAAGCAGAATCCAAATCTGCCTGATGGGGTCTTGGTCAGTATGAGAAACAATAGCAGACATGTTTTCTTGGACAACTTTGTCAGATCCCTTGTTGATGTTACACAAAAAAGTTATCTTAGGGTCTTAAAATCTTGTTTACTTTAAATATACCTTAGCCACGTCACAAAGCTTCCTTATTGTGGATACACGGAAGTATATAAAAACGCCCCCAGAAGTGATGACCCGATTTCCAGTAGTTTTCGCTCAAAAAGTGGTATCTGGCAACCGCCATGTCTTAGTTATATTTCCTATTTGCACATCGAAAAGAGCATCAATTAGGTAAACAACAATAATATATATATAGATATATATATATATATATATATATATATATATATATATATATATATATATATATATATATATATATATATATATATATATGTGTGTGTGTGTGTGTATGTCTGTTTGTGTGTGTGTGTGTGTGTGTGTGTGTGTGTGTGTGTGTGTGTGTGTGTGTGTGTGTATAGGCTACCTCTCATTTTGTGAGAGAAAAAAATAATATGCTAGAGTTGAGGCTTAGCCGAAGAGATGAATGTGAAATGTAGTCTATCGCTGAACAGTTTGAGGGTTAAAATGCGGTGAAACTCTCGTAATACCTGTTTTGCATCCTAAATCAACAATACAGAAGGAATAATGTCCCATAAAGTAAAACCCACAGATAATGTTACTTTCCAAATCACGAGTGCCATCAAATTATAAAAATAACCATTTCAAAATAAATTATAATCGACACTTAAATCTCTATACAGGATTATATTTATGAGGGAAAACAAAGCCGTGGGCACTGTAAGCAGGACGGAGCATTGACGAGAAACTACAACCTCTCAGTGCGAACAGATTATTGTTCTTTACTTAGTATCTATTCCAGCAAGACAGAGATCCGGCAGCTTAACATCAAGAAAAGGAGAGTGAACGGATAGATAAGAGATATAGAGAGGCAGATCATAGAAAATTTGCCAAGTAAAGCTGCTCGCCACACAAGACCAAGGTAAACTATTGCATCTACCCAAGAACAACCCCTAACCATCTGTGATGCTATCATGAATCAAATTAATCTGCTGGTATTTAATGAAGTTACTGAAACTAGTGCAGTTATAAGGGAACAACTGGCCGTTTTTAATTACACGGTGAAATTTCAACATGTAATAAAATATGAGTATGTAGGGCAGTGTTTGGAAACTCCCTGTACTGTTGTTTGCAGATGATACTGTGTTGTTAAGTGACATCGAAAGGGAGCTCCAAGGTTTGGTGGATGAGTCTGGGAGAGTGTGTGAGAAACGGAATCTAGAGGTGAATGTAGGGAAGAGTAAAGTCAAGCTCTTCGAGAGAAGTGATGTTAGTGAATGTACAGAGAAGTTGGATGAGGAGGAAATGGAAAATGTGAGTGCGTTTAAGTACTTGGGTAGTGTGATGAGTAAGGATGGAAGGTTAGAGGGTGATGTGCTTGAAAGGGTACAACAAGGAAGAAAGGTTGCTGGTTCCTTGAAAGCAGTGACAAACAGGGAAGTGAGCATGGAAGTGAAAAAGTTATCACAGATAGTATTGTGATACTAACTCTAATGTATGGAAGAGAAGCTTGAACCTTGTTGGAGGGACAGAAGTCAAGAGTGAGCGCAGTGGTAATGAATTATTTTAGAGAAGCATTTGGAGTCACATGGAGAGACAGGAGAATGAGGAAGTGAAGGAGCTTTGTGGTGTGGATGTGGATGTGTTAGGATGCAGTAAGATAAACACATTGAGGTGGTTTGGCCATGTGGAGAGGATGGAGAGTGAGAGACTGACGAGGAGAATGTATGTGTGAGGTGGGGGGGGAGAGGAAGGGGGAGGTCAAGGATGAGATGGAGGGATGGAGTGGAGAGGTATATGAGAGAGGGGTGTGTGAGCTGTGAGCAGGGCAGTGAAATCTCAGGGGACAGGGCGACATGGAGGCGATTTGTTTGTCACCACCCCTTGCAGGATTAAGGCATCTGGCAATAGACAGATAGATAGTTTCATGAAAGGACTAAAGAGAGAGAGGGTGATAGTCAAAAGCAAGACTGCGGCTCTGAAGAGAACTAAAGACAAAAGCGATTGTAGTAAAAAAAAAAAAAAAGGGGGGGGATCATGACAAAGGCTGGTACACATCCACTCCTATCCATGGCTTGGTAATGACTGATGGAAGGCCTGGCATGGAGTGTTGCCAAAGAAAAAATTATAGAAATTTGCTACATTAGTCTCAAAAGCGGTAAAAATCCGCCAGATTGAGGGAAATTAACGAAAAAAGAAAACGATAGACAAGACCTTAAAAAAATTTAGATACATGTGAAAATTAAATTTTTTACCATTTAGATTGTTTTTAACCTGAGGCATGCCATCGACGTATGAGTACATCACAACGTTTTGTCACAGCTAGACCCATCGTCGTACCAGTACGTCACGCAATTGCAAGGTTCATAATTTGCACAATTTTCAATTTTCACGAGGGATTTTTGGTATGTATACAAGGGACACCTTCCTCTACAAGATGCCAGGCAGGGACAATGCCTTACCCCTCATGACTTCCTCCCCCACCCCACACCCCATTGTCTCAGCAATTCACCTGTTACCAGTGACCTGGCCAATAAAGACATTCAGAGCCAAAGTGATTCCCCAATCAATGACAATGTGGAGGACAAAGTTTACGTAGCATTAGAGGAAGAAACAGTCAGAAATGATGATCAGGTAATGTCGCAAAAAAAGGTCAGGTATGTTGATGTGTTAGTGCGTGAGACAATGCTTATATTGCCTCTATTACTGTTTGAAAATCAATGTACTCTCGTACTACATATAAATTCGTACCAAATAAGTAAATAAATACCGTTTATGAGTGGTGTGAAATAGTTACCCTCCCATAGAACTCGTTTTCTTTGGAGCCAGCCTGATAGAAAACCCAGTAAGGTAAGGGGTACTGCTTCCTGTATCGAGTATTTTAAACCTCAGGTGAGTGATTTCTCTATGAATTTTCGATGGTTCTCACCAAAAGAGGAGGTTTGAGCCAATTTTTTTTTTTTTTTCAAAATTGGTTGGGACTGGGGGGAGTCAGTGGTGGAAAATCGGTCGGGATGGGGCGGGTTAAAACCTTTTACTTTAGCAGGAAAACCACTTCATTGGTAACACTGCTGGCATGGGTCGTGACAACGGGTGAAAACGTGCCAGATATCTCCTTTTATTTAATTTATTTTATTACTGATTGATAAAAAATAAGGTTTAACTGCTATTTTCGCAAGATTATATATATTGTTTTTACACCATAAATAATGTTTATAGGGCAGGCAAAGACTGTTTCCATCTCATAACCCCCAATCAAGTGAATGTTGCCAGACCCAGGGAGATTTGTCCGAAACACAAAGAATGCAAGCCATCACTTCTATGGGAGATCGTACCAATAACTATTATTGTTATTCAGGCCTCAGAGTATTCCTATATTGTTATTCAGACCTCGGAGTATTCCTATGATTCCAGTAGAAATGGAGACTGCAAAAGGAATCATAAAGGCCCAGGTTATGTGTCCCGGCATGGACCATTGATGATAGAATGAAAAATTCAAATCTCCCCAATGGGGTCAAAGTCATTTAAAAGTAGAAGGATACTAGTGACTGTCTGAAGGACATTTACAGAGTTCATTATTATTCTCAACTCAGAGTCTCACAATGATTCCATAAGAACCGGAGACGGCACAAGGAATCTCAACGACCCATGTTATATGCCCTGGTATGAGCCATTGCTGACAGAAAAAATGAAATCCAAATCTGCCCAATGGGGTCTCGGTCATTGTAAGAAACAGTTGTAGACACAAGTGTTCTTTGTCACCTTTGTCAGATCCCTTGTTGATGCCACACAAGAACTTTCCTTATGGTCTTCAGATTTTGTTTATATTACACATACCACATGGCGAGGATTTCTTATTGTGGTTACAAAAAAACGTGTAACCAGTTACTCCTCTGGCTTCAGTCTCTTGATGATTCCAGAAGAATCCGAGACTGCGCAAGAAATATAAAGGGCCTAGGTTATGTGTCCTGATGCGGACCATTGGTGATAGAAAAAAAAATCAAATCTCCTCAATGAGGTGCAGATCATTAAGAAACAGTAGGTCGAGACTAGTGACTGTCTTTATTAAAGTTACAGAGTTTTACTTATTATTATTATTCTCACCTCTAAGTCTTGCAACAACTTCAGGAGAATTGGAGACTGTGCAAAGAATCTGAGGGGCCCAGGTTATGAGTCCTGGCATGGATCATTGCTGAAAGAAAAACAAAATCCAAATCTGCCCAGTGGGTTCAAGGTTATACTCGTAGCAAGAAACACTAGCAGACACATGCGTTCTTCGACACCTTTATACGATCCCTTGTTGATGTTACAAAAGAATTTACCTTAGGTTCTTCAGATCCCGTTAATATCACTCATACCTAACTACATGGCAATGTACAATGTTCGTAACTTCTTGTAATGAAGTTTTGTAGATCAGTTAGACATATATTAGACTCGTGGATGAGCAGTTGTTATACATGAGTAGTTTTGTAAGTAGATAATCTTCGTTCCCTTTTGTCATGCAATGACAGGAGAGGTAAAGATTAGTATGGGACTATTTTTATTTGTCTGGGAAATATTAACAAGTCTCTCACACACGAGTGAAGTATAAAGTAGGGTCCCGCTAGTTACCACCCTGCCTTGCTCTATCTATCTCTGCCACACTCTCGCCCTGTTGCCAGCCTCCTTCTCTCTATACTACCTGCCGGTTGTGTGGCTTGCCCTGTTCTAAGCTCTGATTCTTGCATTCTCGTTTAGCAGGAGTCATGTCACGTGTGCTATACTGTCGTGGAAGCTTCTAGAATACTGTATGTCTGTGTATGTACTGTTTCCATTGCATGATTAACATTCCTTCACTTAAAGAGTTGCAAGCTAATTTCCCATTCCCACACCTTGTCTGGTGCCCTGTCTATCTATCTGTCTATCTGTCCATCATGCTATCTGTTATGTTTTGTATTTATAATACGGAATCCTGACATCGCTTAGTCATGCAGCTGACGGTCCTCTGACAGTATTCATCATTGACATATGCTAATCTATTAATATATAACATTGATTATACTATTGCATAGACATAATATTCATGATAATATTGCAATAATTCAGTAAGATTATATTTTAAACATGTTGTATGCATAATTGAACAAATGTAATATAGTTAAATTAGTTATTGTATGACATACTGTAAGATGTGTATGTAAAACAGACATACGCATATAATTGTGCAATGGTAATATTGCAGGTCATTACATTACATACGGATTTATCCCTTTAGTAATGCCTAATATTTCACCCAACTTGTGTGATGTTTCTGGTAATACAGAATTGTACTAACATTGTATGAATTGTCACATAATTGTATTGTAACTGTTACATATCATTTGTAGTTATAAGACTGTAGCAAGTGTAACATAATTCTAGTAACACTGCAGTAATATTGTAGTAACATTGTAGTAATACATAATTGTAACATTGTATGAATTGTTACATAATATTGTAGTAACATTGTAGTAATGCATAATTGTAACATTGTATGTATTGTTACATAATACTGTAGTAACATTGTGGTAATACATACCTGTAACATTGTATGAATTGTTACATAATATTGTAGTAACATTGTGGTAATACATAATTGTAACATTGTATGAATTGTTACATAATTGTACTGTAATTGTTACATATCGTTAGTAGTTACATAATTGTAGCAAGTGTAACATAATGTAATCGTTTGTCGGTACATAATTGTAATAACTGTCTCACAATAACTTTGTGAGTGCTTGTAGAGAAGTTTTGTAGATCGGTTATACAGGTATTAGACTTGTGGACGAGCGGTTGCTATACGTGAGTAGCTTTGTAAGTAGATAATCTTGGCTCCCTTTTGTCATGACTTGACAGGAGAGGTAAAGATGAGTATGGGACTATTTTTATTTGTCTTGCAAATATTAACAAAGTCTCTCACACACGAGTGAAGTATAAGTAGAGTCCCGCGAGCTACCTCCTTGTCTCTGTCTGTCTGTCTGTCTGTCTCTCTCTCTCTCTCTCTCTCTCTCTCTCTCTCTCTCTCTCTCTCTTCCATGTTGCTAGCCTCCTTCTCCCTACTACCTGTCGGTTCTATGGCCTGTCTCCTTCTGAGCTCTGCTTCCTAAATTCTGATGTAGCAGGGGTCGTGTCACGTGTGTTACACTGTTGTTGGAATGATCTAGAAACCTGTGTGTGAGTATGTGTGTATGTGTGTGTATGGTCACTAGGCGCTGTCGTGTGCCTATAAAGCATTCCTTGAGCTAGAGTGTGTAAGCATGTTTAGCATTGCTCGATTCTTGCAGACACAATACCTCTGACTTGCTGCTTCTATCTGTCTGTCTATCTATCTATCTATCTATCTATCATGATTTGTAATTATAATATGGAGTCCTGACATTGCTCTGCCACGCCACTGAAGGTCCTCTGACAGCAATCATCACTGACATATGCTAATCTATTAGTACATATTATTGATTATAATATTGTATACATATAATATTCATAATAAATTGCAGTGATCTAGTAATATTACATTTTAAACAAGTTGTATACATATTTGAATAAATACAATGGTTGTTGTATGACATTTTGTAAGATGTGTATGTATAACAGACATACGCATATAATTGTGCAATGGTAATAGTGCTAGGTTATTACATTACATATTCAGTTATCCCTTTAGTAATGTCTAATATTTCACCTAACTTGTATGATGATACTGGTAATACAGAACTGTGGTAAAATTGTATGATTTTACATAATATTGTAGTAACATTGTGGCAATACGTAATTGTAACATTGTGAATTGTTACGTAATTGTATTGTAATTGTTACATGGTAGTAACACTGTAGTAATACATAATTGTAACATTTTATGAACTGTTACATAATATTGTGGTAATGCATAATTGTGTTGGCCTTATAATTGTAGTTACATTTTGTTAATGCAACTGTTACATAATTGTGTTGGCCTTATAACTGTAGTTAAAGTTACATAAAAGTTACATCTTGTTAATGCAACTGTTACATAATTGTTACATATTGTTTGTAATTACATAATAGTAGCAAGTGTAACATAATGCAATCGCTTGTCGTTACATAACTGTTACATATCGTTTGTCATTACATAATTGTAGGAAGTGTAATATAATGCAATCGTTTGTCGTTACATAATTGTTACATATCGTTTGTCGTTACATAATTGTAATAATTGCAGTCCTGACATTGAATCCGGTCATGCTGCGGTCGATGATAGTGATGATGTGGAGAGAACAATTTGCTTTTTGTTTCACTTATAGAAGGAGTTTATGTGGTATTTTGGTATTTGTAGTAACACTTACGCTTATTTTCATTTGTTTTTTATGTGATCTTACTCTATTTCTTTTTCTTTTCTTTTTTTTGTATGTATTGATTTTCTATAGTTTGTTTTTCTTCGTTTGTCTACGCTTTTTCTGTGTTGTTCATGGTTGTATAATTGGGATCCTTTTTTAAGGTTTAGTTTAAACTGCACAGATGTTACTGAAAATGATATTATATAGCCCTATTTTTTGTTATTTTATATAAAAAATATATATACACTATATACAGTATTAACTACAGTATATACACTGACTTGTTGTTCACTTGTACCTATTGTGGGCAATATATGTGTCAGCACTGTGTGGAAATCTTTGTCTTCACGATTGTGTTGAAGATGTCCATTCTTGCTAACGTCATTTGTGTTGGCCTTTTTTTTTTTTTTTCCTGGTTTTCCTTTGTAACTTAATTTATCTGTTTCCACTAGGTAACTTTAATTAATAAATGTTTAATACAGTTCTTTTAATCGCTCACTGAGTAACTGTGATAGCATATTTTCTTTATTACTTTGTAGATGTAATAATGAATAGCTGTATGTATGAAACACGTATTTTATGTAGGTATAAATGGTAACACTCGTTGGTAGTAAATAAATGCTATAATAAATGAATGAATATATACAATGTAGAATATTTATTGTTGGTGCAAGTATATAATGATTGAATTACGAAGATAATTGAAGTAGGTATATGTATTTAAGTTGTAATTATGTAGCACGTTTTATATGTTTGTGCAGAAGTTTTTTGTCTAACACTGTGTATTGTATAAATGAAGTAACTATGTAACTCACTAGTTTTTACCGTGGTGGGAATGGTGTTAGTGATGGTGCAGGTGGTGAGTTGATTGGCTTGGCGTCGACTCAGCAAGCACGCATGATGACGTCGACTTCCCACACTGGTAGCTGTGGTGAGTGAATGAGTAGCGATGAGTAACTTCAGTGAAGATAAGTGAGTAAGATGAGTTGTGAATATGGGCTTGATATTTGCTTCGTCGTCTTGACCTCTTCACTCCTGCGTCAGCGGTGGAGGTTGGGGGACGGTAGGAGAGAAAGGAGGGTAAGGTCTGGTGGTTGTGAGTTGTGAGTCGTATCTCACTCGTTGTTTGTTTGTTTTGTTTTTTCTTTCTTGATGTATTCTCGGTCCTTTTTCTTGTGATTTACTCGTTGTGGGATGAAGACTGCCGCTACTTGTAGGTGCATGTAGAAGATTATACAGACGACTCATAGAGTTGTTACTTGTAGTTGATTGTAGATGGTTGTAGTTCGTTGGTTCGTCGTAGAAATTGCAAGATTGTTTGTATCAGTATTTTGTTAAACTACTGGCAAGGCATCCTGTGACTTCTTCACCTCTACATCAGCGTGATGATCGGGGAGATGGAGGGGGGGTTGGAGAGAATACTGTCAGGAGCAGGTTGTGAGTTGTTGGTTGTGAGAGGTATTTTTTTGTTTTCAATCATGATAATGCAGAATCAACTGTACACTCGTTATAGACTCGTAGGCTTGTAGCTTGTATTTTGTAGGAATTCACTGTAGATTCGTAGACGAGGTTCGTATGTTCGCTGCCGCCATATGTCACAACAACTTTGTAGAAACTTGTAGTGAAGTTTTGTGGATCAGTTATACAGATATTAGACTTGTGGACGAGCGGTTGTTATACGTGAGTAGCTTTGTAAGTAGATAATCTTGGTTCCCTTTTGTCATGACTTGACAGGAGAGGTAAAGATGAGTATGGGACTATTTTTATTTGTCTTGGAAATATTAACAAAGTCTCTCACACACGAGTGAAGTATAAGTAGTATCTTGCGAGCTACCTCCTTGTCTCGCTCTCTCTCTCTCTCTCTCTCTCTCTCTCTCTCTCTCTCTCTCTCTCTCTCTTCCATGTTGCTAGCCTCCTTCTCCCTACTACCTGTCAGTTCTATGGCCTGTCTCCTTCTGAGCTCTGCTTCCTAAATTCTGGTGTAGCAGGGGTCGTGTCACGTGTGTTACACTGTTGTTGGAATGTTCTAGAAACCTGTGTGTGAGTAAGTGTGTATGTGTGTGTATGATCACTAGGCGCTGTCGTGTGCCTATAAAGCATTCCTTGAGTTAGAGTGTGTAAGCATGTTTAGCATTGCTCGATTCTCGCAGACACAATACCTCTGACTTGCTGCTTCTATCTGTCTGTCTATCTATCTATCTATCATGATTTGTAATTATAATATGGAGTCCTGACAACTGCAGTCCATTTAATGTTGGAACTTTGTAACCACCATTTATATATATGTAACTCTAATCTTGTAATAGGTGAGTCTTGAGTTTTGGTTAAAGTTATTTTGGTAATTGAAGAGCAGGAGGAGTTAAGGATGAATACAAGGAGTTGATCTTCATTTATTATCTTCAGAGAAAGTCTAAGTTGAGCAGCATATGTATTACAAGGGACTTAATATACTAACTAAGTCTATTTGGACCCCTCTTTTTATTCTCTCTCTCCACCACCTGCCGGTTCTATGGCCAGTCCCTTTCCGGTTTCTGATTCCTACATTCTCGTTTAGCGGGGGTCGTGTCACGTGTGCTATACTGTCGTGGAAGCTTCTAGAATACTATATGTCTGTGTGTATGTACTGCTTCCATTGCACTATCAACATTCCTTCACATAAAGAGTTGCAAGCTAATTTCCCATTCCCACACCTTGTCTGGTGCTCTGTCTATCTATCTGTCTATCTACCCATCATGCTATCTGATATGAATTGTATTTATAATATGGAATCCTGATAGCAAAGCTTCTTGACTGTGGCTACACAATAAGAATACATAACTAATTACACTGTTTAACAGTGGGAAAAAAAAAAAAACGAAAGCAAGAGTGGTCTTTCTTGAGGCAGTTTTATATGTAGATCACAAAAACAACACAGTTTTGTGTGTGACCCACCGTAATGCTCTTTACCCCAAGGTACCTTGCATGCTAAGTCACGAATGGCTCCAATCTCGAGTGCGTCATTATCATTATGTGCAAAATCTACTTTGATTTTGATCATTTAATTTCTATTTCTTTTTACAGGTGGCATTGATATTACTTAAGCAATAATGCCTAGAGAATGCAAGAATTCTCCGGACAGCTTTTGTTATATATGCGGATCGCTGACACTAAAAAATATAAAAGATGCTTGACTCCACACGTGAAGAAACAATAGGAGCAGTAATTGGGATGTAAAATTGGTGATAAGGACAAACGATGGGCACCTCATATTTGCTGTGTCAGGTGCACAAGTTCACTTTCGGCATGGGTCAAAGGCACCGGTCCTGGTCTCACATTTGGTGTGCCAATGGTCTGGAGAGAGCTGAAACACCATTCAACTGACTGCCACTTCTGTTTAACAGATATCACAGGTAAGTATTCTTCCCTCTATGTTCCTTGTCAGAATTTTTTCACATCTCATTTTTGTTTTCTAAATACAAAATAAGTGCTATATAATGTTTTTCTTTTCTCACTACAGGTTGCAGATGGAAGGGCAAAAAAGCTATTGTCTACCAGATCTTCAGTCTGCTATTCGCCCTGTCAGACATTCGAGTGATATACCTGTTCCTCAGCCACCATCTGAAATACCAAGCGATGACATGGACAGCTCGGACGAACCAGGATCACAAGATTCCACGTATGAGCCACGACCTGAATCTGACAAGAAACCGGGTCTCATCACCCAGCCTGTACTCAATGATTTGGTCCATGATCTAACCCTTACTAAACAACAGAGCGAACTCCTAACCTCCCGTTTGCAAAAATGGAATCTGTTGGATAAAGCTGCATGGATTACAACATTCAGGAAGCGCTCATCAGATCTGCAGCAATTCTACTCAGTGGAAAACAACCTTTGTTTTTGTAGTGATATCAATAGAATTTTTGATGCTCTTCTATACACTCCCACACCTGGTATCCATGCAAATCAAATGTGCATGGAGAGAGTCGGTGAAAGGACGTCGATCTCGAGATGGACATCATTTTAGGTGGAGAGGGATACGGGGGAAGTTGAACTCTCAAGGAAAATGGACAGAGACTATTGTAAACGATACATACGAGTGGCCAACCCCGAGTAAATGAGAAAATTCAAAGATGCCCAATCACACTATCTTCTGTAAAAAAATGCTATATATTTCTTTTTTAGTTACAATAATTCTACAATGCAAAATATTAGAAAATAAACTCACACCAGAGAACACCCGCTGAATGTATGAGTTTGATTAGAATTTCAAAGATTAACACATGAAGTCTATGAACACTACAAGTTACAGGAAATTTAATCAAGTTGGTCAACACTGACAAGAATGTAATGGATGTCTGTGTTTAATATATTCCTTGTCTGAACTATACCTGATTATATGCAGGAGTGACATTTTATAACGAAAAATATGGAGAGCACAAATTTACAATAATTTTGTTAAAGACAGTCTGTTTTGATTGATTGATTGATTGTGTGTGTGTGTGTGTGTGTGTGTGTGTGTGTGTGTGTGTGTGTGTGTGTGTGTGTGTGTGTGATAACAGGTATATATTGTCTTAATCTTCAGCTTTTAAAGGTCTAGTTACGGTTGTGGGAACTGGTGGTGACCATCATCCACTCACTTGATGTAGTGCTGGCTAATTCTTCCTTCATCTTTATCATTTTTATCTTTTTCTACACTCCTCTCTTTCTCTTTTTCCCATCTTTCCTGTCACTTTAATGTTCTCCTTTCCTTTTCAGATGGCTTTACATTGACAGACAAGCCTAACGGTTTCCTGTAAGCCATGAAACTTTTTACAACAGTGGGTGGTAACCATATAAACTCATACATGTTCTGTATGTATCAACAAGTGGGTACGATAGAAATGGACGGCGTTTGAAGCAAGTAAACAACCCCGTGAGAAAGCTCTTCCTATTTTGACGAAAATCTGAAGGATCTAGGAAGCTGCCACCTAGAGCTCTAGCCTTGGCAGTAAGTAATAGTAAGACCTAGTGTTTAGTACAGTGTCACGTGGGAATTTAAGGGTTTTTGGACTTTCTGATACACCCGATCAGTCCCCTCCAGTTGAAAAGTCTCATGTTTGCACATGCGCAGTGTGAGGAGTGTAACGTGTAGCATTGCTCTTCCAATAACAGTCTGCCCAAGCACACATACCAACTCCACCCCACTGGTGAAGGTGTTGGCAGTGTTCCGAATGCTACCTTATTAGGGCAATATGGAATACTCTGGCCCTGCTGCCCTTGCTGATCTTGAGCACAACCTAGCATTCAGCGACGACGACATCCCGTCTGAGGAAGCCTGGATCTCATTTGACCTTCGTAGACACCAGGGTTCCTCACCTACTGCAGGTTGCCTCAACCTATAGCGCCTGATCATGTCACCCAGGGCTCCATCTCCACCAAGCGCCATGTGGAACACATTTCGAATATCAAGAGTGAACTATTGTCTCCAACTGCTAAAACATCGAAGCTAAGTGAGACTTCTCAGTGCAAGGTTCTTGATCACATCCTCCATCTCCACACTCGTCAGAAGACATCTTCCCAGCTTGCAGTAATTCCTCCAGCTCATGTTCCCCGGGCTGAGTACCACAAACTCCTCTTCAAAGAGTACCCAACTGTTGATATGAAGCTTCCTTGGCTGTCTGAGATAACCAAGACATTCCATCTTGTTTGTCTGCTCACACCTCCCACTTCATTATATCTCAAGACAACGTACAGACATCATAGCAAGGGTCATGAGTGGTGAGTTCCTGTCCTTGTTCCTGGATGTTCAGGACACTGTCAACAGGCCCAATAAGTTCCCTACCTACCTCATCACCCGCCACCCTTTCAGTACTGACCCTTCCTTGGCCAAAGAACTTCTTGACATCTACACTGCTCGTCATTTCCATCAAAAAGGGATGCCTAGTAACCAACCTGTTGTCACCTGGAGTCTCCCAGACCCTCCTCCACCAGTTGTCAATTTGAGTTTCCTCCCTTGTCTCCCATCCTGTGAGCTACACAGAATGACAGACGAACCGCCATGGTGCTTCGAATGCTGTGGAATCGGACATGTATCATGTTACTGCTCTGCCTCAAAGAAGTGTACATGGAGTGCTGCCAACTATGCCTCCTGGACGTATCCATATTGCACCCCTTTACCACCCACCACTGCTGCTTCCATTTCTACTTAGAAACCGCTACCTTTACCTGTACTGGACACCTCACAGTGGAGATGTCTTTGTTGTTACAAGCCAGGAGTCAATATGTGACATGGTTGTACCAATTGCTCAGGCTCAGTCGAGACTCCTAGAACCGTGTTACCACATGCACCACCTTCACCACCACCACTGCCACCTCATCTGCCTCTTCTTCCACTTCCAATTCTGAACAAGTACTGGTCCTGCATGAAGCCGTTGCCTTTGGATTGTCTTCGTGCACAGCACAAAACACACTTTGATGCCATTGAGGCATGCATCAATGGCTTGGTCAGTATATACTGTACAATTTACTAATAGACAGATATTGCTAGATTCCTGCATCACCTTCAATGCAACTAATATTCCTGTCTCCAAAAGTATTGAAATTCTCTTTACTTCACTTAACAATGATCTTAGCTGGACCTCTTATTTCAGATCACTTGCTAAAACCGCCTTAAAGAAACTTGGATTGTTGAACAGAATTTGTAGCTGTTTCACTTACGAGCAGTCGGTTAACCCTTTCGTTACCAATCAACACAGGCTGCATCCAACCGCGAGTGATTACCTGGACACAATCCTGGGCGCCTAAGGCCACACTGTGAGAGACACCCCTTGTCACTGCTCTATTCTCACGCACTTGATAGTTCATAAATAATTTATCATCACACCCTTATTTATGCTTTGATAATCGTTTTTTTTTTTTTCACCATAATCCTGAATAAATGTACTTGCTTATGGTGTTGTAAAAATGATCAGCCGAATGTAAATTGTGCCTTATTTTTTCTTTTTTTCAGTTTTTTCTAATAGCAATATAATTATCAAGGTATATGTTACTGCAAAGAAATTATAGGTAATTTATTTGGCTACATTTTTATGTTTAAAGGATTACCGTAGGTCAATCAGGACCGTTTTTATGGAGCAGGAAAGGAAATTATCTTACGCTCGAGCAAGGCTCATAGCTCAGTGACTGGGGCAGTGGGGTGACACTGGGTGCAGAGTGGGTTGAGCGTGGCGGAGGAATCCATGGGGACGCAAGTAGTGTTTTGTTCTTGCCCATAAATGGACGCAAAATCATTCCATAATCAAAAAAACAGGGGCCATTTCGTTCAACGCAACCAGTGTCAAATGGTGACAAGTGGTTGAAATGTGTGCAGATGCAGCCTGTGTCAGATGGTAATGAGTGCATGAAATTTGCAACACACCCATAAACACCAAAGGGTTAAAGTTTAAAAGAGTGAAGTGTGCTCTCAGCTGGAATATTGCTCCGCCTTTTGGTGTGGATGTGGGGAGGTTGCTCTAAAGCAACTGGACACAGTTCTGAATAAAGCAGTTAGATTTATTAATAACCCTGCTGTTACAAAAAATTACCTCCCCTACAGGTAAGAAGGAATGTTGCCTCCATTGCATTATTTTACAGATACTTTTATCCAAACGCTCTGACGAAGTTGCATCCATTGTGCCACCTCTCCATGCCTTCTGTGATGCATGGGCATCTGGTAGTGCTCATGACTGGAATATCACACTGCCATTTTGCAGAAATTCTGTCTATCAGAAATTTTTTTATCCCTGAACTGCATCTCTTTGGAACTCTTTTCCCCAGAGTTGTCTCCCCCTAAACTTCAACTTACATCTGTTCAAGTCCAGCTGTTAAAGTTTTTTTTATGGATGGAGGACACCAGCAATCTGGTGTTTGCATTGTTTTTTTTATTTGTTTTTCCTTCCTCTGTTCTATTATTTAAAAAACAAACGCACACCAGAACCGAAAGCACTTTCCCTTCTATCTGCTTATGTAATGACTATTATTCGCCTGAAAGGATTAATCTCTCTGCCCTCCTTACTCTTACAGTTCATGGCATGATGTACATGGGAGGCTTTATTGTCCGACATCCTGCTCTGGGTGACCCCTTCTCTAGTTGAAATTGCAATGGGCTTCCTTTCTCTGAATACATCCGTCGCTACCAATTCACTCTGGGACACTGGTGGTGCCATGAACACTTATGGAGGCACTCATTATCACATCATAACATCCAGGATCTTCCATCCTTACCCTCCTCTTGGACCACACTACCTTTAGCCTCCACTATTCCCTCCCTGCTGGACCTTCCCCTCCTTACATACGCACCTGCATTACCATTCCTCTCAAGTTTTGTCTTCCATACATCTCATACATTTCCAACCGTGTCCCCACATTTGATTTACAGTCACCTAATAACTTACATTCTTCCTTGGTATAGTCCACACGTGACTTCTACAGCTGCTATGTTAGAAGGCCACATATTAAAAGTCTCCCTGAAGCTTATACTTGGACACATGATTAGCACATCCTCCAAGCAGAAAGGAAGTAAGGAAAGATGGTCTCTTTCCCTAGGCAAGCAACACCTGACTGTTTGCACTAGTACCAGGCATCAAGAGATGATCTAATTGCCTTCCAGCAATGCGTCCGTCCTGAACCCTGGTGAAAGGTAACAGATAGCAACAACCATCGGACAAGTGTTGAATCCATGTGGCATCTAATAAATAGGGTTGCCAGGAAATAGCCCTCCAGTGTTCTCCACCACAGTCCAGCTGAATACATGCAAGATCATATTAATACATGGTCTGAACAATCACAAGCACACAACCTTTCCACACATATTTTAGGTGCGCTCTCCTGCCAGCAATATGTTTGCACTTTCTGTCTGATGGCTGTTTTACTGAAGGCAGATGGAGATAATAACGTGCTGATAACTGAGAGCAAATTGAGACATGCTCTCACTTGGAGTAAGGCAACAGCCCTCGGAGATAATGGCACTACTTACCCCGTTGCCTACTCCTGAAATTCCCTGGCAGCTCCCTGCTACAGCTCTACAATCTTTGCCTCCATAAGAGATATGTGTGTAATGCCTGGATCTCCAGCACAATTGTGTTCGTTCCCAAACTTGTTACTGACAAATTCAGACCCTCATTTCCTGCTTCAGCAAGGTGCTCGAATGCATCTTCCTTACCTGTCTCATGTTTCGGCTGGAGGACAAACTCTCAACCAGACTCTATGGTTTTCTGCCACAAAGAGGTACACACAACTGTTTAACATAACTCTGTAGCCTCCTCTACCCCACCAGTGTTGTAACATTCATTGATCTTAAAAATGCCTTTGATGTTGCAAACAGAGATATCATCTTCAATCAACTGGTGGAATGTGGTGTCCAAGGAAGCCTCTTGTGATGAATATTGGGTTACCTCCAGAACAGAACCTCACATGTCCTTTTTAAGGGCGTGAGTAACTCCTCCAGGGCCTTTGAACTTGGCACTCCGGAAGGTGGCGTTCTAAGCCAGTTTATTTTAATGTCATTATGCACTGGCTACTCACTCTTCTTCCCAACATTCCCGGAACCATTGTTACCTGTTATGCTGACGATATCTGCTTTCAATTCAGCTCTCCCGAAGATCTTCAGTGCTTCCTTCAGTCATTCTATCAGTCATCTTCCACCTAAGGTCTCATCGTCTCCCCCCTAAAAAGTAAAATCTTCTCTCCCCACAAACCAGGAACATATCTAGAATTCACTGTAGGAAATAGTGTCATCCCCCAGTGCAGGCAGTATACCTTTACCTGGGTGAACCTGTACAAATTATCCCAACCATACCTATGAGACAAAGTGTTTGTCCCATCATCTGAGACCTTCTAGATCAGCTGCAACAGCGCTTCATTCCCCTCAAATGCCTCACCAACAATGCCACTGGAATCTCTGTCTCTGTGGCCAGAACTATCTACATTGTATTTATAAGGTCGGCTGTCAATTACCTTTCCTCTGCTCTCAGTCAGTTTACGAAGACATCCTTGGAAACCATTAAAAAAATACATCTTAGGCCCTCCTATTTCCACTAGAATAGTGAACATGTAAATTGAATTCAAGCTCCCCTTCCTCCTTGAGATATACGCCAGTGTCTCTTACTTCAGCATCAAATACCTTCATTCTCCCCATCATGCCCCTCATTATTTTCATTACATCAGTACATTACTTGACCTTTTTGCACATCGACGTCCGCTTCAGCCCAGCATGTGCTCCCTGATTAATACAGCCTGTTCCATCCTACAAAGACCTGATATTAATGTTCCCATGGCAGCAGTGGACCATGGTCCACTTCCCTGAAGGGTTCCTCATCTTGAAGTCTGCTTTACTCCTACCTCCAAGGCAGACCTACCACTCTTCCAGAAACAACTAACTTTGGAGACCATCCTGCTGCGCACCATCTATACATCAATGATTCCTTGCAAGCAGATAGGAGTGCTGGATTTGCCATCTACCTACCCGCTTTGGACCCATCGGAGGGAGGCTGGGTTAGCCACAGACTACCGAACTTATCTAGCTCTGCCTGTTGTGAACTGAAGAGATTATTGCATGCAGTTAGTCTTCTCTCTCAGCAAAGTGTGAATGGTGTAGTTGTCTGTGACTCTCAGTCTGCCTTTCAATGTATCTCATCAAAAATCCACCCTCTGCTTAGTTGAACGAATCTTATGTCCGTTAGTTTCAGCTCATGAAAATTCTCTTACCATACTGTTCTTGTGGATTCCTCTGCATGTAAGAATTGCAGCCAATGACAACGTTGACCTCCTCGCAAAAATTGCCTGTGGACTGCCTCTACCTGATAGTACTACATCTTCCCTCCTCTGCTGCAAAAAGAAGATATTTTCAGCCGCTCCTCGCCCTACACTCTATCACAGGAACGCCAACTGGACTCAGTGTGTCCATCCAACACTACGACTACTTCCATCTATCTCCTCCTAGATACTGTTGACATGGACAAATGGTTCGCAGGCACAATGTTCTGTCTTCTCAACTCGTGCTAGTATATTACGCTGTCTGGCAAGTCTCTGAGGCAGGGGAGGTGCCTCTCTTCTGTTCCTGGAAACTATGTGACCGTCCAAATGCCAACAATCTTCAGACTAATTACTGCCTTGAGTGTGCCTCAGTCAGGGACCTATTGCCTCAAGGACAGTTCATTAGTGATATATTTATCAAGTGGTGCGAAGCATAACAAACCTCGCCTGATCACTCAAGGTCAAAGGCCATGGTGCCAAATGAAAGCTAATATGACACTTCATAAATGGCTGAAGAGTCACACTATCGTGACCTTGAAATAGGATACAAAAACCCACACCGGCAGACGAAAAAAAAAAAATGTATTTCCAAACAGTTTCAGCCACAGCTGTCGCCCTTTTCGGTGGATCTACAGACCAAGAGTGGTACATACAATTACTGAGAAGCTGCTTATATGCACGGAAACCACACTGTTTTTGTTTTTTACACCTGATGTTACCTCACCTGACTCTCCCTCTACTCTGTCCCCGACCTGAGTGAAGGATTACAAGGGGCGGCAAGGACCTGGCCACTAAGTCTCTCATCACTGGATCTAATTTACACATTCCTTCACTACAGTTACAATTATATCTCTCTATACTTACAGATTCTAGTATCCTTCGTTTCTGGCAATTACTACATTTTTACCAAATTTTGCTAGAATTCCAGTCGATTCTCTGGTCGTTTTCTGAAGAGTGAATGTACACTGTATTATTTATGTTGCCTATTTTACAAGCATACTTGTGTTCCTTAATGCAAGTGTCCAAATCCCTTCCAATTTCACTAATGTAAACCAAATCACATGAAATGTTGTATACCCCTGCAGTTTCGTTATTAATGGGTTTATTCTTTATTAACATTGATCTGAAAGTGGAAGTATATTTAAATGCAATGTTTACATCCAAATTATGACTCACAGACATCACCAAGATTTGAAACATACGGAACTGTGATGTATGGCTTATTTTGTTGACTTTGTGATGTTGGTCTAGGTATAAAAAAAAAGCTTTTCTGGCTTTAAAATACGCTTGCCTTATAAATCAATTGTTGTATTTTAGATCTAAAAATATTTTCCATATCTTTGAGTTTTCCGTATCCAGATGTTGGGGACTACTAATTCTGAGTGCCCTAAGGAACATAGAAGAAATAACTAACATTTTAGTGGTGATATGAATAATGTATATACAAATCGCACTGTGTTGGTTTCCTGTATACAGAAAAACTGAGTGTCCCATGTTCATCCCTCGTGCACAAATACATCTAGAATTGGAAAGGAACCATTATTTTCCCATTCAAATTTAAATTTTATTGAGGGATCTAATGAGGGATTTTGTGAGAAAATCGTCAGAGTATATGTCTGGCCAAAAGGAAAACACACCAGCTACATACCTATACCAAGCTAGATTTTGAGGAGATATGGTGATAAGAAGGTTGGATTCGAAATATTCCATGTAGCCTACAGGTTACTAAGAATGGGAGAGAAAGGCGAGCCCATACCCATACCAAACTTCTGCATGAAAAACTGAGAACCGAAAAAATATGCATTACTCCGCACACACAGCCTAATATGTTGAAGAAAGACATCAAGTGGCATGCCGAGATCAGTTTTACAATTAGGTAATTTTTCTTCCAGGAAACTAATTAAATCTTCAATAGGGTCTTTAGTAAAACCCGAATCTACATCAAAACTAACCAACCTGCCACTGGAGAAATTGAGAGACTTTACCTTATGAATAAAGTCAGTAGAGTTTTGGACATGGGATTTAGAGAATGTGCCAACCAATGGTTCTAATTTGTTCTCTAGAAATTTTGAAAGTTTGTACGTGAATAAGCCACACTGTGAGATGGAAGGCCGGAGGGGAATCTATTGTTTATGGATCTTTAGTAATCCATAAATGTATGGTAATTTTGGATTAATTTGAATGAACTTACCTGCATCAATGTTTGGCACATCCTTTAAAAGGTTTTTGACTTTCTTATTAAATTCTGTGGATAACCAACATCACAAAGTCAACAACAGTTCCGTATGTGTCAGATCTTAGCTTGGTGAAGTCTGTGAGTCACTATTTGGATGTATACATTGCGTTTAAATATACTTCCACTTTCAGATCAATGTAGAAAAGAAAAACTCATTAGTAACGAAACTGGAAGGGTATACAAAATTCCAAGTAGAGACTGTGATTTGGGTTTTATTGGTGAAACTAGAAGGGATTTGAACACTCGCATCAAGGAACGCAAGTATGCTTGTAAGATAGGCAACATAAATAACTCAGTGTGCGTTCTCTCTTCAGAAAATTACCATAGAATCGACTGGAATTCTAGCAAAATTTTGTAAAAATGTATTTATTATAAGGGACGTAGGATAACAGAAGCTGTATGTACAATGAGATATAATAATTTTAACCATAATGAAGATTGTAAAAATTAGATCCAGTGATAAGGGGATTAGTGGCCAGGTCCTTGCCACCCCTTGTAATCCCTCACTGGTAGGGGACAGGGTAGGGGAGTCAGGTGAGGTCACAGCAAGTGTGGTTGAAGAAAAATAAAAGTCTGATTACCCTGCATATAAGCTGCTACTCAGTAATTGTATGCACCACTCTTGGTCTGTAGATTCACTGAAGAGGGCGACAGCTGTCACCGAAACTGTTTGGAAATACATCTTTATTTCATCTGCCAGAGTGGGGTTTTGTATCCGATTTCCTATATCTTCATAATAGCATATTTCTGTCTTCAACCAGTTTCGAGTTATAGCCCCCTGAATACTGGTTTACAAAATATTTGAGGCAACCATGAACTTAGGTGTTCTAACCTAATTTTGGGGTGCTGATTTCAGATTCGAAATCCGTTTTTACTCATCACCTTTAGTTTTTGAGATAAACATGTATACATGAAAGTACATGTATACATATAGGCCTAGACCCAAACTATTCGCCAAAAATCCATTTACGGTCCTTTTTTCTTGGAACTTGGTTTAAAACACGCGCCACAACAAGCACTACACGCAGAAGGACTGGGGCTCTAGGAGCACTTTCGTGCCTGAGAAACACAGTGTCCAAGAAAATCCTCTGGTGGACATGAGCAAGGTGCTTCTTCCCCCTCTTCATATCAAGCTTGGCCTTATGAAGAATTTCGTGAAGGCCATGGACAAGGATGGCGCTGCCTTCCAACACCTGTGCACTCTGTTGCCAGCTCTCTGTTCTGTTAAGCTCAAGGAGGGCATCTTCGTCGGGCCTCAGATCTGGGAGGTGCTGAAGGATGAGGTATTCGAAGAGAAGCTCACCTTGAAGGAACTGAGAGCATGGGAAGCATTTAAGTCAGTCGGCCATGGTTTCCTTGGTAACACACGGACTCTAGATTACCAAGAGCGTGTCGAGAAGTTGTTGCAGGCTTATCAGGATATGGGGTGCCGAATGTCTCTCAAGATTCACTTTCTCCACTTCCACCTCAACTTCTTCCCCCAGAACCTCGGAGCAGTAAGTGACGAACATGGGGAAAGGTTCCACCAAGATATTACTAAGATGGAGAGCAACTACCAAGGCAAGTGGAACCCCAGCATGATGGAGGACTTCTGCTGGATGCTCCTGCGCGACATCCCAGAGGCAAAGTACACCAGATCGTCCAAAAAAACTCACTTCTGACTGTCTGTAGTACTATGGTGTGTATATATGCTTTTATCCAAGCAATGGTAATATTTAGTTCTGTCAGTGTTCTGTGTCTGTTTTGTTTCGTTCTGTAATATGCCATTTTAATATATGAAGTAAACTCATTATATTATAAACATATGCATTATAATAAAAAAAAAAAAAAAACGGGATATGTGAAAGAAAAAAAAACTAGAGGTGATAGAGCAAAACTGTTTAGAAATTTGAATTAAGCATATCAAAATTAGTCAAAAACACCTATTCACATGCGTGCCTCAGATTTATTTATTTATTTATTTTTTACCAGTGTTATATCAGTGACGTTAAGTTTGACCTTCCAGGAACCAATTAAAAGCACATATGGGACTTCCTATAATTATGTTGATAATAGTAATTATGTATATCATCGATCAGTCTTGAGTTATAGCCCCCTGAATATCCGTGACCTTGAGTTTGAGCTTTCAAGTTCACTCTAAGGTCAAAGGTCATGGTACCAATTAAAAGCCCATATGGGACTTCCAATTTGTTGATAACACTACATCTATATCTGCAACCATTTTCGAGTTGTAGCTCCCTGATTATCCGTAACCATGAGTTTGACCCTTCAAGGTAACTCAAGGTCAAAGGTCATGGTGCCAGATGAAATCCATTTGGAAGTACCTGTATATTAATAACAGTAAATATCTCTATCTTCAACCAGTTTCAAGTTGTAGCCCTTTGAATATCCGTAACCTTGATTTTTAATGGTTACTGAATTACCTACAGATTTTAATCACTTCCTTTTGGGACCTGTGCCCAGATATCCTGAAAGTTTCATGTAATTTCATTCAGCACTGTTTCGTAATGTTGCCAAAAAACAAGAAACAAACAAATAAATAAGAAAAAAAAGAAACTCTACCAAAACCAATATATACCTCGCCGGACTCTGTCCCGGGCGAGGTAATTATCTACTCACAGACAATCATTTAGGTATCATTCTCGTGCGATATCCGCACTTGGGTAACTTCTGTATCGTAAACTCCAATACAACTATGCAATAAAACAGCATGCCTTGCGAGACACGAGTTCCTCTGTACATAATACTTTGGTGGATGTTGACTCCTATGGTGTAAACTCCATTTATGTAACAAAACAGCATGCCCTGCGAGACACGAGTTCCTGTGTACATAATACTTGGCCTTATGGTCCTGTTACTAGGTATGTTGCCCCTTGGGCATAATAAACTGATTAAAAAAAAAAAAACATAAGTGAGTTGGAAAGGGGTTAGTGCCACTCCCCGTAAAACAGCTAACAGACAGTCAGCCACTCCTTTCAGGATTAGGGCATTTGCCTAAAGGTAGATAAAGAAATAGACAGAAGTACAGTAAGATCCATCATCATCATTGCCCTTTTCGGGGACAAGGCACCGGGGCTAGGGTACTGAGCTCCAAAATATTTGAGGATAATTGTCCTTTCTTCTGGTTATACTGTACAACCAAAAATCCTCCAGCTGCAGGCTAGGGCCTTGAATCCGTGGACAGAAGGCAAGAGGCTTCTCATCCAACGAGTGACTTTTACATCAGTGGGCTGCTTCATTTCTCATGGTATGGTATCCTGGATTGTTTGTCGACTTCTTAATGATGACAATTTATTTTTGTACTAATTTCAACAAACTGTTTGTATCAGCTCAAAACCATCCCTACTGACAAAAAGTTTTTAAAGCAACCACTGCTAATGCCTTGAAGAAACTCACACACAAAAAATCCCTCTGTTGTCTCGTTGGAGCTTTCAGTATTACAGTAATACTGACAAGGAAAACCGCATCGAATGTTTGACATTATTGGTTAAATTGTCATTTCATATCCTATCAAATAAAATTAGGCAAAAGTTGACACGGACACACTTTACAAGATAGAGTCATGTTTCGTGGGAGGAACTCGTTTCTGAAAAAGGGAAAAAAACTTCTTTGCCATAATATATGTGATATGGCATCGGATAAAAGATACATAGATACAAATAAATAACCACACACTGGTAGTGTCGCTCACTTTATAGCAGAGGCATGAGAGGCACATACACACTTTCAATAATCTGTACACATTCATGCCAGGGTTCGTGTCAGAATTAACAATGCATGAATCGCTCCAGGCAGGTGTGTGTGTGTGTGTGTGTGTAATGGTGAGGGAGCTGGGCTGTGCCGCAGGTCAGTTTTGCACAATACATGGGAACCATTCACATGGAAACACTGGCCTTGAAATTTCGTACAATATGAAGCACTGTGAAAATAAAAACTTTTTTTTTTTTTTTAAGCCGTCATTGACGAGTGAGTCGATGTACTGACCATTAAAATGAGAACACAACCGATAGTTCTTTAGTGCTGTGGTCAGTTTGTGTGAGCTATTTTATGTCGCATTACATTACTCCAGGAGTAATTTACACACACACACACACACACACACACACACACACACACACACACACACACAGAGTCTTTTATGATAAGACAGAAATACATCATTATAATTGGATTGCATTTCATACTGTCTTTAAATCGCTGTGTCCAGGCACCTTGATATGACCGCATCTTAATATTGGTTTTCCTCTCGTCAGCTTACCTATGGAATGGGCAGTCAGTTCTAGCTGTTAGTCTTTTGTACTTTCTCTCTTCCTTGCCGTTGTTGTTGTTGTTGTCAATGATGATGATAATGATGATGAAACCTCTGGCTCATCTGGAAATAAATGTGCAACCCAAAAGAATAGAAGGCATGACCTATCACGATCGCACAGGAACTACGTTAATATTTCTGTTAGATGATTTGCAGTTTGGAGTGGCACTTTCCTCTTGCTCCTCCCCATTGGATATCATTCCCCCAGTTTCCCCACTGTAACTCATCAGCCAGAAGTGACTCAGTTTTTGTAATCCTCAGATATGGCAGTGTTTATGTTCCTTTTGTCCCCACATGTACAGTGGTCTTTTTGCATTAGAATACATTTTAAAAATTTGCCCTGCAATTATTAGAAACTATAAAAATCGACTAAACGTTGGTGTTTAGAGCATATAACCCACACACAGCAACACACCAACTGCATGTGATAAGAAGTGACCTAGTTTTCTAATGAATGTAACAGTGCTGGTAGACACTTTGTGCAGGGATGACCTCGATTTGCCTATTATTCATAGCAAGGAGTATTTTGTGATTCTCAAATACTGAAGTTTAAAGTCTTTACTGGCATCTAGCCTGGATCCTCGACATTCCTGTACATAAGACAACCCCTGAAGTAGCAAACACAAAATGCTAAAACGATAAAACAAAATTAGTCATCACTCAGTTTCACAATATCCAACTTTTTCTAACTTATCATTCTTCTTTCATAAAATGGTGTAACTCTTAAATGCCATAACTGGTAACTTTATATATATTTTTTTTTCAAACAGAGGTGTATTCTTTACTCAGGTCGATACGCGTTAGATACTGGCCCAAAAGGGCTTGCGCAAGGCCCAATTTTTCAAAAGTTCAAAGTTTCAAAGTTGTAATTCAGAGAGTTTTCTTTAACCCTCTCGTGTGGAAGGAGAGCTGTGTTAGAGTTGCTGTTGTGTGTGTGTGTGTGTGTGTGTGTGTGTGTGTGTGTGTGTGTGTGTGTGTGTGTGTGTGTTTTAACTAAATAACTTAAACATTTTTGTATCCGACTCTAGTCAAACGTAGTGGAAGGGTTGAAGGTCTACTCATTAGTAAACGTATATCTATATATATATATATATATATATATATATATATATATATATATATATATATATATATATATATATATATATATATATATATATATATATATATATATATATATATATATATATATATATATATATATTAACAAGCAAAAAATGAATATGAAAGAACAAGGAAAAAGAAACGACTGTGCAAAATCAACCTAAACTCTTCTTATCCTGTTTATGCCAAACTTGGGGGAACGTCTGAAAAGAAGGCAAAAATAAAGTGATTCACATTTCAGAATAATCAGTCAACTGTTAGTGTTACAGAGCAAAAGGGAAATGTTCGACCCATGTGTATTTAATTAAACAAAAAATGTAGATTAGTCCTGATACCATTTTTATCAAACTTTGTGGAAGGGTTGTGGGTACGTCAAGCAGTAAACATATCGTTTTTGAGAACAGTAAGCCAAGGATGAAGGTCAACTTAAATTGTTTATATCCAGCTAAGACCAAATATTATGAATGGGTTGATGATACGCAGAGAAGAAAAGGATTCAATTTTTCAGAGTAATCTGTCAGAGGTCAAAGCCACAGAAAGGTCAAAGGCCAAGGTCAAATGACAACGTCAACTCAGTTTTGAACTAATATGAACGAAACTTGGCAGAAGTATTAAGGGTCAGGCGAGAACAAGGGAATTCGGCTTTGTGAACAATCGGTCAAAAGTCTGGGTCACAGGTAAGAACAGAGTTCCTCCTGTATTTTTGTGTGTGAGCAAAGTAACTAAAACGATTATGATCTGGTTTAGATCAAACCTAGAGGGTGAGTTTGTTATCTCCCAAAACATATATATATATATATATATATATATATATATATATATATATATATATATATATATATATATATATATATATATATATATATATATATATATATATATATATATATAGGCCACAGTTCAAGGTTAACCGGCAAAGTGAACTTAAATGTTTTCTTAGATGCAGAAAAAAATATCTTTGAAAAGGTTCAGGTTAAAACAGGGGTAACGATATTCAGTTTTGAGAACAATCAGTCAAAGGTCAAGGTCACAGGTAAGGGTCAAACGCCAAGGCCACCAGACACAATCGATTCAAACAATTTTGATCTGATATGAACTAAGCTTGATGGATGGGTTAAGGGCTATGCCAGACTTTATTAATTCGATGTTGACAGAAGTCACAAGGAAGAATAAAATATTCGGCCCTTCAGCCATGAAATTGGAGCGGACGTAGTAGTCTCTGAGTGTTCTCTCTTGTTTTGTTTGAATGAAACTTGGTGGACGGCTTTATGGTCACACAGAGTTGGAATGATTCAGTTTTGAGAACAATAGGTCATCGGTCAAGGTCACAGTGATACGTCAACATAAATGTTTTTAATCTAATTTCAACCACACATAGTAGAAGGATTCAGGGTCAAACAAAGATGAGTTGCTTCAGTTTTGACAAGAATCAGTCAAACATCAAGATCACAGGATAAAACCAAACTTTTGCTCTTTGATTGACTAAGGTGCAAGCGTTGAGTTCTCTTAATAAATATTATTGTTACTATCTCCAGAAGATCTTAATGACTCTTGAAAGACTTTCTGAACGGAAGGGGGTTAACAAGACCAGTCATTAATAACTTCACGACTACGATGTTCTTCTACTGTAAGTTCCCAGCTGAATGATTTACCAAAGACTTCGTAATATTTTAACACAGCACGTAAAAAATAGTGGAAATAGTATTTAAAAAATTTATTACATGAAATGTATGAAATTGTAGTGATGGCAGAACCAAAACCACGGGAATAAGACCGAGGCCGTGAGAACACGTGGAACCCCATCTTTATTTTTGCCTTCCAATAAATAACATTTTGATGTAATAATTAAGCATAAGCACACTCAGATGCGATGGTACCGTGATTGTGATCTATTACACAGCTATGCCGTGCATAAAAATTATGCCACTTTAAAAAATCCAGTAATGGGGTTGCACATGATTTTGCAGCTTCGACCTTGTTCCTCAGGTTTTTGGTAGTGTGCCAACCCTGTATCTTCATACATTGTATAGAAATATTTTTATATATACTTACCGGTATTTACATATCAAACACTCGACATAAGTTAGGATGCTATTTGCATAAGATATCAGCAGCCATTTCACATTAACTATGAACACCATCAACCCTCAAGTCACCATAAATGCGATATTGTCTCTTTGGAATAAACATAATCCAACGAACTGCTTCTGGTAATATATATGAAGACTGTGTCATTTATAACAAGTGAGACTGATTTACTTTAAGTATATTTCTGTGAACGCGCTGGGTATTGCAGAAGGGTAGTATAGGCTGCTTAACTGACATCCAAACTTCAAATTGTCCTCGTCTTCCATCAAGGTCCATTCCGCAAGCACAGGATTTGCAGTTCACTCCTTGTCTCCTGTCCATCACTTTCCCATACCAAACTACTCATCCTAGATCACAGTTGATAGTTTATCATACTTTCGCACTCTATTTCTCTATTTTATCTTATTCACAGCGCTGAAACAGGTGAAATTAGGGTTAAGTTGATACCTCTTATTTAGGCCAACCTAAGGTTTCAGTGACAGTAGAAAGAGACATTTTATTTAAGATACACAGGACTAATGGAGCATAACTACCTAACGAAAATTTTATTAACCTGATAATCATCTCTCTCACCACGACCATATGTTACTTGGTATTATGATCACCACCATCACATTTCTTCCCTGTAAATGAGGGGGTTAGGCAGAATCCAATAGCAAGCAAGAATAACGAACGAAAGGGAGAGAGCTATCAACAAAACTTCTACTACAATGAGTTCCACAGTTCGAGAGAGAGAGAGAGAGAGAGAGAGAGAGAGAGAGAGAGAGAGAGAGAATTGGTTGCTGGAAAAGAAAAGTCGGCTCCTGTCGAGGACGGCAGGAGAAAGTCAAAATGTCTATAAAAACTGTCAAATGGAACGAACCAGCGAAAAAGAAAGCTGAGTGAATAGCTAGTGAGTAGGGTAGGATATGTAAAGGGAGTGAGTCTTAGAGGTTAGGTTAAAGCAGTGCATAAATCCTTGATGAAGTAGTGAAAGAAAGTGATTAATGATTAAATGTGAGTGTCGGATGAGAGTTAGCAGAGTTTCTACAAAGAACCCTGAGAAACACTAAGGTAAATGATGTGAAGGGAGAACAGGATCTCGGGTTGAAACCAACACGAGATTTCAATTAAATATTTTTTTAAGACGAAACTGCAGATTAGAGCATAAATGATTCTAGAAACTGTACGACTTATACCATCGTTATATTATTCTATACAGTACTAGACTAACTCTTGAAATAATTGTAAGCCAAAACTCTGCAGAAATTGGATTAATGAGAAGTGATATCAGTTTACTGTATACCTTTTGTTATTATTATTATTAGTATTAGTATTAGTATTAGTATTAGTATTAGTATTATTATTATTATTATTATTATTATTATTATTTTAATGCAGATGTCACCGTTGTTTCACATGTATTGTCTGTTGGTCTGTTACAGCAGTAAGGTTGAGGTCATTACTATGGTATCAATTCGACTGACTACAGTAGAAGGCGGTAGGATATATTTTTACACCATGGTTTTACAGTAGACCGGTCACCTATTATTCAATTTTGTGAACTATATTATCTGAGCACAGGGCTTTTACAATACGGAAGAGACAAAAAGGAACTGCTTGTTACCATTTGCCAATATTACCATACCAGCTGTGTTCCGTCATACTAGGGTCCCGAAGGCGAAGTCCTGTGTGAACCTCTCCGTGTGCAGCGAATTCTGTGCTATGCGCTGTTCTCAGGTTTTGCAACCAATCTGTCAGAATATCCGATACTTTCTCAGTTAGCTACGAAAGGGCAAATTACTCTTTTAGCTGTAAAAAAAACCTCTGCGTAATATAGGCAGTATAAAATATACTGAAGGAAAGGTTTATACTGTGGTAACTTTTTCTGCTCATTATATCACAGTGGGATGGATGCACTGATTACATACTTTTTTTTTTCTCTCAGGGATAGATGCACATCACTCTTTAAGAAGCTGCTTTCTTTGCGAAATACTCTCCATCTCAGTCGTATGCATTCCTTAATACTGCAGTATGTTTAATCCTTTGCAATTTATTCCTGTTACAGTGAGACAGCTGCATTCTGAACAAGCAAAGCTTTCACCCACAGTGGTCACTGTAAGTGATCTCTAAGTGAAGAGATGTTCTTTAGCGATTTATTTTCTTCATGGTGAGGAAGGTAGATGTAAGGATATTGGCTAAACTGAGAAGCTGAAAGGATGCATGAGTAAAGAACGATATGGGCGAAAATCAGTTGTCTGCAGATTAAACAACATTGATCGAAGAATCTGAAGAAGGAATTCAATACTTGGCAAAAGAGTCACGATGGGTTTGTGAAAAAATGAAAATTATATTGAATTTGGTGGAGAGAGAGAGAGAGAGAGAGAGAGAGAGAGAGAGAGAGAGAGAGAGAGAGAGAGAGAATGCGTTATGATGTAGCAGAGTCAGAATACAGTTATATGAGCATGGGAGCAAATGTTAAGTATTTGGAAGAAGTGTTTTTTTCAGATATTTGGAGGAAGACATAGCAGCAAATGAAACTCAATGACGTGAAGTATAACCACGATCACTAGTTTCCTTACACCCCGTGCAAGAGAGAGAGATGGAGAACAAAGAGAGAATGGCCAAGGGAACAGATTATTTGCGTCTCATCAGACACACACACATATACATACACACTGCTGAACCGCCATTATCCATTAGCTTACCCTTACACCAACCCTGTTTGCCACCTTCCTCTAACCAAGGGGTGTTGAAATTAGTGATCTTGATAGTACACACTAGAATAATAGAAGGGGCAAAAATATTCGTAGCACTTAGGGGCATGAGGAAGAAAAGATCAGTGCTTGAAAAGATGAAGGTGGATGTCTTTGAATACGGGGATCCTTAAGGGCTTACAAAAGGAAAAGAAGGTGGAAGTGCAAGAAATTAAGTGTCAGGGGTTAATATGAACTGTAATGCGAGGCGATCTGACAAAGGAGAAGTGAGTAACAGAGGGGTGTGCATGTAACTAAACTTACTAGAATTATGGTTGCAAGGACTGAACAGAATGTGTTAAATGGCGTGACCATACTGGAGAAAATGGGTGAAGACTGATAAAGTTGTACACATCAGAGAGTATGTCAGGAGTGGATACCATGATGATAATGGAATGACGGACATACGGTATGTCTGATAAGGCTTCATCCATATTATGCTAGTTGTACTGTGCTGAATATGTATTATGATTCCGCTGCACTATGAATATATCTTTATTCTGGTATTTGGTAATATACCAAATTAAGGGAAAATATAATATATTACCGTTATATATATCGGCCCTGTCTCGAAATATACTTCACTTCACAGTAACAACGTGCCCATTGCTTTGAATTTATTGAACAAAGTCTGAATCAGGTGTACTCTCAACATGCTCTACATGCTTCTCATTCACCCCACTGCCTTAGGGCTCGTGTCCGTGATCAATGGTCATATTTGGTGCTGGAGTATGGAAATGGAAAATGCGTGGGAACGGTTGTATAGACATGATGAAAGGAGGCATCATTCAAGCTTATGCTTCACTGTTATTAAAATTTTTCGTCACCGTGCCTCGAAAGTCATGATCAGTATACTTGGACAATTTGGGTCCCCACTGATTCGAAAAACGAGCCCTTAGACTTTGTCTGCCATCGCTATTATATATATATATATATATATATATATATATATATATATATATATATATATATATATATATAAATGGTTATATCTGCAAAAAAATTTAATAAAAAACCTCATACTCTTATTCGGGGGATGTCATTGATGTTTACAGAAGTTAACATTCTCGATCAGTGATATACATAGACACTGAATGTATACAGACGAAGGAAGTGACATGGAGGAAGTGAACTGTTACACTTATCAGGGAGGTGAGATATTTAATCGCGGGACAGCTACGGAACACTAGATGAGGGAGATTTACTCCCTTTTGGTTAATGTCATTGCTGGGGTGTGGTTTTGAGATGTTAGAATGTGGCATGGTGTGTTGTGTGGTGTGGTTTGGTATGATATGGTGGTAAAGTCTACGAGAGTGAGGTACTTCCCGTCCAAAGATCGTTAAAGACAAACAAAGAGAGCCAGATAAGGTCCCACAACTGGAAATGAGCCGTGGGGAAAATAAAGAGATCATTTCTGATGAATAGACAGAATAGCTAAGTGGGCAATGTATTGAAATGCAGGAGGAACATTAACTAGAGCCTATAAAAGATGTCTCATTTAACAGACTTTGGAGATTTCGCATTGCCTTATCTTCTAGACATTTATTATGCGTATTGCGCCTCGATACTTGCGTTTCAACGTTTGCTTCAGTAATATTTAAGACAATTAAACAGTTTAATGCGCACAATCAGTGTCTTACAGGCATTACCAAATCTGCAAAGATTATTAGAAATACTGCCCATGAGGTGAGCACTGCAATGCTTCCCAACGGATGTACTCATAGCATCGCCAGCGATCACAAGAAAATACTAGAACTTAGGACGGTGTGGAACCCTTGGTGCCATATCATCATTTGAGTCCCTAGCATTCTCTCCCCCCCCCCACCTTTTTTTTTATCAGATTATTTCTGCATATGGGACGTTAATATCCTTTTAAATTTTACTCATGCAATATATGTCCAAAATATAAAACATACAAAATAAATTTACTTATACTTAAAATAACCAGCTTAGAATAAAATAGTGTGCTGGAGTGTCTGATTCTCCGGTCAGCTCCTGTTCTGACTAATAAATATATGTAAGTTAAAACATATGTAGTGATAGGTGCTGGCGACCATCATCCACTCACTTGATGTAGTGCTGCCTACTTCTTCCTTAGCCTTTTATCACTCTTTTTCTTTGCCTGCCCTTCTCTCTTCCTATTTCTCCCATCTTTCCTTTACAGGAGGCTTTACATTAAGTGATAAGCCAAATGGTTTCCTGTAAGCCAAGAAACCATTATAACGCTGGGTGGTAACCATATAACCAAACCATACGTGCTCCCCAAGCGTCAACAAGTGGGTTGGTGGAGGGTTAGTGTCCCTCCTCGTAAAACAAATAACTCAAAGTCAAACGGCGACCCCTTACGGGATAATGACTTCTGGCAATAGATGGACAGATAGAAAACTTGTTAAATCATTGTTGAACTAAAACTCATGATAAATCATTGTAAATGAATACACTGTGCTACGAGCGTCTACAACGGCAATTGGTTAGTTTACGTGTATAATCCTCTCTACATAGCCTCTGCAGAGGCTCATACATTCTACTAGCACTGTGAAGAATATTATGAAGAGACTCAAAGGTTTCTACAGAAATATTTTTCATACAGTTCCCTCTGTCAAAAACATGACATCATGATTACAGACCACTGATAATCATTGACCTCCACACCATGAACTCATGCTATGGCGCAGGGTAGCCAGACCTTCACTAGCCAAGAGCCGCACACGGTAATTTTAGGATCGAGTACGAAAGGAATGAAATACTTTTTGCATATATCTATAAACTGGACAAAAATAGACTTCAATGAATAAAATTTGTGAGCACATTAGATTCCTTTCCATTAAGCATAAAACAAAGATCAGAAGTCATTTTGCTCACTGCTGTTGTATTGCAACCTGTGTTGCACTAATAATCGAATTCGAGACCGGTATGCCAATTGCATACAGTTATTAGCTACAGTGTATCTTTCCAAAACATTAGCTGGAAAGATACAGTCTCGCCAGGCGCAATTAGTGAGCTTATGAGCCGCATGCAGCTTGCGAACCTGGCTTTGGCCACCTCGCTCATACAGGCTAGTACATAAACACATACACTTTTCATGTGTGTGTGTGTGTGTGTGTGTGTGTGTGTGTGTGTGTGTGTGTGTGTGTGTGTATGTGTGTGTGCACTGCTAATGAAAGTAAACTTCTAGCTAAAAATATTTGTAAATAACCCATACTGTCAACGAAAATGATTTAGTCGAAGTATTAAGTTTAATATCTGTTCTGGCCGGCTCTCTAATGCAAGAATTAACCGTTACGTCCAGTCTTTCATGTATGCAACAGTTTAACTCTGGAACTGTCTCCCTCTGGCTGTGTTTCCTACTGCCTATGACCTCCAGTCTTTCAAACGCAGTGTGTCCAGACATATTGAAATTAACAGATCTTGAGTTTTAGTCACTGTTATCCTATTTTTGTATTTTTCATGGAAGGAATAGTCTTGCGGACTTCTCTTCTAGCCTTTGATTCCTTCTTCCTTGCATAAAAATAATCTATCTGTCTGTCTGTCTGTCTGTCTCTCTCTCTCTCTCTCTCTCTCTCTCTCTCCCTACATCAGAGAATAACAAAGCATCCTGCTCGTCATCTATCCTCCGTGCACGGTTATAGAGATGCCAGTACAAGCAAGCTTTATGGTTCGTACTGAAAAATTAGACTTTGATGCGAACTTTCCCTCGTACTACATGCTGATTCCAAAGGAAAATTATCAAGTTCTTGTGCTGTTTGCCGTCAACTTATAGTGTAACCTGTATTCCAGTAATATCAGTCCGCCGTTCACTTACCGAAGTATGCCCTGATCATAACTTCATTGGTGAGGAGTACATAATATTCGCACAACTGGTCGAAAAGTTATCATTGTTGTTCAGTACTGGACTGTATACAAGTAGGACATGAAGCTTCCAAACACTTCTCCCTTAGTGATTTACTTTGTAAACTTTTCACTTCGATTGTATGCTGCTTATTTCCAAATAATTTGCATCGACATAATTCCCATCAATATCATACAGAAGGATACTGAAGTATAAAATGTAGAATAAGTCACTAAGGAAGAGATGTTACAAAACCTCCAACACCACATAGTGTAGAATAAGATTCAATAACGTTCCCTGCAAAATGATATTTATTACTACGAATCTGGTTGGAAAAAAGGATGTTGGTAATTAAGTTGTTGTTGCTGTTGTTGTTGCAATACCAAGCGCATTTAGACATGAGCCCAGTGTAATGCACTTCACTGGGCACTTTGCCTGGTTGCCCAGAGAGGCCTTTTATTAAGGCCATGTTGAAGGATTGTCTATGTTGTGATTTTGTGTTGCATGAGGTAAGTGCGTTGTTGCGTGAGGGATTGTATTGCTGCGTGGGCATGATTAACTATTTAAGAGTTGTAGTTTGTGCTGGCAATTTAGCAAAGACTGTACTGAAGTCTGGCTGGGTGCATTAATGTCTCTCGGGATTGGATAGTTTCTGAGGAGTGGATGTCTCGTGGTGGTTAGTGAAGGATGTAGATTGGCTGAAAATTTGTACTGTGATGACCATGTGTAGATGTGTGTGAATGTCGAGTGTAGTGTTGGGTGGAAGAGGAAAAATGTTGCTGAGAGTCCCTAAATACTATTGGAGAGCAGATAGTTTTTCGCTTCTTTGTGGAGAGAGGTTCTGCAACGTCAAATAGATGGATTTCGACTGTAGCTAATCTGTGTACCTCTCATATTCATATGATCCTTCATTGGAAGTATTTTTTGTTTCTTGATGTAGTGATCTGTATTTGCAGCCTCACTTCATCCCGTTATTATTCTTGTTCTTACCTTACCTAATTCTATCTTTACAGGAATGAGTCAAGCTCGTACTGTCCCGTGTCTTAAACCATATTTATCGTACAGATCCTTAAATTTATGAATTGTTTTGGTACACACCATTTCATTCGGTCGTGCATTCCATTGATCAATTGCTCTGTTTGGGAAACTGAATTTCCTTACGTCTTTATCACCTCTCTTCTTATGCAGTTTTTTGCAGTGTCCTCTTGCTGATGCTTCTCCATATGTTAAGTAATCATTTATGTCTATTTTCTCCTTTCCTGATATGCATTTATATAGCATTATCATGTCACCTCTTTTCCTTCTCTCCTGTAGTGTTGGTAGATTCAGTTTATTTAGTCTTTCTTCGTAGCTTAGGTCCCTTAAGCTTGGTATCCATCTTGTAGCGGCCCTTTGAACTTTTTGAATCTTGTCTATATGCTTTTTGAGATGAGGACTCCAGACTACTGATGCATATTCCAGGGTTGGTCTAATGAATGATGTTATTATCCTTCTTAGCATGTCTTCATTTATGTATGTGAATGCTATTCTCATATTTGCAAGCAGTGTATACATGTTCCGCACCTTCTCGCTGATGTGGTCAGCCGGAGATAGTCTGTTATTGATAATCACACCTAGGTCCTTCTCTCTTTCTGATGTGTATAGAGTTTTATTTCCTAACTTATAATCCCAATCAGGTCTTTTTCCACTTTTACCAAACTTGATTACATGACACTTGTCCACATTGAATTCCATTTGCCATGTACTACTCCATTCATGAAGTTTATTTAATTCTTCTTGTAGCTCTTTACAAGAGTCTGTGTTAGTAATTCTCCTTTGTATTATTGCATCATCTGCAAACATATTCAGATAGCTCTCATTTCCAGTGTTACTGTTTATATCATTTATATACACTAAAAACATGATTGGTGCCAGCACTGAACCCTGTGGTACTCCACTAGTCACTTCTTTCCATGATGAGTAGTTTCCTCTTAGTACTGTCCTCATTTCTCTTTTTATGAGAAAGTCTTGCATCCAACAAAACAGTTTACCTCGAATTCCTCCTTGATGGTACAGTTTCCATAAAAGTCTTTGGTGTGGTACTGTGTCAAAAGCTTTCTTGAAATCTAAATAGATACTGTCCACCCATCCTTCCCTTTCCTGTATTGTGTTTGTTACTCTGTCATAGTAGCTCAACAGATTAGTAACACATGATTTTCCTTTTCTGAAACCAAACTGTCTTTCTGTTAGCATACTGTGTTCTTCTAGATGATTTACCCAAGCTTTTCTTTTAAGTTTTTCTAATACCTTGCTTACAACACTGGTCAGTGATACTGGTCGGTAGTTGAGTGGATTTTGTCTATTTCCTTTCGTGAATAAGGGGACAATATTTGCTTTTTTCCAAATATCAGGTAGTTTACCTTGACTGAAGGATTTCTTGAAAATTAAAAATAATGGTTTACTTAACTTCTTTGCACATTCTCGTAATACCCAACATGAAATTTCATCAGGACCACTTGCTTCTCCTCTGTCTAATATACTTAACTCCTCCTGTCTTACTTTTTTTGCTATTTGTATATCTGGTATTATGTGTGGACATGCGTGTTCCACATAGTCCCTCTCAAAATTTTTTTCTTCTGTAAAAACTAATTGGAAATTCTTATTTAGTGCTTCACAAATATCTTTCTCTTGTGTATAAGTGATTCCCTCGTCCGTAATGGATTGTATTATATCTTTTGCTTCTGATATAGTTGTAAAACAGCTTTGGTTGATCACTACTTTTATTTATTATATCCTCCTCAAACTGTTTTTGGGCTTCCCTCCTTATTCTTGTATAGTCGTTTCTTGCCTGTTTGTAATTATTATACGCCCTTTCACTATTGTGTCTTCTGTATCTATTCCACAACAAATCTCTTCTTTCTTTTGATTTTTTACATTCTGTATTGAACCATTTCTGTATTTTCTTATCTGCTTCTTTGTGCTGTTGGATGTACGTCTGGACTCCTATTTCATAAAATTCACAAAATTTTTTAGATACAGCATTTAAATCTTGTTCTCTAAGCTCATTTTCCCAATCAACTTCTAAGAAATACTTCTTTAGGTCTTGATAATTTCCCTTTTTATATTTTAGGCTCTTTTTGTAACTATCATTGCTGTTTACTATGTCATATGCTATCCTGAAGTTATAATTTAGTACTGCATGATCTCTTTTGCCGAGTGGAGGGTGATATATTAAACTGTCAATATCATTTTCTTGCCTTGTAAATATTAGATCTAGCACTGAAGGTACATCAAGTCCTCTTTTTCTGGTGGTTTCCCTCACATGTTGCGTTAAGAAAAACTCCTGCACGAGATCCAGGAGCTTTTGGTCCCAACAGCTTTCTTGGCTATTTATATCTAGCGTATTCCAATTTATATTTGTATTGAAGTCCCCAGTTAGTATAATTCTTTCCGATTTCTCTTCCATTTTATGTAGCAATGATCTTTCACTCTGAATTGTACTCTCTGCCAGGTCCTCATATTCATCTCTTTCCCATGTGTTTGATCTGGGTGGCATGTACAAATTGGCTACAATTACTTTACCTTCAGATGTGTCGATCTCTACTGCAATCAGTAGTGTGTGTGTGTGTGTGTGTGTGTGTGTGTGTGTGTGTGTGTGTGTGTGTGTGTGTATGTGTGCCCAAAGTAAGTCCTAGAATCTTTACGTGTCCTTCGCACAGAAATAGTTGAATGTAAAAGGAAACGATGTAAATTAAGTAACAGTCTATTGCTCTTTTATTATGACTAAAGATATAAACATATAATTGTCACTTTAAACTGACGAAAGTAACTGAAGAATCAGGAAATGAAACGTTGTTGAGATGGGTCAAATTTTAAAACCGGCTTCAAAATACCGACTTGTTTTCAAAACATTCTGCGACATATCAAAAACAGAAACAAAATGATGGGCTGCAGGCAGTCCAAAGCCTAGCCAAAATTTTTCTATGAAGAGGAACCTTCTGCGTAATAATTTAGTAGTGGCATGCCGTATACAGTTTTATTATCCACTATGTCAAAAATTTCTTTATTTAGGGTTGCGAAAAAGTTAGAGATTTTCATCTAAAGCCAAACATCAGACACATCGTCACTATAAACACTAGAGCTGTTTTACATTTATCATGCACACTTCAAAGCTTAGTAATAATGTTTGTGCTTCATATTTTTTTCTGAAGAACAGAGAGGTAAAATCATTTGTTGCTTACAAGTTTTGGGCGATTATCGAATCTTTCCTTTAATTCCTCCATATGCACAGCCTACAGAGCATGAGGAATACATGTCTTGAATATAAATTTGCACTTTATTCCCAAGATTGGCCCTTATTTATGGAATTTTTTTCATTCTCTTGCACCAATTTGTTATGAGAACACAAATATATGCGGTACATCTGCCTCTAATTTTCCATCTATGAAAGTACGATAGGAAGACTTTATTTTATTATGGTGACAACCAGACTTTAACTCAGCTTTGAAGACACTGTTCAGACTGAAGGGGTTAAGATACAATGATGCATTTACATTCGATGTTTTTTTTCGTGTACTGGGCGATGTAGTGCACGTTGTCTTCCCTATGAACAGGTGGTGCCAGACACAACAAACCTCGCCCGACAGCGGTTATTTTATTGCTGTTAAATACATCGTTACTACCATTTATTGTCAGTACACAATTAAAGTCTACGGTAGCGGTGGAAATATTTTCAAGTTAGGCCTGCTGAAAATCCGTGATCTATCATTTGACCTTTCAAGATCATTCAAGGCCAAAGGTCATGATGCCAAATAAAAGCCCATATGAGACTTTCTATGTCTTGATAATAGTACGAGTAAGTATCTCTATCTTTAACGAGTTTCGAGTTATAGCCCCCGGCATATCCGTGACCTTGAGTTTGACCTTTCAAGGTCACTTACAGTCAAAGGTCCTGGTACCAATTAAAAACCCGTATGGAACTTGATAATAGTAAATACCTCTCTATCTTCAACGAGTTTCGAGTTGACCCCCTGAATATCCGTGACTTGAGTTTCATCTTTCCAGGTCACTCAGCGTCAAAGGCCTTGGTGCCAAACGAAAGCCATATTACGAGTTCCTGTATATTCTTAATAGTAAATATCTCTATCTACAACCGTTTTCAAGTTATAGCCCTTTACAAATCCGTGACCTTGATTTTGAACTTTCAAAGGTCACTCGATAACCACGAAAATTTAATCACTTTCTTTTGGGACCTGTACCCACATATCCTGAAAGTTTCATGCAGTTTCATTCAGCCGTTTTTCCGTAATATTACTAACAAAGAAAGAAAGAAAAACAAACAATCAAAGACACTCGACCAAAAACAATAACTCGCCGGACTCCGTTAGGATCTCCAATTGGTTGCAATAGTTGCTCATATCGTGTCACGAACCCACCACTCCTGTCTCCACCAGCGATGTCACTAACCGAGGGAAAACTGCCACTCTTCACCAGATTATTTAATATTCGACATCAAAGTCGGTCAACTAAACCCCGTTCATTTTGTGTGCCCTCTGTGACACTAAAAGGAAGGGAGACGTTATAACAACATTATTTTACTCACTGCTACAGAGAAGAGAGGCTGTAATATAGTCAAATAGAATCAAAAATTGGTGGGCTGAGTTACCATCTTGGTTTTGGGACAGTTACTATTCTTTCCTTCTTTAAATATCGATGAGCTTTATTTTACATCCACTTCATGTACTTGTCCATCAGAACAAAAATAAATATGTTCTGAGAAACATGTAACGATTCTCCGTTAGGAATCATTAGCTCGACACGGTTGAAGATCGTACGTTACGATCACAAACAATAACAAACTCACGTGTGTCTGCTGCCCCGGTGGACCTGCTGTAAAAAGATCATGGAAAACCGTTGCACAGAAAAAATGGACAGTGCCTGGATTGAATTTTTTCCTGAAGTCTAGAGGAATGTTCTGTTCAGGGTACACCACAGGCGTGTTGTGTTGACTTTTTGTACGGTATTTTGGAGCCCTTGTCATCATCGGATTTCGGCCAGCGGTCTCGTCTCTGCACGTTTTCGGCCTTAAACATTGTACGATTTTCATATGAAAAACTGTGCAGAATTTCTTCAGCATTTTGGAGATGAAGCATTGTTCTTTTAGAAAACTAAATTATATGGGTTCAAACAAAAGGTGCAGCTAAAGACTTGTAAATATGTGATGAATGCTGTCACACCCGGTGTGCTTTCACGGCTTGTATAGTAACGTTTTCCTGCATTTATTTCATTAAAGCATATCTAGGAAATCAGTATAACAACTAAAGAATAATATCATGAAGAGCTTACGTACAGTATATATAATATCATGAAGAGCTTACGTACAGTATATCAATAACAATCATGGGAGAGATTTTTAAAGATATTCGACTTCTGTGGTCTCTGCATGAGTAGCCCGACTTCCATATTGAACTAGCTGGCGATCAATGGCAACTCTTTAGTTAGTGACGGTGGTACAAGAGATCCTGACACACTGGCGGCAACCACACGCTTAAATTTAGCTGAAATACTAGGAAAGACAAATCATGCTTATAGTTCTATTATAAACAACTACACTCTCAAAGATTTGATCAAATGTGTGACAAAGAAGCATTCAGTGAGAGAGAGAGAGAGTTTGGCCGGGGACATGAGTGGACAAAGCAAGACGGCAGGCTATGTAGTTTGGAGGGATGGAATAGGGTTGAAAGGCCAACTAAACCCCTGCATGGTGGTGCTTATGGTGAAGGTAGTGGTGGCCTCGGTGGTTGCGATGGTGCTGGGGTCCAGTGAGGTCACTTGGCTCAGGTCATCTCGGTTACGTAGTGTCTGTTAAAGCCCGTAATGAGTCACGCATATACCCGCAGCAAGGTATAAGCATGACCTGGATTCATAAGTAATATTTTGGTCAGTTACATGCTGTAACTATGGTTGGTTTTCGCTGGATGGAAGGACAAAGGTGAGGGTTCAATAATCTTTTTTTTTTTTTCTTTTTTTTTTTTTTTTACTCCTTTCGTATCTTGGTCAAGGGACGAATGTTAACATAAGCTAATTCTATATTCCAGAAGATCAAGGAAAATGTGCAAAGCCATCCTGTGACAACATTGTTTCTTGTAAAAACATGTCTATGTTACGATAGAGAATAGATCGTAAGTTTGTGAATCCTTGAGCATGATTTCAACTCCAGAGTCCTTATGTCAGTGACAGATATTTACTCATACATTAAGCTACTGATTCCCCACGCGTGTTTTATACGTCTGCTAGCCCCTGACATTCCTATTCATCAAAAGTACAAGAAATCATTACTATCTTCAATATCATCCTTCTCTGACAGCAAATATAAACGACAATAATACGTCACTGGACTGCAGGGTTAAAGTATGATTACGATGCCTGAGTCTTATAAAAATAATGACAATGGTAAGAAAAGTATAATATTGTTTTATGGTAAAAAAAAAAAAAAATGTATACTTTAATCTACTGTACAAAGACTGTCCACTGATTGTGTGACGTGTTTAAGCTGGATAAGAGAAGAGAGTTGTGCGTACAGCATTTTAAGTTAATACAGACCTTGTGGTTACTAAGTTTGAATATGAGCATTAAAACAAGATAGTTTGTTAACCCCCAGACCTCGAGATATTTTTTCAGTGTCTAATTTAATCTTCAGGCTTTACCCAGAGGAAATTGTTAAGCCTTTCCGCGAAGTTAAAGGATTAAAATACTATGCTATTGTGATGAATGACAACTAAACAAGCAACTTTATGAGATTAAGATTTTTTTCGCTACTAATCCATATCGTATTGTTTTTGCCAGACCACTCTACCCCCGAGGGAGCCGGACTAGTAACGGCTTATCATTGAGTGATTGACATACATCATTCAGCCTAGTGTCCGTCAATACACCAGCCAGCCCGCGTTCTCGTATTGTGCGGTATTTCCAAGCTTCACCATTTCACATGTCGTCGGGAAGCTGTCAAATAACGTTTTCTGAGAGTCCGGTTGTTCCAATCCAATGTGCTTTATGATTAAAATGTAATTTCTGCAGCTACATTGTGCTGCTAATATGTTATTGTGTTCTGTATCGTTATTGTCGTGTACCAGTTGCTGATCCTTTACACTCGGACTGTGATTCCTCATACCCAATCTCCTCTCTGCCTTTCCTTAACCACCGCAGTCCACCTGCATGGGAGAGGGGGGGGGGGTGCCGAATCGGTCAACAAAACTCACTCTGTATTGAGCCGCCCAGCTCACTGTCATGCAAAGAACCTACACTGATCCTGCACTTGCAGCAGCCACCTCTACCTATACGTCTGGCGGTGAGTGTAAAAGAGAGAAATTAACTGGTGACAGAATGCAGGAGAGTGTAAGGATACTATATGCTAATTGTACAAGTCACGGTAAGACAGCAAAAAAAAAAAAAAAAAAAAAAACTGAGAGAGACCGTAAAGGGAACGGGAGACTAAACGTAGGAGAAAGTAAAGCATACTGGATGCGAGATGTACGAGAGAATTAAAGATAGTGGGACAAAGTATGAAAGAAGCTGAGACAAACGTCTATCTATCTATCTATCTATCTATAGCCCGACGCCCTAATCTCGCAAAGGGTGGCAGCAGATAAAACGCCTCCAAGTCGCTCTGTCACCCACCATTTGACTACCCTCCACCCAACTCACCCCCCCCTCCCTCATATACCTCTCAATTCCATCCCTCCACCTCATCCTCGGTCTACTCCTCCCTCTCCCTCCCTCCACCTCACCTACATACACCCTCTTAGTCAGTCTTTCATTCTCCATTCTCTTCACATGTCCAAACCACCTCAGTGTATTTCTCCTAATCTTCTCAACCACATCCACATCCACCCCACAGCGTTCCTTCACTTCTTCATTCGTCAACCTGTCCCTCCACGTCACTCCACATGCTCCTATCAAGTAACTCATTTCCACTGCTCTCACTCTTGACTTGTTCCCCTCTTGCAAGGTCCATGCCTCGCTTCCATACGTCAGGGTATGGATCACAATACTATCATGCAGTGACTTCTTAACTTCCATACTCACCTCCCTATTTCTCATCATTGCTTTCAGTGTACCAACAACCTTCCTTCCCTGCCGTACCCTTTCACGCACTTCATTCGCCAAAGTTCCATCTTTACTCATCACACTACCCAAGTACTTGAATGCACTCACATTCTCCATATCCTCACCATCTAACCTCACTGTACACTCTGTGACTTTATTCCTCTCAAACACCATAACTTTACTTTTGTTTACATTAACTTTCAGATTCCTCCTCCTACACACTGTCCCAGATTCATTCACCAAACCTTGCAACTCCCATTCATCTTCACTCAACAGTATTGTATTATCAGCAAACAGCAACACCGGAAGCTTCCAAATCTCACACTCATTCATTAGAGCCACCCCCACATCCACTGCCCTACCTTGCACCTCCTTTACAACCCCATCCATGTATATATTAAACAGCCATGGAGACATCACACAACCCTGTTTCAGTCCCACACTGAGATCAAAGAACTCACTCAGCTCACCATCCACTCGCACCGTAGCCCTAGATCCCTCGTACATACTCTTCACAGCACTCAACAATTTCCCCTCCACTCCATATATTCTTAATACCTTCCACATACCTTGCCTATCTATTCTGTAATAAGCTTTCTCCAAGTCCATGAAGGCAGCATACTTTCCTTCCCTTCTCTAGATACTTCTCCACTAAACATCTTAGAACAAATATCTGATCTACACACTCTTTTCCCTTCCTAAATCCCCCTTGTTCTTCTCCAACTAGCTCCTCTGTCATATGCCTAACCCTATCAATGAGTATTCTACCATATATTTTACCAGTCACACTAAGAAGGCAAATATCCCTACGGTTACCACATACTTCTCTCTCCCCTTTTCCTTTGTATAAAGGAACAATTATACCTGATTTCCAGTCCTCTGGAACCCTTCCCTCTTCCCAAGCCAGTCTACACAACTTCCATATCCACTCCACAACAATCTCACCCCCATACCTAAGCATTTCACTAAACACTCCATCAATTCCTGGGACCTTTCCCAACTTAATCTTCTTCATCGCTTCCACTACTTCCGCCCTACTGATCTCTTTCTCCCTCCTCTCATCTCTTCTTCTCCCAGCCATTCCCCAACCACTTATACTCGTACTGCTGTCACTCTCTACATTCAACAAATACTCAAAGTGCTCCTTCCATCTCCTCAATTTCTCTCTCTTCTCCACCAACAATCTATTATTCCTATCTTTCACTCCCCTACTATTCCCCCTTTCACACTGCCTTACTTTCTTTACCTCCTTCCAAAACAATTTCTTACTCTCCCTCCATTTCACACTCAGATTCCTCCCAAACTCTTCATCCACTTTCTTCTTACTCTCCTTCACCAGTCTCTTAACCTCCCTTCTCCTGCTCACATATACCTCTCTCTTCTCTCTCTCATCTTCTCCCCTACCTCTACTCGCTAACCATTCACTATATGCCTTCTTCTTTTGTTCCACAGCTCGTTTCACCTGATCATTCCACCATGCTGTCCCTTGCACACCCTTGCATCTCCTCCTCACTCCACAAACCGCCTCATACTGCGTCTATCTCTTCCGTGAATATCTTACATACGTCTTCCACCCCTTGCATCTGCTCTAGCTAATACCTTCCCAATCTTTCTTCCACTATGCTCTTATACTCTGTCATTTTCTCACTATCTTGCAATTTCTCCACTCTTCTCACAGGAGCTGCTTCCTCCTGTCTTCCCCTTCGTCTCTTCAACCATTTTCTTTGCAGCTTTACCTTGGCCATCACTAAGTGATGATCCGAGACTCCATTCCCTCATCCTCTCCACACTCTTGCATCCAACACTTGTCTTCTCATTCGCTCATCCACACACACGTAGTCTATCATTGCCTTTCGTTCAACAAGTTCACCATCCATCCTCCTCATTACTCTCCATGTATACCGGTGGATCATCTTATGACGAAAGTAGGTGTTGGCTATTGCCAACCCCTTACAAGCACAGATGTCCATCAAAGCACTTCCATTCCCATCTACGTCAGCTGGCACACCCCACTGACCAACCACTCCATCCACTCGTACATTCCCAACTTTGCCATTCATGTCTCCAATCAACAGCACTCTCTCTCTCCTCTCAAACTTGTCCATACACGCTTCTACTCTCGCCCAAAACTCATCTTTCAAGGAACTGAATTGGAGGTAAACAAATTAAACATTGCCTCATATCCATCGGTAATATATATATATATATATATATATATATATATATATATATATATATATATATATATATATATATATATATATATATATATATATATATATATATATATATATATATTCAACTATTAAGAGAGAGAGAGAGAGAGAGAGAGAGAATGGGAGTTTGACAGTGAGTGACAGGGGTGAAAGTGAATGAGTAACATGGGGAGAATGAGCGAACAACATGATATGGCAAGGTGAGTGTCAGTGGAACTGTAGGAAATGGAATGAGCAACTGGCATTGCTAAGTGAGAGGCAGAGTGACAGTGATAGCAAGGACTGTGACAACCAATGAACAGAGTGTGAAGGTGAGCGAGGGTAAGTAACAGAGTATTCATAAATGTTGTTGGTGTTGTTGTTGTTGTATTTGCAGGCTTATCTGAAGGTGAACCCACTAGAGAGACAGTGCTAGCAAGGACTGTGACAACCAGCACACAGACTGAGACGGTGAGCCACTCCAAGGGTTCTGTATATTGAGGTTACGTTGAAGTACTGGCATATGTCGTGATAGTCTGGTGCATGAGGTAAGTGTATTGTGGTGCGCGGGGGCTGCTTTGCAATGTGGACACAGTGGATTGTTTATGAACTGCATTTTGTGTTAACACTGCAGCAAGGATGGATGGTTACTGCCAAACATTCTAGCAACGTTTACTCATGTCTTTCTGAACATTGTAGTTTCTCAGAAGTATGTGTTTAACGGCTGCTGATGAAGAACATTATTTATTTGAAGGTTCTGGATGGCTGTGATGGCTTTGTGTTTGTGTACAGTACGTCGTTATGAAGTGTAGTGTTGGGGGGGTGGAGGAGGGATGTTGCTGAAATATTCTGTAGCACTGGATGCTTGTTCAGTTTTTTCTTTCATTGCGGAAGTGGATGATGCAACATAAACAGGGTAAGAAAGGGTGGAGTTGAAGCAATGAACTGTGCACCTTCCATTTTCGTATTGCCTTTGCTTGGAAGTGTTGTTATATCTTGATGTAAGTGACCAATATATATATATATATATATATATATATATATATATATATATATATATATATATATATATATATATATATATATATGTATATAGATAGATAGATAGATAGATAGATAGATAGATAGGCCACGTACTGCATTGGCGGACAGAAGGGGTGCTGTGGTTGAACCAGTGTCGCATACTATAAAGTATGCTTGCACTCAGTCGGCTTGCGTGGGCCGATTACACTTGGTTCACAGACTACACACACATCCAAAGCAACTCCAACACTACAATTACACTTACAAGCATTTATCACTCTACATACAATATCTACTAGACAGCCTAAGCCACTTGGTAGAGATACATTGGCTGGTCCTGCAGAAGACACACAAACGGCTGATGAGATTATATATATATATATATATATCATCCAATCCTACGTTGCCCCATGAGGAGCGTAGGAGCCCGGGGCTAGGCGGTTGGTCCTGAAATTTAAGATGAGAGTGACCAACCTCACTCATCTCTGAGTGGCATTACGTGAGCAATAAACCCCAACCATCCCTTGGATATAAACCTTCACCAGCTCAATCCGATTGGAGCACAGTAATTACCCACTAAACCACCAGGCGCCAAAATTTGGTTATATGGTTACCACCCAGCGTAGTAAATAATTTCCTGATGTACAGGAAACCATTTGGCTTGTCACTCAGTGTAGAGACACCCATAGGCAGAAGAAAGAGGAAAGAATGGAGGAATGAAAGACAGACGAGGGAGTGTAAAGTTACCCGTAGGCAGAAGGAAGAGGAAAGAATGAAAGAAAGATAGAAGATGGAAGGAAAGAGAGATGGAGGAGAGGACAGGGCAGACATCTGAGAGCAGCACTACATTGAGTGAGTGGATGGTGAGCGCCCCCCACCTACCATTATATATATATATATATATATATATATATATATATATATATATATATATATATATATATATATATATATATATATAATATCAGTGTCTGGACCTTCTTTCCCACTCAAGGGCAGGGTGTGTGTGTGTGTGTGTATTTTATGCGAGGAAGAAGGAATAAAAGGCTAGAAGCCAGAAAGATTGTTCCTTGTAAGAAAAAATTTAAACACAATAATAGAAGATTCAAGATCCATTCACTTCGAGATGCCTGGACACATTGCTTTTAAAGACTGGAGATCAGTGGCAGTAGAAATAGAGACAAAGAAAGACAGTTCCAGAGTTGACTGGAAGGAACAGTTAATTCTTGCATTAGAAAGTTGGAGACAAATGGAATGCAAGTTTGCTGCTAGATGGGTGCAAGGCACCCGCTGTCGTGCTGGAGGATGCAGGCAGACAGTTCAGAGGAGCAGTAATCATTGAAGTATATAGAAAAGAGATAAAGATGTTGCAGTGCAGCAATGAAACAGAGGTTGAAGGTAGCCAGTGAGAGGAGGACAGTTAATGAGGTGAATAGCCTCTGACTCCATCTTGTTGAGAATAGTTGTATGTGGAGAGTCTTCTGGCACATGAAAGTTGCACTCTACACAGGAACGAATAAAATCATGTGTAAAGTCAATAACTGCACAGGAAAAGAAGACACGAAGTCTGCTTGGTTCAACTAATCATTGGGAAGCAGATATTTCAAGAGATAATGTGATCATTCCAAGATAATTACAGAGAGAACTAAACCCCAACAATGTTCACTGATGTTAAAGGACTAAGGTAGATATTATTTAACTTCAGATGATACTCCTGTGGAAAATTTTTACGGGTTGAATGATGTAAGAACTGAGTTTTAAATGCATTAAAAACAACAGGATTGCCTTTACCCCATCAGAGATTTGAGCCACATCAGACATTAAGTGTGTCATAGCCTCATCCCTTATTTGTTGACGCAGCTGCTGAGATGGACACTGCGATAAGAGAATGGAAAGGTGAAGGGTTGAGTCATCAGTGTATGAGTGAATAGTTAGATATACTGGTTAGAACATAACTGAAGAATAGAAGGAAGAAAGTTGGTGAAAGGACAGAGCCCACAGGAACACCACTGTTGATGGCTCAGGTAGACCGGTGGCTGTCTACAACAGCAGGTATACAATGACCAGAAAGGAAGCTAGAGGTAAAGGCACAAGTAGAAGGTTCCCTTCTCACGCGTGTGAGTTGCTCAAGACATGTTGGAGTGTACAAATCGTGATCCAGACTTTCTGAAGACTGTTATCACTTGAGATGAGACTTGGGTGTACGAATACTTCTCAGAAATCAAACACAGTCGTCCTAGTAGATGCATGCAGGGTCGCCTCGGCCAAAAAAAGCATGAAAGGTCCGAAACAAGGTGAAATACACTCGGATAATAAGTTTTTTTTTTTTTTTTTTCCAGCGCCTTGGTGTTGTGCATCATGAATATGAACCAGAAGGTCAGGGCTGCATTTCAACAGGCCTTAGCGCCCCAGAGTTGTCCAGGGGTAGTGGGGGTAGCAGTGAAACCACCAAATAGTTGAAGCACAAATTCGCTTTTACTCTATATATCCTTCTTTTAGAACACTTAGCAATTATGTACATTTGAGCATTACTGACAACAATATTAACCCGCCCCGTCCCGGAGACGTGAATTCACGTCCTCACATGATGTGCACTCATATCCCGGAGACGTAAATTAACGTGGCAACATTGCAAGGTCCCTAATTTGCACAATTTTCAATTTTCCTGAGTGATTTTTGGCACGTATACACGGGACACCTTCCTCTATTCCTCTACAAGATGCCAAGCAGAGACAATGCCTTACACTGCATAACCTCTCTCCCCCCTGCACGCCATTGTCTCGGCAATTGACCCGTTACCAGTGACCTGGCCAATAAAGACATTCAGGGCCAGAGTGATTCCCCAATCGCTGACAATGTGGAGGACAAAGTTTACATAGCATTAGAGGAAGAAAGTCAGAAATGATGATCAGGTAATGTGGCAAAAAAAGGTCAGGAATGGTGATGAGTTAGTGAGTGAAACAATGCTTATAATGCCTATATCACTGTTTGAAAACCAATACACTCTCGTACTACATATAAATTCGTACCAAATAAATAAATAAATACCGTTTATGAGTGGTTTGGAATAGTTATCCTCCCATAGAACTCGTTTTCTTTGCAGCCAGCCTGATAGAAAACCCTGTAAGGTAAGGAGGTACTCCTACCTGGATCAAGTATTTTAAACCTCAGGTGAGCGACTTCGCCATGAATTTTCAATGTTTCTCACCCAAAGCGGATGCTTGAGCCAAAAAAAAAAAAAAAAAGTTCAAAAATGTCGGGACTGGGGCGTACCACTGCCCAGAAAACGTAGGGATGGGGGGGGGGTTAATGTTACATGAATTTTTTTCAGCAAAATATAATTGTAAATGCATGCTGCCAAAATATTTTGGAAATATTTAACCACCATGTAAGCCATAATTAAGAATCATAACAAATTCTGCCTTTGCCACACTTGCTTCCTCCTGTAATTTTCGCCAATTTTCAAGACGAAATGGACTCTGTAGTGCAAGACTGCAGTGGAACAAGATGACTATGGAAGATGTGATCATTGTGCTGAGGTGAGGAGGTACTTTACGGAAGTGTGATTTTCGCGGTAATGACCGAAAACAAACCACTAATATGTACTTTGTAGATCTGCATAGCCTTTACTTTCATTAAGTGGAAAACCATTCCTTAATTTATATGAAGAGGGTATTGTAACAAATCTTATCATTTATGACATGTTAGTATTCAAAATCCTTTCACTCTCCCAAATTACACAGAAAAATACCCTGGTATTTAGAGTTCTGTTATCCTTTACATTACTGTGATCTAAACCATTTACAGCTATTAGATGTCGCCAGAGAGACCCACCTCATCAAATAGTTCCAACCACGATGGAGGCCACAACAACCCTCCCTTCACCCCCCACCCTTTTGCTTTCAAAAGCGCCGTGATGTTCCGTGGCGCTCCAGCTGTTGAAATGCATCCCAGACAGTCAACAAACATTACTACCTCGAAGTCATGTGTCATCCTCGTGACGCAGTTCAACGGAAGAGACCAGACCTTTGGAAAGCGGCAAGTTGGAAGCTGCACCATGACAATGCTCCTGCCCATTCTTCTCAACTGATTCAGGAATTTTTGGCTAAAAACAACATCCCATAGGCCCGACAGGCTCCCTACTCTCCAGACAAGGCTTCATGTAACTTTTGGTTATTCCTTAAGTTCAAAACTCTCATGAAAGGTTTCCAATTTGAGACAAGAGAAGATCATGACATGTGCAACGAAGCACTTGCAGGAGATACCGAAAGCTGACTTTGAAGAATGTTCCAGGCAGAGGGAAGAATGCTGGGTTATGTATGTTTAGTCAGAGGGTGCCTACTTTGGGGGAGATTAGTATCTGAGTTCAAGAGGTTAGCAATTTATTTATTTTTTTAGTGCCCAAGGTTTGATACTGCTGAAAAAACCTATATGCACACACACACACACAATATATATATATATATATATATATATATATATATATATATATATATATATATATACAGTAAAAGTCCTATTATTCGGCAACTGATTATTCCGTAGATCCGATATTTCGGCTCTTTTTTTTTTAAGGAATAGTTCCATTTACAAAAGTCTTTGATTGTTCGGCAGATGTCTGGAATCATCTCGCCAGTCCAGGAAGTGTTATCTGTGACTTGTAGGCGTACTGTTTCATTACACTTGTATATGTTCACTAGTTTCTATATTTTTCAGATTGAGGTATAGTACTGTATTGATTACAATATTGCACAGTGTCATAGAGTACAGTTACCACCCCCCTAAATTAGCAACGGTTACGTTCCAAGCCCTCTCACTAATTTTTGATATTTGCTAATTCTTGACGCCTTCCTGAAAATGATTTTTACCACCGTAATTGCGTAACCCATTAACCACTGATACTATAATGCATTACCCAAAAATAAACCCTGCTTGTTAAATCTAATTCCCCTTTGCTGTATGGCTGTGACAGCTCTTGCTTTGATTCCTCAGCATAATGGTGGAAGGGACTGTCGTAAGTGTTTAATTAAACCTAAACTAACTGAGTTTAACTATAGCTAATAATTTACCCAAACCTAACCAAACCTCAAGTCCGAAAAATACATAAAATAAACTGGAGGAATATGAAGTGGTAAGGTCTTTCTAATAAAAGTTAACCCGTCACGTCCCGACCACTTTCGCACCTCCAACACCCCCCAGTCCCAACCATTTTTAGAATTTTTTTTTTTTTTTGGCTAAAGCCTTCGCTTTTGGTGAGAAACATCGAAAATTCACAGAGAAATCGCTCACCTAAGGTTTAAAATACTCTATACAGGTAGGAGTACCTCCTTACCTTACAGGGTTTTCTATCAGGCTGGCTGCAAAGAAAACGAGTTCTGTGGGAGGATAACTATTCCACACCACTCCTAAACGGTATTTATTTATTTATTTGTTACGAATTTATATGTAGTACGAGAGTATATTGGTTTTCAAACAGTCATATAGGCATTATAAGCATTGTTTCATTCACTGACTCATCACCATTCCTGACCTTCTTTTGCCACATTACCTTATCATCATTTCTGACTGTTTCTTCCTCAAATGCTATGTAAACTTTGTCCTCCACATTGTCATCGACTGGGGAATCACTCTGGCCCTGAATGTCTTTATTGGCCAGGCCACTGGTAACAGGTGAATTGCCGAGACAATGGTGTGGGGGGGAGGGGGAGGTTATGCAGTGTAAGGCATTGTCCCTGCTTGGCATCTTGTAGAGGAATAGAGGAAGGTGTCCCGTGTATATCTACGAAAAATCACGCACAAAAATTGAAAATTGTGCAAATTAGGGACCTTGCAATTGCAAAACATACCAGTACGTTCACAGGACTGGCAAATGCAAAATGTTGCAACGTACCCATACGTTGACGGGACGTCTCAGGTTAAACATACGTTTAGCACTCATTCTTGTGTTCGTTTTTGTGTTTATATGTGAAAGAGAGGGTATTGATGCAAATAATAATGTATTCCATTAACCCCTTAATAACCCCCAGCATTGAACAACACTTTACAGTACCAGTGTCAGTGATGTCGTTAGTGTGAGCTATTAAAAAAAAAAAAAAATTGTGAACAATTATGGGAAGGGAACGAAAGTCACTGGTATGTTTACACAACTCTGCGCTACAATCCCAATCAGTCAAGCGGTCGCTTAATCTCAGATGTTTTCACCAATTTGGTAAATGCACCGTAACTTCATGCATTCTTCGTGAATCATAGAGAATCATAGCCTGGGTTTAGCAAGCTAAATAACACATTGCTATGTGCGCCAGATGATAATCTTCACATCTTTCAATAATAAATTGGTTTCAGATAAAAAAAAATAAGAAACTTACTCTAGTACTCAAAGATGGATTATATTTCTTCCATTTCATTTTCTTAAAAATGTAAAGAGAATCGTCTGGTAGCAATGTTATTTAGCTTCCTAAACCCATGCTACGATTCACTATGATTCACAGAAAAAAATGATGAAGTTATGGTGCATTTACCAAATGGGCAAAAACATCTGAGGTTAAGCAACTGCCTGACTGCTTGGAATGGCAACGTAGAGTCGTGTAAACATACCAGTGACCTTCGTTCCCTTCCCATAATTGTTCACGGTTTTTTATAGCTCACACTAATGCAACATCACTTACACCGGTACTTTAACCCTTTAAACGCGGATCGTTGCATTTGCGACGCTCGGCGAAAAGGACATAACGGCAGATCGTCGCGTTTGCGATTCTTGTAAATTTTGAATAACCGCGGGCAAGCAGACTCCAGCTGGTATTGTCTATTAGTACCGCCACCCTTTAGCTACTTTTAGCACACTTGACCTTTGTACCACTGACCTCCGTTGTTGCCAAGTATCATTTTTTTTACCCACCCACGCACCGCTGCCCGGCCCCCCTCGTCGTGCTATATGGCAGCGCACGGACAGCTCAGACATGTCAATCTGCGCCTTCCTCTCGCAAGCACTTTATGCTAATTGGAAACGCTTGTTTCCCCAGTTGTCACACTAGCTTTTTTTCCCGCGGTTTGCTCCTGTTTAGCGTCAGTTTACCGCAATCTTTGAAGGTGACACCATGTCTCATTCAAGCTCTTCTGAGTCAGTGCCTTCCAGCCCTCCGAAAAAGAATTTTGTGACCTCTACCCCGTCCAAACCCTTACTAGGAAGTGCTAAGGGCCTTAGTGACTCGGCTATAGGCATAGAATTATTAAAAGCTTCTATGGATTACGGCAGTGACGTTGGAGTGTTATCAAGCCTTGCCGAATCAGACACTCTATCGAGTGCTGAGTCTGAGGTGCAGGAAGAGACAATTCCTGTGCCTAGCACCTCATCAGGCAAGGCTCCAGTGAAAAAGGGAATAGTGTATGGTAAAGGGGCCAAGAGGAGGCGAAGTGGTGACCCCGGTTCCCAGCCATTGTACTCTTCAGACCGGCCATTGTCCCCTACACCAGGTCACGCCGCCACTATACTGCCTCACACTCCCAGCCCCATTCTCTCATCATCTTCGTCTGCTGTGCTTTCTCCTGAGTCTTCGGAGTCTCCTTCACCATCTTGGAAGGGAAGTAGGCAGTCTGGTTTGTGTAGAGGTTTTTGGAGGCCCTGCGTTCGTGCTGGCATGAGTAGGAAAGTGTCTCCTAGTGCTAGAATTAGTGGTAAGGTTTCCTGCACTAGGCAACTCACCACTCAGGCTACTGCGAGTGACCTTGAACCTTCTCCTTATCTCCCCATCACCACCACCACCACTACACAGAGACGACCTAGTTCACCCTCTGCCACACGGCCTGCCTCACCCACTGCCTTACCGCCTGCCACACCACTACCATACAGCCTGCCTCACCCCTCGCCGCCCCCACCCCCTCCCAGCCTAGGCAGGGCACTCTGGATGCCTTCGTGTGGTCTGAGGGCTCTGATTTTGTGCCAGAGGATCTGCCCTTTGATGCCACTGGGTGTGGGATCCAGGCTGACTTTCCTGTCCCCGAGTGTGGTGGATGTTTGGACTACCTGTTGGCCTTCTTGGATAACGAAGTCATGGAGCAGATTTGTACCGAGATGAACAGGTACAAAGGACAATCTGCTGCAGTTCGTGAAGATGAAGGTGAAGGTGCAACGCCATCCACGTCGCGGATGGCAGCATGGGTTCCTGTGACGATCTAGGAACTATTTGTATTCATCGGCTTGATGCTTCTCATGCCACATAACTGGAAGCACAAGCTCGAGGAGTACTGGAGTGCTGACGATCTTTGCCCCACACCCATCTTCAACAAGTACATGAGTCATGATCATTTCAGGCAACTCATGACGTACCTTCACTTTGCCAACAACGATGAGCCTTCCCTGACTGACCCCTTATGGAAAGTGAGGGGAATCCTGAACCTGATCAAGGACAAGTTTATGACGTTCCTTCGGCCCTTCAAGAAAGTAGTGATCGACGAGTCCTTGGTTTTGTTCAGGGGCCATCTTCGGTTCGTGTAGTATATTCCAAGCAAACGCCACCGCTTTGGAATAAAGTTTTTCGTGCTGTGCGACTGCAAGACAGGGTTCATCCTACACTTCATTATCTACACCGCCAGCAATGTGGACTTGGACAAGACTGACCCCCTTGGATTCTCTGGTTCTGTGGTGAAAGTGCTTCTGGAAAAGTAGTTTGGCGGGAATCATGTCCTGTATACAGACAATTATTATACAGCTCCCAAACTCACCAAGTACCTTTCAGAGCATGGCGTCGGATCCTGTGGCACTGTCAGGAGCAATAGGGCACACTACCCTGCCTTCCCCGAGGCTGAAGAATCAAAGCGAGGAGACGTGCAGCTGAAGAAATCCGACAAGATGCTGGCAATCAGGTGGCACGACAAGAGGATCGTCAATGTGCTCACCACAGTTCACAAGGGGGAAATGCAAGCCACAGGGAAGGTCGACAGAAGGACTGGCGATCCTGTGATGAAGCCTGATGCTGTAATTGACTACAACGTCAATATGCGGCTGGTGGACAAGTCAGATATGATGATCGGAGAGATTGACTGCCTGAGGAGGAACCGTCGCTGGTACAGGAAGGTGTTCTTGCACTTGCTTGATATGTGCATGCTGAACGCCTTCATCCTATATAAACTCAAGAACAGGAAGCCAGTTAACTACTCTCTCAGGTGGTTTTCTAAGACTTGTGTCTACCAGCTGCTTCAGCGTTTTGGGCAGGTACTGCCATCAGGTCCCAGGCGCCACTCACACACACCTCCAGATCGCCTACAGTGCCAGGACTACCTTCAGCGATACCGCCTGGAGCCACTGCCTAGTACTGCCAAGAGGGGAAAAGCACTGAGGAGGTGTCATGTGTGCAGCCACACTACCAGGCAAGACAGAACATTTAGGCACACCTCCTTGCAGTGCAAAGAGTGCAAAATTCCCCTCTGTGCTTACCCGTGTTTCTTTAACTACCACAGCCTGACTAGATATTGAAAATAAGGGTAAAAAACTTGTAAATAATACTGAGAGTGACAGTGATACTAGTGTTTAGTTTTCTTGTACGTACTGACAGTGACAGTCTGTTGAGTGTAAATTAGTGTATGTAGTTGTAAAAGCACTGACAGTGACAGTGATTTCAGTGTAAATAATTGTACATAGTAATAATATAAGTATTGAGAGTGACAGTCACTCCAGTGTAAGAAGTTGAAAGCATATTTTTCTATTCTATGTTCTGACAGTGACAGTTTGGTGTGTAGAAAATATTGTTTTTATAACTAATGACAGTGACACTGATGAATAAGGCACTAAACTGACAGTAAGAGTGAATGTGAGCGATAGAAATGAAGTGTGAGTGGCCGACAGGAGCGAGAATAAAGTGCCTGCCGTAAGGCAGAATAAAATCGTGCCGCGGTGGTCTTTCTCATTCCCGCTTCACAATTCTGGCTGTGACAGTGATTTTTATGGCCGTAATAGTGCCAAGCGAGCCTTTGGGAAGTACTATGAAGGAAAATAATGTAGCATACGTGTTTTTAGCTGTGAAAAGGGAAATGTGTGTTCAGTGACGGGAGGACCGCCGCCGCGCTGCATGTCGGCTGTACGCTCCGTTGATTGTAGCCTTATTTTCGGTGCTTATTGTACAAATACGGATTCCAAACTACCTGTGCATTGTTGTATAAACTGTACTGTGACAGATTGAGGCTGTCATAGAGGGGAAACCGGGTTGCTGGAGGTGTGAAAGTGAAGACTTTGTTACCCAACTTTGCAAGTTTCCACAAGTCCTTTGGTAGTCCACGAAGGCTCAACACCTGTCTCAGGAGAAAGCTGAATGTAAGTACTATATGCCATAAAAATTTTAATGTTCCAGGGTTAATCTCTGATTTTTGGCAAATATTTTCCCACAGGTACTCAGACCCCGCTACAACCCCGCCACACGGAGGGGATCGGCTGTACACGGCTGCGTTTAAGGGGTTAAAGTGTTGTTCAATGCCAGGGGTTATTAAAGGGTTAATGGAATACGTTACTGTTTGCATTAACCCGAGGCAGCCCGTTGATGTATGGATACGTTGCAACATTTTGCATTTGCCAAGCCTGATGACGTACTGGTACGTAGCGCAATTGCAAGGTACATAATTTGCACAATTTTCAAATTTTGTGCTCGATTTTCGGTACGTAGGGTTGCTTGTCCTTCCCCTACTTGCCACCATACAGGGACACTCAGCGACCCCACGTGACCCACGCTCACCCATGGCTCGGTCACTCACCTGTTAGCAACGGTCCTGCTCAGACATGGCGCATAGAGGTCTCTCCGAGGAGGAAATCCAAGCCGCCCTGGACGCCTTTACAGGTGACAGCAATTCCCCAATGGAAGAGGAGATTGTTGACAAAGATTATGTCCAGCCAGAGGAGGAGGAAACCACCAGCAGTGATGAGGAGGTCCCGTCCCCCAGGAAGTGGCACTACATGACTTATTGTACTGCTAGAGAGGGGAAGCAGGCACTAAAACAACGTGCAACATCATCTAGCCAGCCCCAACATGATGTGGAGCCCGATTTTGATGAAGAGGACAAGGACGAGGACGGAGCTCTGGGATGTGCTGCCACGTGGTACGGCCTAGAAGTTATCACTCATCGTGGCCCCGAGCGCACACCACATCGTACGAGCAGGTATGGGCCTAGTCTTTTGTTTGGGGATGTAGGAAGTGCCGTGGAGGGAGTGGGGAGTGAAAGGGAAAGTGCAGGGAGGAGTACTGAAAGTGAGAGTGGTGGGAGTGAGTCATCACTCTCCCGTGGTGGTGTGAGGCGGCGGGGTGTATCACGTGGGCGAGTGAGGGTGCGTGATGAATCACGTGGGGTTGTGATGGAGGGAGAAGGTGGGAAGGAACCACTCCCCAGCAAGTCTTATGCTCCCCAATATTCCCTAACATGTGGGCGAGTGAGGGTGCGTGATGAATCACATGGTGTTGTGATGCAGGGGGGAGGTGGGGAGGAACCACTCCCCAGCACGTCTTATGCTTCCCAATATTCCCAGACTTCATCCCCACAGCCCCCTAATGTTCCACAAGGCCATAAGGGTAAGGGAAAGGGAAAGGGTAAAGGCCGAGGGAAGAGGAGTGCGAATGGGGAAGCACTCTGCACTGCTCCTCCCCAACCTCCCCCACCAGCATCTCTTCCCCACCCAGACGAAGGCGACGATGGGGACAAGGGATTTGTTTCATGGAATTAGGGGGATGGGAGTGATTTTTCTCCCATCATTCACCCCTTCACTGAGCAGGGGCACGCTGGCTGCATTGTTCCCGGAATTCACCCTAATCCCACCAGGCTGGATTTTTTCCACCTTTTTTTCAGTGAGGGTTTTGTGGAGCAGATAGTTGACCAAACAAACCTTTTTGCTAGCAGCCAGCGCCGTGAGAGTGACAGATTGGGCACAAAGAGCAGGCTTTCTATCATATATGATTACCCTGTCTCCCTTTCAGAAATGTTCTTATTTTTTGCCCTGGTCCTTTTGATGGGTATTATACGAAAGAACAGAATTCCAGCACACTGGACAAGGGACCCTGTTATGCTGACACCAATATTTGGCCAAGTCATGAGCCATAATCGCTTTCAGCAAATTCTAATTCGCCTCCACTTTTACGATGCTGATGATCCTGCAAATGTGAATGACACAGATAAGATGAGGCGAATTAGGTTGGTCTTTGATCACCTGAGGCAAACATTTCATTCGTCATTTTATCCCTATAGAGACCTCGTCATAGACGAGAGTCTCGTGTTATGGAGAGGCAATATTTCATTTCAGCAGTACATACCCAGCAAAAGGCACCGTTTTGGGTTCAAGATCTTTGTTATATGTGACTGTAGGACTGGTTATGTGCAAGACATAGTCTTGTACATCGGTGCACAGACAGACATAATAGAAGATCGGTGTACTGGACTGTCGGGACCAGTGGTAAAGACAATGATAGAAGACTACCTTCATCGAGGTCACGTCCTTTACCTGGACAATTGGTACACTAACCCTCTTCTTGCTTGTTATCTACACAGGCATGACACAGGAATCTATGGTACCGTCAAGGTGAACCAGCGTCACATGGTCTATGTGGAGTGGAAACTTGACAGAAATGAGGTTGTCTTCTTCCAGGCAAACAACATACTTGCAACTGTGTGGAACCATAATAGAGAAGTCAGCCTCTTGTCCACGGTTCACTGCCCCTTGATGCACCATACTGATTCAGTGGATTACCGGAGCGAGAACAGGCGCCACTTATGGAAACCTGAGTGTGTCCTAGATTATAACATCAACATGCGCCTGGTGGACCAGACTCCATGATATCCACGGTCGAGTGTGCCAGGACCACGATGAAGTGATATAAGAAGCTTTTCTTTCACTTGCTAGATATAACTACTCTGAATTGCCACCACCTGCACGCCATGACAACAGGAGTTCAGGAAACCTTTGAAGGGTTTGTGAGGGAACTAACAAGAGAGATTTTTTCCTGGTATGCATTGAAAGGCCCCAACACCGCACCCGCACTGCCCCTGTTGCTCAAACTCCCCTGAAAATATCCGCCCGCCATTTCCCCACTCCTATCACTCCCCAGCCAAATAGACCTAGGCCCCAACGCAGGTGTCACATGTGTAGCAATTCCCGGGTGAGACCCACCACTCAGAGGAAAGACACCCGCTATGAGTGCGTGGAGTGTGACGTGGGTCTCTGTATTCACCCATGTTTCAGCGAATATCACACCTTGATGCACTTCTGATATGTTGTGAATGCAATAGGACGCTGATACTCAGAAATAAATGAGACAAACAGACGCTCAGTGTAATTATGAGGCCCGTAGATCTGTAAATAGTTGTATAAAGTGGAAACGGGTGTAATATAAGTGGAAAATTAGTATGTAAGTGTATAAATATGATCTAAGTGGAAACATACCTAGCGAGGGTATTTTGATGCGATATTCTGACGCTCAGTGGAATAAATAAGGCCCGTCAATATGTAAATATTTGTACGTAAAATGCAAACGGGTGTAATATAAGTTGAAAGTTTCGAAAGTGCTGCAATTTATTCTTAGTCAAAATATTCCTAGCAAGTGTATATAGATGCGATTTCCTGACGCTCATTGGAATAAATAAGGCCCGTAAATATGTAACTAGGAATCTACAAGTGGAAACGGGTGTAATATATGTGAAAAATTAGTATGTAAGTGTGTGAGTATTATCTTAGTCGAAACATTCATCGCGAGGGTATTTTGGTGAGATATTCTGATGCTCAGTTGAATAAATAATGCCAGTAAATATGTACAGTGCAGTATAGAGTGTAAACGGGTCTAATGTAAGTGGGAAAGTATATTGGGAGTGAAAAAATAAAGTAGAAGTTGAAACATGAGTCATAGAGATTGTGCTTGCTACGTGAATATGTGCTAGCATTTCGCCAAATGCCCTCGTAATGAATGTAAATAATTGAAAAGATTTACAGTGGTGGAGGAAAGATTTGATGTAAAGAAAACAATACTATGAAAGTGATAAAACACTATGCTATGTTGAGATACGAGTCATAGCGAGTGCGCTGAGTAAGCAGATGTGTGCTATAGTAATGCTACATGTCATCTTAATGAATGAAAGCAGCTGAAAACATTTACATACAGTACATAATGGTAAAATGTCATTGAAACAGTAGTATACAAGTAGAAAAAATGATATGTTGACTGAAACAAGAAACTTAGCACATAGCGTGTTACCACTCTGATCCAACTCGCTATGCTCGCACGAAGGTACAATGCTTATTTTTCATATATATGTCATTGGAAACCATTATATTGTTATTCTTATTGTTTATTAGTTCAAATTCAATAAATGTAGAGGTGTTGTTTGTGGTTTCTCCCAAATTTACCTACCATAGAAAACGTGAGCAACTAACACGTCAGTGATAGAATACGATACCTGGCACGGGGGACCTCACCTGTTCCGACCACTTATTGACCACGGTAAGCCCTTTCTTGGTGATTTTCCTTTGTTTCTCACCAAAAGCGGAAGTTTTAGCCAAAATTTTTTTTTTTCCAAAATAGCTCGGGATTCGGGGGTGTCGGAGGTGCAAAATAGCTTGGGACGTGACGAGTTAATACTCCTCCTTTCACACACAAATATAAAAACGAACAAAAGAATGAACGCTAAATGTACGTTTAACCTCTTTGTTTTCCTAGTCCAGATTTCTGAAAATGTGTTCTAGGCATACTGAAAATGATTTTGGTGAAACTGCATCTCCCAGACGCACGCCCTTCTCAATCTTAATTTTTTCCGGGTCGTAATGTAATTTAAGTGTGGTATTTCCCACTTTATATAACGTTTTCTAGCGGTTTTTCAGTGTTCTCATTTACTCCTCGTTCCATTAATGAATTTATAAATGCTATGTACTCCAATGGGGTCAATAAGCCTTTTCGTAATCAACAAAACCTAAGCACAGTGGTTTAATATATTCTATAGTTTTCTCAATTAGCTGATTCGTTGTGTGTAGATGATAAGTAGTTGAAAATCAGCTTCGGAATCCTGCCTGTTCGTGAGGTTGGTTTTCTTTCTATTTTGTTGTTTGTCTGTTTGTAAGGACTTCAGTGAAGAGTTTGAAAAAGACTGATAATAAGCTAATGGGTCGATAGTTAGTAAGATCTTTTGAGTCGCCATTATTGTAAAGTAAAATAACTATTGCATTACACCATATTTTGGTAATTTTCTTCTTTATACATTGAGGAAATAGGAGGGCGAACCTGTTTTGTATTTCTACTCCTGCATCCAACAGAAAATCTGCCACTATTCCATCTTCTCCCGGAGCCTTCTCTCTTTTCATATTTTTAAAGAGAAATGTGTACTTCGTCTGGTGTTATCTCAGGTAATTCACTTGTGTCAACTGAAAAGTTAGATACTGGTGCTACAGTCTTTGATCCATACAGTTCTTTGTAAAATTCTTCCACTGTCTTCGCCACCTTATCTCTGTACTTAATGATTTAATTGTTTTTGTTTTTCAGCAATGTAATTTGTTGTTTTCCTAGAGTCATTTTACTTCGAACCTGTTTCAGACTTTCTTTTTTTGGTGGTTTCTTTGATGTGATCCAAGTTTCACTTACTTTTTTTTTCTCTTTGTCTCTTATTGGTTAGTTTTTTTTTTTTTTTTTTTTAATTCTGCTAGTTCTGTTTCATTTTTCTTTGTTTTTATTTTCCTTTCATTCTTTTTTTCATGAGCTCGAATGTCATTTCCGAATATTTCTTGGCTTTGTATTAGTGTAGCCAGGCAGGATATTTTCTTCGAGGCATATGAGGTTGAAGGCTATGGCACATATTCCTCCATTGATTTTCTTATATACTGTTTCTCTTTGTCCTTAAATTTTTCGGTGATCTTTTTGGAGCTTCTTCAGAAGTGCCCCAAAGGTCAGGGACGTTATGGAACTATAATGATCCATCTTCAGACTGGATCTGTTTTTTTTTTTCTTTTTTTTTACGACTCTATGGCCATCGCCCGCAATGTGGGCCATTAGACCAAAGAAGATTGGAAAATCATTAAGTCATCATCAAGCACAAGCAGCACATATAATAACCAATCTAGGGGGCCTAGCGGGGTGGGAGTTTGAATTAAAAAGCTCGTAGATCAGCTTGACCTACCTCCTTCCCCCTGGCAATCAGAATGGGTGGAATCCCTTCACTCAGGTCGGCCACCCGGAGCAGATTGTAGAGCTTGGAGTAGGTCTTGGCTCTGAGCTGATACTACTGGGTGTGGGCGTCGTGTGTCAGGAGGTGACGGTAGGAAGAAAGTCTAGTCGATCCTTGTAGTCCACAATAGGAGGGCGAGATAGGCTGCCCTCCACTTGAGGTGATGGTTCTGTCTTTTTTTTTCTCTCTCTCTAAAATTCATTTGATAGATTGCTCTCGAAGTGGCCGTTTGTCTTGGGACGGGGGACAGCTTTCTTTGATATTTTCCTCTGAGCAGGTCCTGACCTAGTTGCATCTATGTGAGTGAGAGTTTAATCAGCCCTGTCAGTATCAAGCTGTAACTGGTATATTTGTCAATACACTAATTCCATACCTTTAATTACACATGAATTATACTCACAAAGATGAAGGTAAGTTAGGTAACAAAAAAAAAAAAAAAAATGGAGTAAAGCACTGGTGAGGCAACACATTGATGTTAACACGAAGCTGGAAGAAAAGTGAATGCGTGTTTGGCGGCATTTTTCATCCTCCAGCACGGGAAGACAGTGTGAGACCTCTGGTGGCCGAAAAATGAAATGTCCCATGGTGTGTTTTTTTTTTTTCTTAAATAATGTTATTTTTAGAAAAACGTGTATTGTAAACAAAAATACTTTTTTACGTGGTGTTATTTAAAAGTGTAATTTAAACTCATGCAAATCGAGAGGTAGCAGAATACATCCATCCATATATATATATATATATATATATATATATATATATATATATATGGGTGGCGGTGGTTCAGTCGTTAGAGTGGTGGCCTGCAGTCCTACCGGACCCAGGTTCAAATCCCCTCTTGGGCTGGGAACAGTTTAAGGATTTGAATTTCATAAAATCAGACTTTACTGATCTACCGGAAAACCTGCCGACATGTCGTAAGAGTACTCCCACTAATACCAATACACTAGCCCTAGCATGTAATCAATATGAACGGTGGGTGTTAGCGCCGAAATGGTGACGTGTAGAGAGATTTATGGTATGGCACCGTTCCCTGCTGTCCAACCGCCCTTGCTAGACTGACGTCTTTTGTTCCTCTGTTTTCTCATATCTCAGCGACTGAAAAATATGAGTAAAAGCAGATGATGTATATTCCAATTTCCACTCAATTAACGTCGCCATGCCACAGGGATCAGTTCTGGTGCCAACCCTGTTCCTGGTTCATATTAATGAAATCTTATCTGTCATCCACAATCCCATCCATTTAGCAGTATGCAAATAACTCAGCACTTCATGGTTCATTCACACTCAGACACCCATTTACAAAGTCTAATATCTCTAACTCTCACCTCAGTACAGCCATCTCCATAAATCAAGACTTATCTACGATCAATGAATGGGGACAAAACAACCTTGTCTCATTTAATGCTAGTAAAACCAAATACATACAATTTACTAATAGACATATATTGCCAGATTCGTATATTACCATGAACGCTACTAATATTCCAATCTCCAATAGTACTGCAATTCTTGGTGTCTCACTTAACAATGCCCTCGGCTAGACCTCTCATGTCAGATCGCTTGCTAAAAGCGCCACAAAGAAACATAGATTATTGTATAGAGTCCGTAACTTCTTCACTGATGAGCAGTTAGCTATAATTTATAAAAGCCATGTGCACGCCCAGCTTGAATATTGCTCACCCTTATCGAGTGGATGTGGAGTGGTTGCATTAAAACAACTAGGCAAAATTCATAACCAAGCTGCTGGAATTATTAATTACGCTGCTAATATAAATACACTACCTCCCCTACAAGTAAGAAGGAATGTTGCCTCCCTGCATTATTTTACAGGTATTTTTATGGCAACTGTTCAGACGAAGTTGCATCCATTGTGCCACCTCTCCATGCTTTCCCTCGTGCTACACGGGTATCTGGCAGTGCTCATGACTGGAAAGGGCAGTGTTCATGACTGGAAAGGTCACTCAGTCATATTGCAGAACTTCTGCCTATCAGAATTCTTTCATTCCCCGAACTGCATCTCTCTGGAACTCGCTTCCTCAGAGTTGTTTCCCTCCAAACTTCAACCTACAGCAGTTCAAGTTCAACTGTTACAGATATTTTACGAATGGAGGACACCAGTTATCTGGTGTAAGGAATATATTTTTTACTCATTTGTTCTTCCTTCCTCTGTTCTGTTATTTAATATATATATATATATATATATATATATATATATATATATATATATATATATATATATATATATATATATATATATATCCCATTGGAGCTCAGTGTCCCGAGTGTTGGACAGAACTGGGATTTTTCAAGTCTTTATAAAGTAGGGAACCCCCGGGTAGGGACCTATGAGCTTCGCAACTGTGAGCTGATAGGCGGAGGGCGGTACGCTTAGTACCCTCCCAGTGCAATGCCTCGCCCAGCACCCCCAGGATCCAATGGGTTAATGACTGGCAAACCTATCAGTCTCTTTAACCCATTGGAGACCAGTGTCCCGAGTACTGGACAGAACTGGGATTTTTCAAGTCTTTATAAAGTAGGGAACTCCCGGGTAGGGACCTATGAGCTTTGCGACTATGAGCCGATAGGTGGAGGGCGGTACGCTTAGTACCCTCCCAGTGCAGTGCCTCGCCCAGCACCCCGGGGATCCATTGGGATATACATATATATATATATATATATATTTGTATCTATCTATCTATCTATCTATCTATATATATATATATATATATATATGGAGCCTCTGTGGTACAGTGGTAGAGTGTGCGTTTCGTACACGGGCGAGCCAGGGTAATAAATTTGGGAGTGTTCACCCAGCCACGTACTACTTTGGCGGACACAAAGGGTGCTGTGGTTGAACCAGTGTCGCTTACTATAAAGTATGCTTGCACCCAGTCGGCTTGCACGGGCCGACTACACTTGGTTCACAGACAACACACACATCCAAAGCCACTACAACACAGCAATACACTTACAAGCACTTCTCACCCTACATACAGTCTCTACCAGACAGCCTAAGACACTTGGTAGAGATACATTGGCTGTATCGTCCCGACTTCGGTCGGGATAGGCCGGTCCTGCAGTGGATACTCAAACGGCTGATGATGATGATGATATATATATATATATATATATATATATATATATATATATATATATATATATATATATATATATATATATATATATAGAAGGACTCTTGGGCATTGAGACCAGGCTGTGAAGCCTATGCCCAGAGTCGGACACACACACACACACACACACACACACACACATATATATATATATATATATATATATATATATATATATATATATATATATATAAAGGACTATTGTGCTTTGAGAGCAGGCTGTGAAGCCTATGCCCAGAGTCGCACATACACACACACACACACACACACATATATATATATATATATATATATATATATATATATATATATATATATATATATATATATATATATAAGGACTATTGTGCCTTGAGAGCAGGCTGTGAAGCCTATGCCCAGAGTCGCACACACACACACACACACACACACACACACACACACACACACACACATATAATGTATATATATATATATATATATATATATATATATATATATATATATATATATATATATATATATATATATGGTCCTTGTTTTAAAGAGTATCCATTGTCAGTGTACGTAATTTACTACATTTAAGGTCTTCAACATCCACCTCTCGCTCTGAAATGAGTAGATTATAGTAGAAGTAAGGGGGTAAGGATTAGGAGATGATAGCCATCTCATTAAGCCGGGTTTCGGGGACGAAAAGAATGTGAGGCTTTGATGAGAGGGGGTACCAAACATAGACTAAGGTGGAGGAAAGCGTCATTAATCTTGAATTTCATTCTACTGAGTCAGTCATTGCGTCTGTACATCAGAATCGGTGGTCACAAGGAAGGGACCGACATTGTGGCTATTAAAGAATCTTCCCCTCTACCAGGGAAGTGAAAGGTTGGTTCTAGGCTTACCATCATTTTAATAGTTTGATGATTGTGTATTGTATTATTTACAGGTAGCTGAACGTATATATATATATATATATAGAGAGAGAGAGAGAGAGAGAGAGAGAGAGAGAGAGAGAGAGAGAGAAAGATAGTTGCTGTAGATTCTTTTTCAGATAAAGAAGGATTTTTTTCTCTCTAAATGGCGTGTTCTTCATAATTTTCTCATTAGTAGAAGCAGTCACACAAGAAATATTTACAGGAAAATACGTTTATATTGTGATTAATAGTTTTGAAATGAATGATAATAAGTGTAAGTTGTACGTTTACATATTGTTCAATATTCATGACAGCAGAATATCTTTTACAGCAAGGAACTGCACTGTTAAGTAAAAATTCCTGCTATCAGCATTTACTCAACCTATGTTTAATGCAGATTCAGTTTGACAAAAATTCATTTTATAATACAAATTAATTACCTGCTGCACGTTACTGTATACTGGTATCATCCTTAAGGGAAAAAACACTGACAGTGAAAAGTACAATGGTAATGTTTCATTTGTAGTGCAACTTTATAATTCTGACAAACGTTTTAGAGCCATTATACACTGACCTTCTGTGGTGAGGTGGTAATACTCGTACTTATCAAAGCAGAACACAAGGGTTTTAACCCCATTTATATCATGATGTCTTTCATTTCTTGTTGTGCCTAACAATGAAGGGATTAAAAGTTTTTCACAGTTACTTAGGCAATATCATAACATCTATATTCATTTGTTCTTCTAAAGGAAGATAATTTTTACTGATCTCAAGCCATTTGCAGTAAAGGAAATAAAATTATGACTTTCCCTCGTGGATCAGAGCTTTCCTTCATTATTAATTGGTAGCACAGAAAAGTAATACTAAAAATAAACTTCACTTTTGCTATTCTTTTGTCACTGATTGTACCCGGACAGAGAAAATTTTATGCTTGCAAGCTAACTTTCGCGTATCCACTAAGCAAATATAACCGAGTGTTAACGTAACTGGTAAACATCCCGCCATTGTTTCCTATCGTCTCTCGTTGAAGCATATTTATTATTCACTTGTGGTACTGTACTGCGTCACCAAGCATACCACACAGCCAGCGTAGATATTTTTATGCCCTAGTTTGAACACAAAACTGAGTTTCCTGAAAGTTAGTTTTGCAAAGACTTTCGGGTCAAGTCACATTCTAACTTTGCCTGTCCTGCATCCAAGATTGCGTGAGAGTCTGACACAATTTCGTGGTCTACATTTTTCAGAACTCTCTGAGAGTGACGGGTCTTGGTTTATGTAACATGTATTTAAGTTGTTTGAAAATGGTATACTTTATGAAGAGAAATGAATCAAAATGAGATGAAGAAGGAGAGGAACTGGAGAATGGGGACCAAGATGAAAATAATAGATTGGTGTGAAAGAGTTAATTTAGAAAATGGCTCAGGTTAATGCTTACCGACCAAAGGTGGGTGATAAAGGTTGACAGTAATTCCAGTATTTCCCCACGCACCGTCAGGAAGTCATCGAACTCACAATTCATGCCCTTATTCAGTTCTAGGTAGGAATACTCTGGGTAAAGAGGAGTTTCTCTGAAGGTCTCATGATCGGCACGGGAACCGAACTTATGACCTTTCGGCTGGGGGCTGAGTATGGTCCCGATTACACTATTACCATCCACTTTGAATCACTGTATCCAGACTATCATGAGGGGAAGAGACGTGTATGGGAAAGAACAAACTGGAATGAATTGGTGAAGGTGTGGGATGGTATGTTGTCAGTGATCTAGGTCCGTATGGTGCTGCTAAAGGCATTCTTTAGCATGAAACATTCACTTAGAGACGCAGCTACAGCAAAGTACAGTAGTATACCAATACACCAGTCCTGTATGAGACAGCCCTAGCATGTATTCAATATGGACGGTGGGTGTTAGCGCCGAAGTGGTGACATGTAGAGCTGTATGGTATGTAGGAGGACTGCTGGGCCTTGATAGCAGGCTGTGAAGCCTATGCCCAGAGTCGGACACATAAAAAACAAAAAAAACAAAAAAAAAAGTATATGCCACAATATTGAGTAGCTCTAACAGCTCACACGGTATATCCAGTAATGAAATGGTCATTCATAAACCTAACCACTTATCTTTTATGTGGTAATCGAGATATTTTGCCTGCTATCACAAGTCACTAAATCATTGTGCGAAAATATGATATTCTGAGAACTTATTTGCAAATCATACCGTTAATTAGACATTTTGTTGACAGCTATGTTAAATTTTGCATGAAAATCATTAAGTCCTGCTTATATTTGCTTGAAATATGAAGTAAAATTTTATTGTCTTCAGCTGAAGATTCCACCTTCGTGAAAAGCCTGCTCCTCCTAAGTTGCGCAAGGCTTGCCAGTGATCAATACCAAGCAAGTGGTGATGTAAACAGTCCCGCATGTGATCGCTGTGGAAATTCAGTTTTACTTTGGCATACTCCAAATGATGATGAAAAATGATTATGAGAATGATGAATTTAAGTTGCTTTTTGTTGCGTCTGGGACACCAGCCTGTTACATGTTGTGAATATTCCAAGATAGATAGATAGATAGATAGATAGAGAGAGAGAGAGAGAGAGAGAGAGAGAGAGAGAGAGAGAGGTAATCATCTCAACTTAAAATATGTAGGGGTGGGATTAGTATTACAATAACTAGGTTCCGTTACAGCCATAACATAAATATTGGGCTTCGAAGAAGGGGGTGGAGAAAAAGAATCATCAAAAGATAAATGAGACATATGTGGCGTACTGGGGTTAGGGTATGAAAAAAATGTCCACGATGGAACAATTACTTTAAAGGAAGAAAGGCAGCGATTTGATCTGAAGTAATAGTTGGAGACTTCAGCTGATAGAACACTATCAAGTTTAACATACGATTTCCCACATCTCAAACGAGTAAGCCTGTCTTAAAAGAGTCAAACTTTACTGTACCAAGACGCTTGTTCATCGGTGGACGAAGGTGGGTTATCAGCTTTGGTGAATTTAAGCTTCTTAGAGTAAGAGAAAGTCAAGAGTAATTAAGCTGGGAAAAATGGACACAATGAAAATATGAAAGCAGGTAACTTCAAGAAATGGAAAAATTTTCTTATATATTGTATGTATAAACCATGGTGTACAGTAACTCTTAATAATGGGGATATATACAGAAAATATTGACAAATGAAGAATTCAAATGAACGACAAGGCAAGGGGTAAAAAACTGCAAGTACTGGAGGTGAACTGGGAAAGACCTTTTAAGTACAGTGGTACACTAAACTGCATTAAGGCAACTGTAAGAAATGAACTATAGGAACGCGTACTATAGCAGCGGGGAGATAAAATTGCCTGAGTGGTGGTTAGCAGTTATGCATAAGTTCTGCACTGAATAACTTTATTAGATATTTTGTGGACGGACAAATAGACATGGAAAATCACATAACTCCCATCCAGCTTCGCTGACGGAGGTAGCAAGAAATATCTAGGGAATGGACACCCCACTTCGTGACTGGTATCGAACGGAAAAGCTTAGGTATTACAGAAGACTGTATGCCTTCTCTTGTTAAGACATCACATCTTGAAAGCACAACATATCATCTGGAACAGAGAGTAATATCGAATTATGATTTACTGCAATAAAACGTTAAAATCACAGCGGTTACAATTATATAACTACAAACGCTAGTATTACTACAATTATGTTACAGTTCCTACAAATATGTGACTACAAACGATAGCATAACTACAGTTATGTTACAGTTCCTACAATTATGTAACTACAAACGATAGCATTACTACAATTATGGCCAGCATAATTATGTAACAGTTGCATTAGCATTACGTAACTACAATTTTATGGCCAACACAATTATGTAACAGTTGCATTAAAAAGATGTAACTTTTATAACAGTTGCATTGACAAGCTGTAACTGTTCTGTAACTTAACTACAGTTCTATGGCAAACACAGTTATGTAACAGGTGCATTAACACAGTGTTATGTTAGTCACACTTGCGTAACAGTTGCATTAAAATGATGTAACTACAATTTCATCAACCCGATGTAACTGCAATAGTCATACAATTATGTTACTTTTACAGTTAATGTATTTCAAGTTACAAGTTAATTGTAATGAGTAAACAATATGTATCAATATGTTAGGACAATATTTACTGTCGATGGTACGCCAGTTTCGCGTGACCGAGCGATATGTGGACATTATATAGGCATTAGAATATATCTCATAAACACAAGGTACAGGAAGTAGTGTCTGCTGGGGACATATACAGTTTCTACACTAGGAATGTCAATTCACATAATGTAGGCTATATTCACAAGCTTGTTGTCCCAAACCACCAAGAACCCTTAACCATATGATGTATCGCAAACTTCCTCGTAGTCCAGACTTCCAAGAATTTCATGACATATTCAAACACATGGAGTAACCAGCCCTAGGCAGTTTCCACGTGAAAGGAAATCTGCCAGACACACACATCCTCTCCAAGTTGTATATTATGTCAGAGAGCTTCCTTCCAGATCAGAAGGGGCTGGAGAGTAGGCCGGATAACACGAAGGTCAGAGAAAGGGGAGAGAAAGGCTAGAAAGAAGGTCTGAACATTAGGGTCACGCTCCGCCACATTGTAACTCACTATTATAACTGTGTGCAAGAAGCTTCGTAACCCAGGAGAGCTGTAACTCACCTCGTTAACACTACGTCTCACTACTTTATTCTCGCTGAGCTTACTAGCTATCCATAATCGATTTTCCTATCTCCCTACAAGTACCTAAGACCATGCTATCGAGACTTGAGTATACCTCTTTTTGCCCTATAATTTTTAGAGAAATTTTGAACAATCAGGTAATGTTAAGTCCTTCCGCACTATAGACAGACAAATAGATAGATAGATATGTATATGTGTATCTATAGTATCTATGTATATCTATATCTATCAATCTATATAGATAGAGATATAGATAGATAGATGGATAGATAGATCAATAGATAGATAGACAGATAGACAGATAGATAGACAGACAGATAGACAGACAGATAGATATAGATAGATATTTCCAGTTTCATGAAAATAACTGTGTCAGTAATAATGCAATGAGAATATCAAATGCAAAGAGAGAGAGAGAGAGAGAGAGAGAGAGAGAGAGAGTACACTGAGCTAAGCTAGGTATAACTGGTCAAACTTGTAAACTAGTTTCCATAACTGTATTCTGTTTTGTACCAAAGTTTGTTATTGCTCTCCCAAGGTATGCATAAAAAAATCTCACTATCCTCCCCTCATAACACATTTATGTTTGGCAGTCTTTTTGAGTTGTGTGTGTGTGTGTGTGTGTGTGTGTGTGTGTGTGTGTGTGTGTGGAAATGGCCATCACCATAGACCAAACATTGTTGTTTACAAGAGTTTGCAACTTAAATCATTAACACTGGAAAATACGTCCAAAATGCTCTAATTTTGCCCTCATCGCAGTTTTGTTACAATCCACTAGACACTGCAAACTGCAAAAACCTTTAACTATGCTCTTTTACTAATACCTCATTAGATGGTGGAGGTAGGCAGGGAGGTATGTAGGGAGGTGTGCACTGCCGTAGGTAAGCAGAGGTAAGCCCGGAGCTGGGAAGGGAGGACTGTAGTTACAGTACTGGTACATATGCAGGTAGAATGGTTGGCTGGTGGGTAGGGAAAAACGATAGGAAATGCAAATAATAATAATTTATAAAACATTGACTACCTTGTTCGTGGTACTTTCGGGTGTAAGAATAACATAGTTTAACAGATTGGCTGTATAATCAGAGATCAGCGCATAACAACAGCTCGATGCACATGGCGGATTTATGTAGTCATGCATGTCTAAATGTATGTACATATATGTGTATTTATATTACAAGACCTTCGAACTTTTTAAAGCGTTTTTATCTAAACTTTGGACACGTAACCATTAGGGGTTCAATAGCCGTTATCCCATCCATGGTTCAAAATGGTGCTCTCTGTGGAAGTTTTTTGAGATACTTTTGTCCTCGTAAATCAGCTTTCTTTTTGAAATGTGAGTGGCAGGATGTGAGACATTTTTTAAACACTCATTATTTCTATCCGGTTTATTAGTCGGTATGAGTGTGTGTGTGTGTGAGTGTGTGTGTGTGTGTGTGTGTGTGTGTGTGTGTGTGTGTGTGTGTGTGTGTGTGTGTGTGTGTGTGTAGCAAAAAGTAAAATAAAGATTTTATTGAAACTTAGCAAGATGGTTGAAATTAGGTCCCAGATGGGCTAGTTTCAATTTCATGTCGATTCAAATATCCTGAGGGACTGTTTTGGTCCCTAATAATTGTCCATATGGATGTAGCATTTTCTCTACTCTGAAAAGTATCGCAGCCCATTTTCGTTGAGTTATATGGATCTCTTCAGAGAGAGAGAGAGAGAGAGAAGGTTGTAGGGCTGATGTCTATTACATCATTCATGCCACGAACAGTTTTACTCAGCACAAAATGGTGGTAGCTGTGAAATTGGTGGTGCCCATAGCTGTGATGGCTGTAGTGGTAGCTGTGGTGGTAGTGGTGGTGGTAGCAGTGATGGTGGTCTTAATGGTGGTGGTGGTTGTGGTAGCTGTAATAATCATGAAGACGGTGTTGGCGGTGCTTGTGGCGGTAGCTGCGATGATGATAATGATGGTGGTGGTGTTGGAGGTGGTGGCTGTGCGGGTAACGGTAGCTGAGACGATGATGATGGTGACGTAATATGTTGTCAAAGTTATCGGTTGGTATCTGCCCTCAACTATTAAGAACTACATTAACCAAAACATCAAGTTTGCATGGTCATTAGAGTGACTGCTACCTTATGATAGTAACAATACCAGTAAATTGCGCCTTATGAACTTGTGACGAGTGAGCGAACGACATGTTATCACAATTTCCCTCTGTTGTAGTATTTCTTCATGAAAAATATAGTGAAACGAAAGACATTCTCTCATATACACCCACACAGACACACGTATATGAAAACATGGGACAAATATGCGACATCCAGTGGAGTTCAATTTGGTAGGAATAGTTTGTTGCTGTCACAGTCGATTAAGTCGCAGCCAGTTGAGCACAGAGACATAGAAACACCCACCCACACCCACACCCACACACACAGTTGAGGCCACAACTGACCATTCCTAAATAGTATCATTACATGAGTCAAGCTCTGTACTAGGTTGAACTAAATGGTGTTCTAATATAACAGAGGAACTTGAAGCAAAAGTGTTGTCCAAATAACAGAATACAGCAAATTAGAGTAGGAATGCACTGAGCAAGCTCATCAGCTGTTTAGTCTGCTGCGTGTACCAAGGAATGCACTGAGCAAGCTCATCAGCTGTTTAGTCTGCTGCGTGTACCAAGGAATGCATACTTGTAAGTAGAATTTTCTTCTCTTAGTACCACAAGATGACCACCAGCTTTAGTAAAGCGAATTTAGAAGGAGTTAAGAAAAGGGATAAAGGTAGAAAACAAGATGAGGATTTCTACCAGGAACTGGTTGAAGTGGAGGTGGTCAACAAGCTAGTAGGGAGGGTGTACAGATTAGAGATGGCATTCCAGAGTGAAATGGATGAAATTAAGAAGCAACTGCACATGCAGAATGAGGAAAATGAAAAATTAGTAAAGGAAGTTGTAATGCTGAGTAGAATTTGGCTCGACTTCTCGTTCCAAATCAACCCAACACTGAGCGGGGTCCTCTTTCGAGACCGGAGCTAGTGCAATGAAGAGAGGCAGGACATAAAAACTTTCGGCAACACCATACACGTATATTATTTCAGTTAGACACAAGACACTTCAGTAGAGATTACATCACAATATAGAGCAATACAAAACCTTAAATAAAATATTGTGTATCTCGCAGGATACTAGCTTCCTAGATATTAATGACAATACAACAAATCTTAGTACTAGGAGTACAGTAAATACCCGTGCGCGCGGAGCGCGGGAGGGGAGAGAGGGGGGGGGGTTTGTGATTTTCCAGGAAGGGGAGGGGGAGGTAGGGAGACACGGAGAGTGACTTGGAACGGCGAGGGAGAAGTTATGATAATATTTAATGAGGCCCGATATTAACAAGGGAGTTTAGGTGTTTTCTATTGGCAAGAATTCTTTGACAATTAACTCTGGTTCTTATTTGGACTTCAAGAGCGGGGGTGAGGAGTGGGGAGGGTTTTCAGGGATAGCGTGCAGAACAAGGGAGTACAGTTATCACTCGCGGTCCTCGTAGTTTTGGTAACACTAGATTTCCGTCAGCACAACTTACATACTACACATTTCCCTGGTAGGTTATATAGGCTCGCACTTCCCAACGCGTAACAAAGTCGGAACCCTCGTAAAGTCTATTCCACTGTATTGTTCAGAGTTTAACCAATAGCACTCTAATGATGTATTATCCTTTCCTTGGGCTCTAGAGAGAAGTCCTTAGAAAACTCGGGATGATACTCGCACGTATCTTCACTTGGGGTCTCTACCCCTATTCTCGCCCGTTAATGTAGCATTATGTCCTGGGTTACCCCAATGGAAATGACATGAGATCACTGCACTAGTCTTATTCTAAGAACAAAGGAGTCACACTTAACCTACTTCACAATTGCGGATCCTCGTGTCTCTGGTGGAGAGAAACACGGTTACCTCAGCGATGATCCGGTCGGACTGAGGGCGTCGCCAGGGTAGGGCGACCCGGGAGGGCACGGGGCGACTCACTAGGGCGTCCTCTCACGTCCGGGGGCTTCTGGACTGGGCTCTGGACTGGGGCCGAAGAGGGCTAGGAACCTCTGGGTCAGGTCCCGGCGTCGCGGGGGCGTGGTGAGGTCTCGCCCGGGCGTCCTGGGGCGGGCCGGAAGAGGCGACGGACTGCTGTCTCCTATGGACAGGGGCGCCGGCAGGGAAGGACTGCGGCAGCGGCTGTCACGGGGGTCCGACAGGTAGGTCCTCTCAAGGGCCTCGCGCAGGGAACAGAGGCCGGGGGAGACAGGGAGGTCTTTCCTCCTCACTATACCCTGGGAGCGACCATCGATCGTCTCTACCGGGGTGCTGAGGGAGCGACCGTTGATCGTCTCTACCTTAGCTTGCAGGGAGCGACCATTGATCGTCTCTACCTGATTTTGTTGTGAGCGACCATAGATCGTCTCTGTCTTTTTTGTATGGGAGCGACCATTGATCGTCTCTACCAGTGTGCTGAGGGAGCGACCGTTGATCGTCTCTACCTTAGCTTTCAGGGAGCGACCATTGATCGTCTCTACCTGATTTTGTTGTGAGCGACCATAGATCGTCTCTGTCTTTTTTGTATGGGAGCGACCATTGATCGTCTCTACCAGTGTGCTGAGGGAGCGACCGTTGATCGTCTCTACCTTAGCTTTCAGGGAGCGACCACTGATCGTCTCTACCTGATTTTGTTGTGGGCGACCATAGATCGTCTCTGTCTTTTTTGTATGGGAGCGACCATTGATCGTCTCTACCTTGTTGTGGAGGGAGCGACCGCTGATCGTCTCTACCTTGCCACTGTTAGAGCGACCATAGATCGTCTCTACCTTAGGGGTGCTGTCTAGAGTACAGTTTCTGACTCCACCCCTAGCTAACTCGGTGATTCCGCCACGCGAAGGTAGTGTCTTTTTCCTACGGTGGCGGCGGCGCGGTGGTTGCGTCTCACAAGGGCGCACGGCCCGGGCTGACGTATGCCGCTGTTGCCCGGAGTGGTGGTGGCTGGCGGCGGCTACCCCGGGGAGTCCGAGTGGGGGTGTCGGCATTTCTGAGGGCAGACTCCACTGCTCCTGGTCCGCCTTGATGTCGGGGAGACTGCGGTATTCTCCGGAATATTCCGGAGAATCGATGCGGTCAAACCCACGCATTTCAGAAGTAAACAAGAAAGACACAACAATGGATGAGCTGTCAGTTAAGGTGGGTTGACTTAGAAGGAAGATTAGTGAAATGGCATGCACAGTTGTCAACCATGAGAGTATTATGGAGGAGTTCAGAAATGATACAGAAACAATTAGGCAAGCAAGCAGTCTGATAGATCAGAGCAGTGATATTGAAGAGAAGATAACCCAGGTGAATGAAGCGATGCAAAGTTAAAATAATGATGTGTAAATTATGAGTGCTGAAATGGTGAAAGTAAAGAAAGACTTAGAAACAAGAATCGAAGAAAAAAAGCATTAAAAAGGAAGTGAAAAAAAATCATCCAAAACAACACGAAATTGGTCAAAGATTCAGTAGATATTAACAAATGTATAGTAATCAATGGTATAGTTGAGGAAGAAATAAGAAAAACAAGATTTCGCGAGACAAAAAGGAGATGGCTAATATAATGAGCATATTGAAGGAACATTCAGAGGATATCTGTAATTAAGACATAGAACACAAAAAACTAGGGAAATATAAGAGAAATAAGTCAATGCCACTGAAAGTAACCTTCCTGATTTGAACACTGTTGAGGATATACTAAAAAATGCAAACAACTTATGGCAAAAGAGGAACTTAAAAATGTATGGATAAAAAGATGCCTAACTCAAGAGGCACTGGGATTACTAAAAGAAAAGAGGGAGGAGGCAAAAACAACGAACGAGAGAAGATCAGAAGAAGAGAAGAGTACATTTTTTACAAAGTAATTGGATTGCAGGTACAAAAGTTGTACACAACCAGAAGGGAATAAAAAGGAGGAAGGTAGTAGACCCAAGCTATAGCAAGTATGTAAACAAGATGATTAAGCTGATGTACGCAAATGTAGATGGAGTGGTATCTAAATTATTAGAGATGAATGATTATATCAAAGAAAAGGAACCACATATTATTTGCCTGAAACAAAATTAACACGAAGGATATCAAACAATACCCTAAACTTAGAGGAATACAATATATGGAGAAGACATAGGAACTTAAGAAAAGAAGCAGGAATTGTAATACTGACAAAGAAAAATCTACATGTCAAAGAAACAGAACTAGCTATACCCTCACAAGTAGAACTGATTGCAGCAGAAATTAATACATCTGGTGGGAAAGTAACTGTGACAAATTTATACATGCCACCCCGATGATACACTTGGGAAAGAGGCGAATATGAAGACCTGGCAGAGAGTACAAGTCGGAGTTTAAGAGCACTACTACACAGAATGGAGGAGAAATCTGAAAGAATTATATTAACTGAAGATTTCAGTACAAATATAAATTGGAATATTTTAGATATAAAAAGCCAGGAAAGTTGTTGGGACCAAATGCTCCTGGATCTTTTACAGGAGTTTTTCCTAACACACATGCATATTACATAGTTAACAGTAATGAGAGTTACAAAAAAAAACTAAACTACAGAAAGGGCAACTACCATGACCTAAAGAAGTCCATCCATTGCCAGACGCCATGTATCCCAAACGGGGTGGGCAAGGGCTTAGAGTTAATTGTTTAACAGGGAGGGGCACTAATCCTCCACCGACCCCACTTGACACGTAGGGATGCCAACAGCATCTGGTGTTCCCAGGCGGTCACCCATCCAAGTACTAACCAGACCCAACGTTGCTTAACTTCGCTGATCGGACGGGAAGCGGTGTATTCAAAGTGGCATGGCCGTTAAGAAGTACTTCTTAGAAATAGATTGGGAAACAGAGCTTAAAGGACAAGATATAAATGTTTTATATAGAAAATTATGTGAACTTTATGAAATAGGAGTCCAAAAATACATCCCACAGCACACAGAAGCAGAAAAAAAAAAAAAAGCTTCAGTAGAGAATGTAAAAAATCAATAGAAACAAGAGACTCATTTTGGAATAGATACCGAAGACACAATAGTGAGAGGGCATATGATAACTATAAACATGCAAGAAACAATTATACATGAATAAGGAGAGAAGACAATTTGAGGAAGACATTATAAATAAAAGTAGTGATCAAACGAAGCTATTTTACAGCTACATCCAAAGCAAGACCAAAGTAAAAGATATAATACAATCCATTACGGACAAGGGCATCATCTATACACAAAAGAAAGATACCTGTGAAACACTAAATAAAAATTTCCATTCAGTTTTTACACAAGAAAATAATTTTTAGAGAGATGATATGGAACATGCATGCCCACACATATTACCAGATATACAAATATCAGAAAAAGAAATACAGGATGAGTTAAGTAAAATAGACAAAGGAAAAACAAAACTCCTGACAAAATTCCATGTTGGGTGCTACATGAATGTGCAAAGGAGTTAAATAGACCAATATCTTTAATATTCATGGAATCCTTGGGTCAAGGTAAACTACCTGTTATTTGAAAGAAAGCAAACATTGTTCCCCTATTCAAGAAAAGGAATAGACAAAATCCACTCAACTACCGACCAATGTCACTAACCAGTGTTGTAAGTTACTGGAAAAACTGAGAAGAAAAGTTTGGGTAAACCATCTAGAAGAACACAATACGACAACAGAAAGGCAGTTTGGTTTCAGAGAGGGAAACGTTACTAATCTATTAAGCGACTAGGACAGAGGTGCAGAAACATTACAGAAAAGAGAAGGGTGGATGGACAGTATCTATCTAGATTTCAAGAAAGCATTTGACAGAGAACCAAACCAAAGACTTTCATGGGAATTGTACCATCAAGGAGGAATCCGAGGCAGACTGTACTGTTGGATATAAGATTTTCTCAGAAAAAGGGAAATGAGAACAGTACAGAGGGGAAATTCCTCATCGTGGAGGTAAGTGACTAACGGAGTTCTGCAGGGCTCAGTGCTGGCACCAATTATGTTTCAGTGTATGTTAATGACATAGATAGTACCAGCTAAAATGAAAGCTATCTAAATGTATTTGCTGATGATGCAAAAATACAAAGGAGAATTACTAACACAGACTCTTGTAGAGAGCTACAAGAATTAAGTAAACTTCACGAATGGAGTAGTAAATGGCAAATTGAATTCAGCGTGGACAAGTGTCATGTAATTAAGTCTGGTAAAAGTGGAAATAAACCAGATTGGGATTATAAAATAATAAAACCCTGCACATACAGTACCAGAAAGAGGGAAGGACCTAGGTGTGATTATCAATAACAGACTATCTCCGGCTGACCACATCAGTGAGAAGGTACGGAACATGCATGCATTGCTTGCAAACATGAGAATAGCCGTCATATACATAAATGAAGCCATGCTGAGAAAGATAATAACATCACTCATCAGACCAACCCTGAAGTATGCATCAGTAGTCTTGAATCCTCATCTCAAGAAGTACACAGATAAGACTGAAAAAGTACAAAAGGCCGCTACAAGATAGGTACCAACCTTATGGGATCTGAGCTAAGAAGAAAGAGTAGAAAAACTGAATCTGCCAACACTACAGGAAAGAAGGAAAAGATGAGACATGATTATGCTATGTAAATGCATCTCAGGGAAAGAGAATGCATCTCAGGGAAAGAGAAAACAGACATAAATGATTGTATAACCTATGGGGAAGCATCAGCAAGAGGACACTGCAAAATCCTGCATAAATAGAGAGGTGATAAAGAGGTAAGGAAATTCAGTTTCCCAAATAGGGCAATTGATCAGTGGAATCCACTACCGAATGAAACAGTGTGTGCCAAAATATTTAATAAATTTAAGGATATGTATGATAAAAATGGTTCAATACATGGGGCAGTACGAACTTGACTCATTCCTGTAAAGATACAATTAAGTGAGAACAATCAGGTAAGAACACACTCTCACTTGGAAGACTCGAGATTCCACAAAGTTCCTACATCTTTATGAGTTTTTAGTTGATAACAAAATTTCTTGAATAATTGTGTCACATGCAGAACGGATTTCAACGCTATTTAACATGGGAGTAAAGATATTAGCTTCTGATTAGCGTGACGGTCGGGTTGGGCCAGCCTAAATCGGACCGATCATTTCCAAACTTAACTGAGAATAAACATTGATCTCTGGCTTCGCTCACTCGCTCAAAATAATAATGATAATAATAATAATAATAATAATAATAATGGTAGTAGTAGTAGGAGTAATAATAATAATAATAATAATAATAATAATAATAATAGTAATAGTAATAATATAAACACAGGCAAGACTATGCAGTTGCAACCCTGCATCTGACCAAGCACATACCCCTCAACCTCCCTGCACACCTAATCAAGCACATACCTCCCACCTCCCTGCACATCTAATAAAGCACTTAATCCTGGATAGGTCTCTTTTAGTAACATCACAGACATACCTGGGTATTATTCACCCGGTCCTGGAAGAAACTAAAATGTTCTAATCATTATTTATTCATGAAACTCAGTATGAGTGTGGAAGAGCCTCTCTTGTTCACACTGACATAAGTATTAAAAAAAATTTAATGAGAGGAAGCAATGAAAAAAAAATCCTGAGATAATTTTTGAAAAAAAAAAAAAAAAATGTTTGAGAGTTGATAGCTAAATACTGTATATACAAGTGTAAAACTTTTTTTTTTTTTTTTGTCCTTATTTTATACTCCTTGCCTGCATCCTCAAAACCTCCCAGACACAGGCTGCTAGCTCCTCTTTTATCAGAAAACTATACCTGAAAAATACTACTCCCACAATAGGCATAGCTGGGTGAAAATCACCCAACCACTGTAAATGGTAGCTCAGTCGACAGAGAGGTGGCCTGCAGTCCTACCGGACTCAGGTGCAAATCCCTGCTGGGACAAAGAACAGTTTATGGATATGAATTTAGTAAAAAGCAGACTTTACTGATCTACCAGAAAACCCGCTGACAGGTAAAAATACCCCCGCAAATACCAATACCCCAGTCCTGTATGAGACAGCCCTTGCATGCATTCAATATGGACAGTGGGTGTTAGCGCCGAAGTGGTGACTTGTGGAGGTGTATGGTATGTAGGAGGACTACTGGGCCTTAAGAGCAGGCTGTGAAGCCTATGCCCTGGACACATAAAAATATATAGATATATATATATTTATGAAGACCGAGGTGTAGAGCGTCACTCACCCACCTAACATAGAGAGTCAACACACAAAGCAGCTACTGAGAAAGAGAATATTCTGGAGATAAAAGAACCATGTGTATAATACAGTGTTGCAATATCACTGGGTGAGTTTCACCCAGGTATGCCTGTCCAGGGTTAATGGCCCCCACCCTCACCCCCACCTTTTCTTTTAAAGGTAGGCGTAAGGAGAATCCTTTGACAAAACATAACCTGAGCCCTTCAGATTCCTTGGTTAGGTTGCAATGAATCTGTGGAAAATTTTTTTTTTATACTTTTCCATTATTAAAAATAAAAAAACTACTTACTGCGTAAAATGCAGCATGCTGCCTATCAGAAGGCACAATTTCACTACAACACACATAATTATGTGAAATTTCAGGACTCTATTGGGAATACTTTCTGAATTCTGACCCGGAAACAAAATCTCTATGCCTGGCCAACCTCCCTACTGCCCAAGTCTTTCTCTCTCTCTCTCTCTCTCTCTTTCTATATATATATATATATATATATATATATATATATATATATATATATATATATATATATTATCATCATCATCCGGACCTCCTTTCCCACCCAAGGGCAGGATGAGAAGTGGCAATGTCCAGACAGCATAAACTTGTCCAATTTGGTTGGTCCTTATTAGGAAAACTAATTCTGGAGCATTTTGTTTGCTGGAAGTGTGTATTGTGAGTTAAGGTGTAAACTCTTCAGACACCAAATTTTATCCGAACTGGTTTATATTTACTGGTGCTGCATGTTACCCGAAATTTGGGCCGAATAATCAAAATTTTTGTTGTGATAATAATCTACTTTTATTTGAAAAAAAGTGTTTGCTTTAGGCCTGCTTCATTAGAGCCTACATTCTAGTAATACCTCTTTTTTTTTTCACTTTTTTTTGTGGATTTGCCTTTTGAGTTATTATTATGCACTTATTTACTAAGACTGAAGTGAAACTCTCAACGTCAGTGACGAAAAACAGGAGCAAAACCAAGATTTGGCTTGTTGGCCAACGAAGTGAAAGACTATATAGAAGTAAGTTACCTCCTTGTGGAGAAATGCTAGTGCAACTTTTCTACCTGATGGGAATAAAGACACAGACACTGAGGGATTCAGCATGTGTTCTGTCTGAGGAACCAGGAGGGTTCTGGGAAAAAGCTCGCATTCCTGCATCTCAGCCATGGAATCGAATCCCCCAAATCGAATCTATTAAGAATGGAGAAAGTTGTAAATCAATAAGAGGTGGAATACAGAAAGAGAGGAGAAGAAAAGAAAGAAATTCCAAGAACAGATGAAAGATCTCTTTGACACTCCACACACGAATGCCTTCGACCTCATCAAAAAACGTGAGGATAAGGAATATCTTATGGCTCAGAGGGAGAAAGGGAGGCGAGGCTCTGTGCTGGGTATTGATGTCAAACTACACCGGAAAGAACGAAGACAGAGAGAGAGACAACAGATTGAACAGGAGATAAGAGAGCATGAGGAATGTCATTGAGCAGTAAGAGAGGAAATAGTGGAGCTGGAGGAAAGCCCAACTAGTGATGAAGTCGAAACAGGTGACGATTATACAGATATAGCAGGTCCTTCCTTTTCGGTTGCAGCTCCTCCTCTGAAAAGGAAACGAGCACGAAAAACAGATGTCACTTCTCCAGGTGCTGCTGCTTTAGAATGGACCGAGACTTCAGACCGTGCTTCAGTCCATCCGCTTTCTGCAACCTTTTCTGCCTGTGGACACTATCCGACAGTGTATACTATCAACAGGTAAAGTATCCGCCGAGACTGAATCAAGAGGCAGAGGGCATGTGCAGAATGGCTGAAGAAATAATTCCCTCCAACTGTGCCACTTGTAGAGCACTGGAATGGAAAACTACTTCCCGTTGTAAGAGGAGCAAGTGTCACTGAACGGCTTCCAATTCTCGTCTCAGGTTTTGGAGTTTCAAAGCTTTTGAATGTACTAAGTTTGGAATCAGGGACAGGAAATGCCATGGCCTATGACATCACTGAAACCTTGAAGGGCTCCAGTATATCTTAACGTGTGGTAGAAATGGCAATCGACACCACTGCCAGCAATACCGGATTGTGAGCAGGGGAGTGCACCCTCATTCGACAACAGTTGCACAAAGATCTTCTCCATCTGGCTTGTCGGCATCACATTTTTGAGATCCTTGTTCAAAAGGCCTTCATCATTTGCCTCAGACCGTCCTCTAGTCCTAACATTCACATATTCAAGCTGCTCAAAGTCAAGTGGAATACTATTGGCACAACACGCTTTCAGACCTTGAATGACATTGCAGAAATGCAGGTGACTGATAGTGGGCAATGTGATGAGCTCATAGCATTTTGTATGAAACAGTTTTAAGAATGCCAACCTCGAAATTAATATCGAAAACTGCAAGGACTGTCCGTTGGTGTCTTGGGTGGTGTACCGACCCGTGGAACACGGTCTCAGCCCCCTGGTGCTTGCCACCATGCCAGACAGATGGGTAAAGTCATATACAACATCGTAGTCTACCTTTTCCATCATCAGACAAGCATCATACTGATGCATGACCGAGGATTGAAGCGGTTTGTTGTGTTCATTATAAAAGCAATGCCTGACATAAAGATTCAAGGCAACAAGAGCAGCTCTGGCTCCAGCAAACGATCCGAAGTTTCTCCAGGAATTGCCACTTTATCCTGAGAAGGACATCTCATGAGTCTGCTTGAAAGCATTTGGTCCAGCACTGAATCAGAGAACAATTTCAGGTTTTGTCACAAATAACACCAAGAAGATCTTCACACTGCTTGTCCTTCTTCATTCATTCCTGGAATTGGTTTAATCCACATGGGAGAGCCGTGAGGATTACAAGGAAGCTTAGTGCATCGTCTAGGGGCCGCAGGTAAGATATGACTTTGCCGAAAGAGGGGTAGCACTGATTCAAGAGTATAATCCAGTTTTAACCAAGAACGAAGATCAAAGGCAGTTTCTTCTCCATGTCGTTGAGCAATACAGGCCAATGTATCCAGATATGAAGAAGGCTACAGCTGGCAGCAATTACAAACCATAAAAGTAGGCCACGGTGAGTGGAATTTGAGTTCCCATGATTCCCCCCCCCCCTCCCAGTGAGGGGCTAATATTCTACACTTAAAAATGCAGGGTAAGATAAGGGTGAATATGAGAAGCAAAGGGTAAACTTGGTCAACTAGGTGTATTTATGTTGATTGTCTACCCTTGTTCCACAATTTACCCTTCTCAAAAGGGCAAATATATCTATAAATTGCCTTTCCTAGTTTACCCTTACAACAGGGTTGTCGTTTTCTTTTCTTTTTTTTTATTAATGGGTTTTACTGGATTTTTTCTTTGGAAAAACACTGAAATATCATAAAGATTACACACATAATCAAAAAGTAACATACCTTATACCTATGACAGAGAACTTCGAAAATTGCTGAAAACTGAAATTGAACATTAATAGGTAACTCATACATGAGTATTGCCATATATCTCTTGTTGGTGACAAGTACATCCTTTACCCACATATAAGTAATTACTAATTTACAATAAAAATGAATGTAATCTCTTATTGGTGACAAGTACATCCTTTAGCCATATATAAGTAATTACTAATTTACGATAAAAATGAATGTAAAAGTATTTGAATAATATTTCTACAAAAGCAACACCTTAGACATGATCGCCAGAATAAAAAAAAATGTTTCGGGGAAAAAGAAAATTGTACTCGGCTGGTTTAGGCCTGTTTAGAAGTCTAGTCCAACGACACGCTCCACGTTTGTGTTTTGGCCGCCAGCCCGCCACTAACGTCCACGCAGAGTCATATTTAACAGCGTCTTCCACGTGTGTTTTTCATGTTTTTTTATCCTCAAAGTTGGGCTACTACATTCCAAAAAAGACAGGCATTTTTACAGCAAGACGAAGACATCACCAGGAACACCTATGTCCGCAGGTATGGAAACTTTTTCCACCAGTCTCTACCCATAATATTCTGGTAGCTGTTGAATAATATTCTGGTAATATATTTATAATTTCACGCTGTATTGTAGATGGATCATACCATACCATACAGTACGAGGTAAAAGGAATATTGTCAGTTTTGGACATCTCTGGATTTCACCATACAAGCAGTGTTTGTTTGTTTGTTTGTTTTTTTATTTGGTTTGAACAATTTTGACCTTCATTCTATCTCATATGTTTACGTCATAGGGGTAGGTTCGTTTAGGTAATGGTAGGGTAGCGTAGAACAGGCGGTCAAATTTTACACGTTGCCCTCATCCGATTTTCGACATTTCGTTAACATTTTCTAGTAGAATTGCTCATTCTAAGAATCTTTTTCTTCTAAGACATTTCTCTCGCAAGTTGATAATAAACGAGTTACGCGCGATTTACTTCCGCCAATCATAATCATGGATAGGTGTATTGTTTCGTACTTACACCCAACTCACTGACATCAAAAGTGGCTAACTCACCTTATACTTTACGCAATTCTAAACTTTTTTTTTCTTCTATGACACTTCCGTCTTAAATCAACCGTTGATGAGTTATGCAATTTATTACACTTATTATTTTCTATGGGAGAGTGAGATTTTTCCTGCCGTGGTCGCACAGTTGTGTGTGTTCGTTGGTGCGTGTTATGTGTGTGGGTGGATAAAGCGCATGCGTAGCAAATGAATCAGCCAACCACAAAGCAGAATTTCAAATGCCCCACGCTAGGGTCCGCAAGATTTGAAACTTTGAAAGTCAGTTCGTCTCCAACCATGGACTGGGAAGCCCGCAAAACTTATTACATCACTGCTATTTCACAGTTCTACCAGCAAGAAGATAAAGCTGTAGCCTTTGTGCGATCGCAAGGTATTATACCATCAACAGGAACAAAATACCTAAATCAAGGCAAAAGTCTCATTTTACGTGAGGATCAGGAAGTGTTGCACTATCGCCCTTCACCAGTTGCCGTTACAGCTACAGACGACTCTTCAGATGCAGACGAGGAACTGTAAATTGCTAGGAAAATGCATTATTTCTTATTTACACCCGGTTAGGTTAGGTTAGATGAGGTTTTGGTTAATGTCATGGGGGGTCTGGGGGGCGAAGCCCCCCAGTTAGGAAGCACGGCCAGGGTTGGGGGTCTGGGGGGCGAAGCCCCCCAATTATGAAACACGAACTCCCGAAGAAGCTTAAAATTATTTTCTTCCGAAGGATTTTTGTTTTTCGTTTGATTTTGATAACAGTTCCAGTAGGAAATCACTCTCTTTTGCGTTTTTCACCCACCCAAAACCCCGGTTTCCCACAGGTCCCCCAGTATTCTTGGGGGGGAGGGGGAAGAACCGCAAAAAAAATACGTTTCACGTGATAACAGGCATGCAACCTGAGTGTTTTCTGTTATTTTTGGTGTGATTTTTGTTGATTTGAACTGGTCCTTTCCACCGGAAGTCGTTAGTGGCGTTCAACAAAAAACTAGCGACTTACAATAGAAACGAAGGTCAAAATCGATCGAATCACACCAAAAACAACAGGAAACACTCAGGTTGGATGAAAAAAGCGGAGGAGGGCAACGTGTAAAAATTGACCGAACAGGCGGTCGGCTAGGTTAGACTAGGTTAGGTTAAGTGAGGGTAGGATATATTAAGTTAGAGTAGGATAGGTTAGATTAGGCAAAGTTAGGGTAGGTTAGTGATAGAAATGAAGGTAAAAATTGTACAAACAACATCAAAGACCTCTAGAAAATCATTGTTTGCATATTGAAGTCCTGAGGTGTCCATAACTGAAAATTTACCCATATTCATTGGATTTAATTGGCTTTTATTTTTCTATTTGGTATTTTTTTCATGTTTTATTTGGGCTTTTAAGAAGGTTGGCTAATATTGGTATTGTAATGGCACTGTGTTACTGTTTCTGTTTCCTAAGATGCATATATACTCTAAGGTGGTTTGGCCATGAGGAGAGGATAGAAAATGAATTATTGACCAGGATGGTGTATGTGAGGTGGATGGGGATAGGGGGAGGGGCAGACCAAGGTCGAGATGGATGAATGAAAAGGAGAGGTATATCAGAGAGGGGGGGTGTGAGTTGGGAAGAGGGCAGTCGGATGATGGGGGATAGCGTGACATGGAGGCAGTTTGTTTGTGGCCTTGTCTTATGGGATTAATGTGTCGGGCATTAGATAGAGTATTGCTGCTCTGCTAGGGAGTTGCTGTCATAATTTCCAGATTAGGGGTGGATTTTTTAGAATTTTATGCATAATGACAGTCAAAAGCTGTGTCCCGCTTCCAGCCATAAAGTGAAATTGTGAATCTCAGCCACATGATATTAAAACATCAGATCCTTATGTGGAGCGGAATGCAAGGATTTGGGGTGGCAGGAGGGAAATGCAGGGTAAGGATTGCAGTTGGCAGGAGGGGAATACAGTATAAGAATATTGTGTAAGGATTTGGGGTGGGGGAATACAGTATAAGGATTTAGGGTGGCTGAAGGGGGAGCAAAAAGGAGGGTGTCAGAATTAAGACTTCAAAAGTATATATATATATATATATATATATATATATAAAAGATAAGTAGTATAATAAAAAATAAGCACATCAGCTTGCACTAGCAGAAAGAGTATAGCAGGAGTATTGAGTCATAGAGTAGCATTTCTTAACTACATAGTTCATTCACACTCAGACATCCATTTACAAAGTCTAATATCTCTGCCTCTCAACTCAGTACAGCCATCTCCATAAATCAAGATCTAGCTACAATCAGTGAATGGGGACAAAACAACCTTGTCTCTTTTAATGCTAGTAAAACTAAATATACACAGTTTACTAATAGACAGATATTGCCAGATTCGTACATTACCTTCGGTGCTACTAATATTCCCATCTCCAAAAGTATTGAAATTCTTGGTGTCTCACTTAACAGTGCCCTCAGCTGGACCTCTCATGTCAGATCACTTGCTAAAACCGCCTCAAAGAAACTTGGATTATTGTACAGAGTCCGTAACTTCTTCGCCGATGAGCAGTTAGCTATAATTTATAAGAGTCATGTGCGCTCTCAGCTTGAATATTGCTCACCCTTGTGGAATGGTTGTGGAGAGGTTGCATTAAGACAACTAGACAAAATTCAGAATAAAGCTGTTAGAATCATTAACAACCCTGCCATTACATATAAACTACCTCCCCTGCAAGTAAGAAGGAATGTTGCCTCCCTCGCATTATTTTACAGATATTTTTTTGGCAAATGCTCAGACGAAGTTGCGTCCATGGTGCCACCTCTCCATGCCTTCCCTTGTGCTACACGGGCATCTGGTAGCGCTCATGACTGGAATGTCACTCAACCATATTGCAGAACTTCTGCCTATCAGAATTCTTTCATTCCCCGAACTGCATCTCTCTGGAACTCGCTTCCCCAGAGTTGTTTTCCTCCAAATTTCAACCCACAACTGTTCAAGTCTAACTGTTACAGATATTTTATGAATAGAGGACACCAGTAATCTGGTGTATGGATTATTTTTTTTTCCCCATTTGTTTTTCCTTCCTCCGTTCTGTTGTTTAAAAAAAAAAAAAAAAACTTTGTTGGTAAAGTTACATTCTTTCACGAGTGGTGTTTTTCGCAATTATGTTTTTCACGAACCGAAGAAAATAGGCTTTTTTCGACATGGTTTGAGACTGGACTCTGTCGCATTTTGCAAAAAACTCACACAACAGGGCGTTTTCAGAGACTGAAAAAAAAGAAAAATAAATAAATAAACTTTTTCCATGCAAACCTACACATTTTCTTTATCCAGTTCACCACCAATTCACCCCCTTATTTCAACATCTCACCACACACTCCATCAATTCCAGGAGCTTTCCCTATCTTCATTTTCTTCATTGCTTCCACCACTTCCACCCTGCTAATTAATTCCTCCCTCCTCACCTTTCTCCTTCCAGGCATAACCCAACCACTGATACTTGAATTTCTGTCACTCTGTACATTCAGCAGTTCCTCAAAACGTTCTCTCTACCCATTCACTTTTTCTTCTCTCTCCACTAACACTCTACCATTCCTATCTTTCACTCCCCCGCCACTTCCCTTATTACCCTGTCTCACTTTTTCAACCTACTTCCAGAACAGTTTCTTGCATTCCCTCCACTTCTCACTCAAGTTCCTCCCAAAATCATCATCCACTCTCCTCTTACACTCTCTTACTAACCTTTTCACCTCTCTTCTTCGCTACATATAGTTCTTGTTTCCTTTCTATTTCCCCTCTTCCTCTGTTTCTCATCCAGTTAATTGGCATTAATGTTAAAATTGTCAGTATAAGATCTTGCCATTTTTACTAATCATATCTCAATAATTCTTATCTTGCAAGCAGTAGAGAGAGTAAAAAAATTACAATATGAATAGAATAGGGCTTCAAATAATATTTTTAGTCAGTATACTACATCACTAATAGGCTAAGTGTGGTAATGGTATGCCCAGACAGAGTTTTGGTTGTTCTCATCAAATATTCAGTTTACCTATGCACATCTGACTGTTGCAGATTTTGAGTGACATGGCGTGTAATGAATGGGGGTCAGTGAGGTAGCCAATTGGCTTACTACCTTAGGGTTAGAGGAACTTGCCCCAAAATTCACTGGCGAGTGCTTGGTAATTAATGTACATAGGTAGATATTTTTTTTCCTGTCCTTGTATGCTGTACTCTTATTTACATGTTTTTTTTATTGTTGAAGGATACATGAAGCGGTGCTATTTTAGTGTCGAACACAACAGCCAGTCTATGATGAAATGTACCTACTGTGATAAACCACAGTATAACTTTTCATAGTATTGCAAACATTTACAACTTCATCATGAATTTGACAATAACTTTGTAATATTCTGTCACATTCGAGAATGTCACAAAAGATTTTAAAATGTTCCCAGTTACAAAAAAAAAATAATAATAATAATAATAATTCAAGAAATCATGGAACAAAACTATTCTTTAATACAGATTCTGCTCAGAATAATATCATTTTAGATGCAAAACTTGATGCTGCAGAGGAAATAGAGGAGAGCTCTGAATTATCTGAGTTAAATGTAATCACGCAGCATGAACACAGAAATCAGGCATGTTACTTGAACCAGTTTAAAAAACATTTTGCATCTTTTATAATGAATATGAAAGAAAAAACATCTTTTAGCGGATAGAGTACAAGAAACATTAATTTTTGAGATAATGAACCTCGTATCATGCACAGAAGAGTTCTATAAAGCCATAATAAGGAAAAGACTAGTTGAACTCGGTGCTACTCCAGAAGATTCAGAAACTTTATCTGACTTACTTAATAAGGAAACAGCATTTGGTCAGAAGATAAAACTAGATACAAAATGTAAGATACAGAAGTATATTAAGTTTTTCCCATTTCTAGGTGCAAGAGATTATTTTTTATCATGCCAGGATGACCAATGTAGATACTATTATGTCCCAGTCCCTGAATTACTGAAGACAATAATCATAAGGCAAGACATTTTGTATACAAAGAGGGGGACCTTGGTAACCCAATGGCATATTAACATTACGCCATATTAGTATAACTTTGAAAATGATGCAGCACCAGTTAAAATTACCTAACAAGCATAAAAATTTGCATACACCATTTTTTAATCAGTACGAACGAAGTCCGGCAGCAGCTGAAGCAAATTTTTCAAACTGAAAATTAATGACCACCCTAATATATCCATCTATCCCTAGAGAGAGAGAGAAAGAAAGAAATTTAGATAGATAGATAGTTAACAGGGTAATAACTTTTTTATTTATTTTTTCTCAAATAAATGGTAGCCTGTATCATAAACTGATGAACTATTGATTAAAAACAATGAAAAAAGCCCTTATTCCTATCAGTCGTAAAAGAAGGTCACCCCACAAAAAAAAAAAAATGTATTACCATATATTTAACGTTACCACACGCTAGTTTTATCACTTTCTTAATCTTTATATAGATTTTTTATATCTTTATAGACTTGCACAGAAGATTATAGAACTGTTTAGAACTTTCTATAACAGTTCTTAACGTTGCAGTATGGTTTAACATTGTTCAGAACATTCTAGAATAATGTAATATAAAACAGGGTGCAGTTTTCAGCATCTAACAGTTATCTCCGCAGTTTGCAAGTGAACAGTCAAAAAAATAATTGCTTACTGTTACACACACACACACACACACACACACACACACACACATATATATATATATATATATATATATATATATATATATATATATATATATATATATATATATATGTACAGTATATATATATATATATATATATATATATATATATATATATATATATATATATATATATATATATATATATATATATATATATATATATATATATATATATATATATATATATATATATATATATATATATATATATATATATATATATATATATATATATATATATATATATATATATATATATATATATATATATATATATATATATATATATATATATATATATATATATTTGTGTGTTTTTAAGATAAGCATGATGCCGCACAAAAGAAGTGATACTATCGTACAAAAGAACAAAGATGTCTGGACTAATAATTTGGTGCGGTTCCAGCAGTCACCTAGAAGAAGAGGAATTGTGTCTTTAGAAGAATCTTCATGAGAAGGAAAATGCTGAATGCCAAACCAAATGCAAATTGTTGGACATTACCAGTTTCTTGGAGCAAAAATCAATTTAAGAAAAGAACGAATAATCGCAATTTCCAAAGAAGTGACAAAATTATGGGAGAATAAATTGACCTTTCCACATGTGTCAGATCAAGCAATACAAACAAAGCTTGACAGGGTACTAAAATCTTACGATGAATGTGTCAAGAGAGGAAAATATGATGCCCTAAATAAACTTTTTGATATCACAGAAGTAAATGGTCAGTGGTTAACCACTGAAGATAAACAGCTCTACCACCTACAAGTGCAAAGCAAAGGAGAAGTGGGGTACTCAACAGGTCAAGTTGCAAGTAAGAAAACCATTCACCCTTAAAAAAAGATGAAAACTGCCTGATGAACCTATAATACCATCAATATCTTACAATCTTTCATCTAGTGGAAGTTGCATTGAATCTGATGACAACGAATATAAGGATGAAGATGAAAATAATCATCCACCAACCAGAAAACATAACAGAAGTAAAGTTGCAGCTAACTTGGTGACATCGGCTGGAGTAGCGACAAATAAAGCTGCTAGAATATGCAAAATTGTAACATGATGGTACTGACATGCCAGCTCCAAGTCAAGCAGCAATTTACAAGTCAATATACAAAGAGGCACTGCAGGAGGAAGTAATTGAAAACTTGCAGTTGGAAACATGGTCTTTACATTTCGATGGAAAGCAGACTGATGAAAATGAGTACCAGGTAGTACTTCTTACAAATGGAAGAATCGAAATAAAATTGGATGCATTGAGTTTGGAAAATGGCAAGGCTGAACCTATTGCTGAAGGAATGCAAGAGTTACTGATGAATACAACTTATGGCATGCAATAAAAATGATCATTGCTGATACAACTAGCATTAACACTGGGAAAAGAGTGGAGTTGTTGTCAGATTACAACAAATGTTCTCAGATAAAAGTTTCAACAAACCACAATTTATCGGTTATCTGTATCACTCATTCTGGACAGGATTCTCTGTTTGGTGTTCGACGAAGAACTTCACGCTAACACCAATTCTCCAAACACAGAATATCAATTTGTGTCTCAACTAATAAAGAATTACGAAAAACTAAATTCACTGTTTGTTAATGGAACACGAGAGATCCTCGATAAGTCAGGATGGAGAAATGACATGAAGTTTTTGTACCATTTAGCACGAGTGTTTAGATTCTTTGAAGAAAAAAGAGTATTTTCCTTTGATTAACTTTCACAATATTCCAAATATCAGAAATGAGAGGTGGAATTCAAGAGCAATTCTTGCTAACCTTCAATTAATTTGTATACCTAAAACAAGGAAGACTATGGAAAAGATATGCAGATTCATTTCGTACGAATGGGCAGAGTACTGGTTTACTAATGAGATGTACAGTACAGTGAAAAATATTTCAGGAAATTGTCAAAAATATTCAGACCTTACAAAAAAGCACTAAACTCATTGCAGAACCACGAAGCAGGAGCCATTCTTATTCAAGATACCAAGAAGTAATCAGCGTGCAAAATGTGCAAAAGTGATGCTGGAACTAGATGCTGCCAGCAGAAACAAAGTCAGACTGCAACTTAGATTTAATCTAGGTAATAAACAAAGATTTTAAGTATTAATGCATTTGTATAAGCTCTTTTTTATTTTATTATTATAAGTGTAAGTATACACTTGCAAAAATCGAATTTTTATTTCAGGATTTTTTTTTTTTTTTTTTTTTTTACTGAAAGGAATAAGGGCTTTTTTCTTTGTTTTTCAGCAAAAGTTCATCGACTTAAGGTACAGGAACATAAGTATGTAAAAAAGTTAGAGAGAGAGAGAGAGAAAGAGAGAGAGAGATGTATGATGGGAGATCTGAATCCTAGAGTGGGAAATGTAGCAATTAAAGGTGTAGTTTGTATGCATGGTGTGCCTGTAAGAAATGAAAATGGAGAATGAATAAGTGAGCGAGAGATGGAGACTGGGAATACCTTGTTTGAGAAGAAAGATATAAGTATACATGGGTGAGACAGGGGGGTGGAAGGGTTGTTGATAGAGCAATGATGGACTCTGTGGTTGTGTCCAGGAATGTAATAGGAAGATTGTTCGATGTGAGAGTTTTGAGAGGGGAGAGTGGGGGTATATCTGACCACTACCTGGTGGAGGGAAAGTTGAGAGTAGGTAAGAGATGAGTGAGAGCTAGGTAATTAGGTATGGCAGGGAGGTTTTGAAAGTGAGTTGGATAAAGGAAAAAAACAGATAGAGTATCAAGAAAATTTGAAAAATGAGTGGAACGCAGAGATCAGGAATATGGCTGTGTGGATGAGAAATGGAAGATGTTTAAGAGTGCCGTGGTGGGGCATGCGGAAGAGGTGTGTGGTGTGAGGCGAGTGGGTGGTGGTGTAAGAAAGGGAAGTGAATGGTGGTGTGAGGAAGTAAGAATGGTTGTGGCTGAGAAGAGATGTGCTTATGAAGTGTGGCTGCAGAGGAAGGATGAGGTGTCATATGAGAGGTATAAGGAAAAGAGGAATAGGGGAAGAGGGCCTGTGCGCGATGCTAAAGTGGCAGCAGATGAGAGGTGGAGTGGGTGGTTGAATGGGAAGTTTAAACACAGTAAGAAAATGTTTTGGAAGGAGGTGAAAAGGGTGCAAAAGGAAGAGCCTGGGAAGGAAAAGCGAATAAAAGCCGAGGATGGAAAGATGTTAATGAAGAGCAGTAAGGAAGAGATGGGCAAAGTATTTTGAAAGATTGTTAAATGTAGAGGAGGAAAGGGAGACTGAGATCGTGGCAGATGGAATGGTGCAAGGAATAAATGTTAGAAGGTTTGAATGATTCTTTGATCATGATGGAGGAAGAGCAGGAGGCAGTAAAGGAGATGAAAATGGGGAAAGCTGCAGGTATGGATGGATGTGCTGTGGAATGCCTGATGGGTGATGGAGCAACTGTTCTTGAGTGGTTAATGAGATTGTTGAATGTGTGTTTTGTGAGAGGTATGGTGCCAATAGACTGGGCACGTGCTTGTGTGGTCCCGTTGTATAAAGGTAAAGGTAATAAGTATGAATGTACTAGCTTTAGGAGTAAAAGTCTGTTGAGTGTTGTAGGTAAGATGTATTTCGAAGATTAATTAAGAGAGAGAGAGGGTACATAGTCACTGGTGATGAGCAGTGTGGCTTTAGGAGAGGGAGGGGATGCGTGGATCAGGTGTTTGCTGTGAGACAGTTGTGTGAAAAGTATCTAGTGAAAGGTAGGCATGTGTTTTGGGCGTTCATAGATTTAAAGAAAGCGTATTGATAGGGAGGCTTTGTGGACTGTTTAAAGATTGTCTGGACTTGATGGTAGGCTGTCAAAAGAAGTGAAATTTATTTTCTTAATAGTGGAGCGTGTGTAAGAGTGAGAAATACTGTGAGTGATTGGTTTCCCGTGAGAGAGGGGCTGCAGCAGGGATGTTTGATGTCGCCTTGGTTGTTTTATATTTATATGGATGGTGTTGTGAGGGAGTTGAATGCAAGAGTGTTGAGTGGAGGTTTGAGTCTGGTGAATAATAATGGCACAGAGTGGAATCTGAATCAGCTACTGTTTGCAGATGATACTGCACTGGTGGATGATTCAGAGGAGAGATTGAGACAGTTGACAGGAGTTTGAAAGGATGTGTGAAAGGAGGAAATTGAGAGTAAATGAAAATAAGAGTAAAGTGATGAAGTGAGGTGGATGAAAGTTTTGAATGGTGAGTTGCTTGATGAAGTAGAGTGTTTTAAGTATTTAGGGTGACATGTTGCTGTGGATGGAAGAATAAATGCAGAAGTGAAGCTTAGCATGAATAAAGTAGAAAAGATGCTGGGAGTACTGACAAAAGTGTTTTGATGTTGCTTGCTTTGAATGAATGTAAAGAGAAGGTTGTATGAGGGGGTTGTGGTACTGACTGCATTATATGGGGCTGAAGCATGGAGTATGTGTGTAGCAGAGAGGAAAAGTTTGAATGTAATGGAGATGAGGTGTTTGAGGAGTATATGTGGAGTAACACGTAAGGATCGAGTGAGAAATGATGAAGTGCAAAGAAGAGCTGGAGTTGTGTAGGAGATGGCTGGTCGAGTTGAGCAGAGGGTGTTGTGATGGTTTGGGCATATGGAGAGAATGGATGATGAGTGATTGGTGAAAAAGATAACTGGATCGGATGTGAGAGGTGTAAGGCTGAGAGGAAGACCACGAATAGGATGGATGAACAGTGTGAAGAGAGCACTGGATGTGAGAGTGATGTCTGTTGAGCAAGGAAGAGTGGCTGTGTGTGATAGAAATGTTTGGGAAGAAACTGTGAATGAATAATGATGACACAGTGTTTAGGGGATATTCTCCCGCATTTGGTCTGATCAGCTGACCAGGTCAGGTACGGGTAAGGGGATTGGTCCTTTGTGATGTGGCAGGGCCCTGCTGCAGATGTCACTGATTCCACTGTGGAGTTGACCCTCATGCAGTGTGGTGTGGTAAGGTTTTGTCCCATCTGCCCTTGGGGCTAAGATGTGAATGTGTGTGTGTGGTTGAGTAAATGGGGAGTATGTCGTCCTGTCTCGGCTACCTCCCTTACTTTGGGGGAAGCAGCCTAAGTATATGTGTATATATATATATGCAGTAATCACCTCAATATCCGACATAATAGAGCCATTGGTAGGTCCGGTTATTGGTTTTGTCCGGATATTGAGCCCCAGCTTATGGACTTGTACTTATGGACCCTAACTCAGAGAAACACCTATACAACTCCCTCTGGACATGCATAGCACCTATTTAAGACCCAAATCACACCAATAAGGCACATAAATGACTGAAATAAAAGCAAAAGAAACATAAAATGAGGGTTTAGAAGTATGTTCATACATTAATAAACATTCTGGTACTTATGGACCCTAACCTAGCCTAACTTAGAAAAACACATTCCTACTGCACATGCATAGCTACAAACACCCTATTCACACCAATAAAGGACATTAAAGAGTGAAATGAGGTAAGTATAGTATGGAAAAAAGTACAGTATGAAACATTCTGGTAAGTATAGTATGGAAAAAAGTACAGTATGGAACATTCTGGCTACTTACAGCAAGTCCCTGGCCACCTCGATGAATAACCACCTCCTCTCGGACTCTGACAGTAAGAACGATTTCCTGAAGCACTTGCAGTACACTCTTCCTGAAGTCTTGCACTGAACTTAGTCAATAACACACAGAAGTCCGTTCTCTTCACAGTGTTCACTTTTGTCCAAATATTGCTCCATTGTAACTTTAACTTATCCCAATTTTTTTTTATTTTCCAAAGCCAAAACAAAGAAGTCTATTTACGTTAAATTTCTTTTCTATTGAGTCTTTTCTCTCAACTTGAAAACCTTAACACAACACACCATTTTTTTCACTGCACAACACTCAAAATTCCCGTGTGGTCTAGTGGAGAAGTTCTTGCTGTTTATTCACTGTCAGAGTCCGAGAGTATCACTGGCAGGCGACCTAGGGGTGCATCGCTGGGTCGTGGTGATGGCGTACCCACTGCAGAGGACTCTGAAGAAAGCCGCAAACTCACGTCCAGTGGTGACTCCACCGTGGCTGATGTGCTGGGCTGTGACTCGGAGCATGAGGGCCTGTCTTGGGGAGGCAATGGAGTGGAGCCAGGGCTGGGCACAGCGGGGGTCACTGGCCTGAAAAAACTGTCAATCGTTGACTGATGCAAGGAACGACGATTCTGACGATTGATGATGCGCTGCCTGAAAGCACGCACTTCCTCCACGAGTCCCAAGGGCCCCATCTCCCTGTCGCAGTCCGGGTGTTCCAGGTAGTCTAGGACGAACTCTAGATGTTCCCGGAGTGCACTCAGCTTGGGGATGGCTGGAGTAGTGTCCTGCTGAGAGGAGTCCGCATCATCGTCGCCTTCGTCGTCGGAATCTTCAAGTTCGGTACTGACACCAGCAACCGAAGACGCGATCTCGATATCAGACAACGTCTGATACCCAGGATCGCCCTCGTCATCATCCAACCACTCACGAACATCGTCCACATCAACATCGTCACCGTGCGTATGTAGCCGTGCATGGAAGTCATCCACGTCAAACCCCAGAAAATCGTACTCCACATCCGTTCCGAGAAGCAGACGAGACCAACCATTTTCAAGAGTTTTCACAGGGACTTCCATGCACTAGCCCAGTTGTACAGCGCAGACTTGATGTTGCAGCGGCGAAGGTTTTCCAAAGTCCGCTTGCCTCGTGTGTCCCGTCCTTCCCTGCACTCGTCCTCATCCTCGAGAACAACTATCACCTCGTCCAGGAACTTCCGACGGTATAGGCGCTTTGTTGCCACGATCACTCCTTGGTCCATGGGTTGAATGAGAGCAGTCATATTAGGTGGCAGAAACATGCACCTAATACGGCCATTCTCAGCAACCAAGTCCTTGTCGCACGGGTGGGCAGGTGCATTGTCGAGTAGAAGGAGAGCCTTTACCTGGTCATGAGGGATTCCCAGTGTCTTCTTCTGGTAATGGATGACCTCCTTGACGAAGTGATGGTGAAACCAGTCTTTGAAAATCACAGCTGTGAACCATGCTTTCAAAGAATGGTACCAGACAACAGGAAGGACATCCATCACCCCACAAAGGCACCGAGGCTGCTTTGCACGGCCAACAACAACGGGCTTAAGCCGGTGCATGCCGTTAGCACTGGCACAACACAAAGCAGATATCCGTTCCTTGGAAAGCTTGCGGCCAGGTACACGCTTCTCCGTCTCCTCGGCTAGAGTGTTCGTTGGCAGCGAGCAATAGAATAGGCCAGTTTCGTCAGCATTGTAGACTTGACCAAGAGTTAGGCCCTCCCTGTCGATCAAGCCTTTCACCTTGTGCCGAAACTCGTCAACTCCATCCTCATTAGCGTCCAATGCTTCGCCATGTGCTTTACAGTTAGTAAGGCCATGTCGCAACTTGAACACGAAGAGCCAACCCTCGGATGCCTTGAAGTCTAGGGCGTCGTGAAGCCTTGCGACCTTCTCAGCAGCAGCCTTCAGCTCCGTTTCACGTACCATCACACCAGCTGCACGTTGCTGTTGATACCAAATCAACGTGGATCGGTCGATTTCTGCAAACTTGGGGGTAAACATAACCTTCCTTTCCACGTTGCGTTTGCTTCTCGACGAGAAGTCAGCCGTGTACTGCATGAGTTTGTCTCGGGAACGTTTGATATCGAACAAAGTCGACCGGGCCAGGTTGTACTCGCGGAGAATGTGGGAAGAAGACCAACCCGCATCAACTTTCTCAAATATCTCCCTCTTCTTTTCCAGAGTCAACACCACTCTCTTCCTTTTCTCAGGTGGCGGGGCCATCATCACACACACTAAGAGGAGGCCTGAGAGCAGCAGGAGGCCCTGCAGCAGGTAGGGCACCACCACAAAAGCGATCACGTGGGCAGCCATTACAAAGAGCATACGTTCACTCGCGGCGAGAGACAGGCGGGAAGTGGGGAGGATGCAGCGGCGCTCTATCGGACGTCGGAGGAATGACACACCAAAACAATGCTCTCCTGCGGTGTGTGCGGCAAGTTCAAATTAGGACGGGAAAAAAATCGTTTTTTTTTGGGGGGGGGGGTTTCGGACCATTTTGGGAATGTTGGATCCCAAGATGATTAGGTCCGGGTAGTGGGGATGTTCAGTTATTGGGCGTCCAGATATTAGAGTGATTACTGTATATATATATATATATATATATATATATATATATAGAGAGAGAGAGAGAGAGAGAGAGAGAGAGAGAGAGTCCGCCCTCCATATTCTCGGGGGTTAGGGGACAGACATCCACGAATGGCGAATTTCTGCGAATGTTTGGCGCACCCCCGATAAAAAGTCTCTGGACCCGCTAAAAACCACTGAGAGCATTTCTGCACAAACTGTACCTAATATAGCATAAAATATCATAAATAGTAACTAACCAGGCATCAGTCATGAGCTATACTGTAAACTGTACTTTAATTTATGTAAACTTTTTGCAATTAGTCATTAAAATCTTAGTTTACTGTTGGGTACTCACCACTCTCCTTGAGGCCATGGCAGACGATCCCTGATGACTTGTGATGATGATGATGATGATGATGAACGTGACAAAGATGACTTGAAAATGATTAGCCATGCAGTTACCGATGACAGATGACTGGATGAGATAATGTGGAAACTATAACTGCATGGCATGATGGGTCTACTCGTGATATGACCCACCCTCATCACCACTGCTAACGTAACCGCCGACTGGTGGTGGGTCGTCAGTGTCATCAGGGTCAGCCTCAGGTTCAGGTTCAGGCACAGGAAGGGCTGGAGGAATGACTGTGGGGGATGATGAGGATGATGACTCTGGGAGGGCAATTGTAGCAGCAGGCCACTGTGTTCGCTGGAAGAGCATGATGATAGGCAACTGTGACCGCATGCGCTTCTTGTCATCAAGCAGGGTCTTGTAGGGGTCATCACCTCATCAATACCATCCATTGCTTGCAGTGCCCTCACCAGTGATGGGTCGGTGTCATAGACGAATTGCTTAAGGTGATTAACAGTCTTCCTCATTTCGGCCAGGTTCTCTAAGGTGAGGGCTTGCGGCGGCGGTGTGTCATCACCCTGCTGCTCTCCTTACCCTTCCTCCACCTCACTCGCAAATTGCACTAGCTTCACCAACTCCTCATCAGTGAGGGACACATCATGTGCCTCCACCAGTCCCCTCACCTCCCCCTCCTCCATATCCTCGAACCCCTCTCCACCAATATTCCTTGCCAGCTCCACTGTCTTCTTTAGGCCAGGTCCACCTGGTTCTCAGGTGAAAATCCAGCAAAATCCTGGATACACCCTGGCCACAGTGCTCGCCAGCAGGCACTGACTGTCTCAGGGCGCATGTCTTTAAGGCACTCGTGCACCACCGTGAGGCAGTCAGAGATGGTGAACCCCTTCCAATACTCCAAAATGGTAAGGTTGGGGTTGGCAGCTAATTCAGAGTGGAGACTCTGCATACTCCTCCGGGTGTACTTAGCGTTGATGGTGGCAATTACACCCTGGTCGAGGGGCTGTAGGAGTGAGGTTGTGTTCGGCGGCAAAATCACAACCTTCATAATTATCATCAAACATTGCCTCGATGGACTGAGGGTGGCCTGGTGCATTGTCCATGATCAGCAGGAATTTACGAGGAAGCCCCTTCTACTGAAGGTAGGACCGCACCTCAGTCAGGAGACACTGGTGGACCCATTCCATAAAGATGCTGTTGGTGGTCCAGGCTTTCTTATTATGCATCCAGAA